>NC_141001.1:2741680-2907398 GCF_052327205.1 Somniosus microcephalus | reverse complement strand
GAATCTTGTATGTTTCAATGAGATCACCTCTCATTCTTCTAAACTCCAGAGAGTATCGGCCCATTCTACACAATCTCTCCTCATAGGACAGCCCTCTCATCCCAGGAATCAATCTAGTGAACCTTCGCTGCATCACCTCCAAGGCAAGTATATCCTTCCTTGGGTACGGAGATCAAAACTGTGCACAGTACTCCAGGTGTGGTCTCACCAAGGCCCTGTACAATTGTCGCAAGACTTCCTTACTCTTATACTCCAACCCCCTTGACATAAAGGCCAACATGCCATTTGCTTTCCTTATTGCTTGCTGTACCTGCACGCTAGCTTTCTGTGTTTCTTGCACGAGGACACCCAAATCTCTCTGAACACCAACATTTGAAAGTTTCTCACCATTTAAAAAATAGTTTTTCTATTCTTCCTACCAAAGTGAATAACCTCACATTTCCCTACATTATACTCCATCTGCCACCTTACTGCCCACTCACTCAGTCTATCGATATCCCTTTGCAGACTCTGTGTTCTCCTCACAGCTTACCGTCAGTAAACTTGGATACATTACACTCGGTCCCTTCATCTAGGTCATTAATATAGATTGTAAATAGCTGAGGTTCCAACACTGATCCTTGCGACACCCCACTAGCCTGCCAACCTGAAAAAGATCCGTTTCTCCCTACTCTCTGTTTTCTGTCCATTAACCAATCCATGCTACTAAAATACCCCCAACCCCATGAGCCCTAATCATGTGTAATAACCTTTTATGTGGCACCTTACCGAATGCCTTTTGGAAATCCAAATATACTACATCCACTGGTTCCTCTTTATCTATCCTGCTAGTTACATCCTCAGAAAACTCTAATAAATTTGTCAAACACGATTTCCCTTCATTAAACCATGTTGACTCTGCCTAATCATGTTATGATTTTCTAAGTGACTTGATCCCACTTCCTTAACAATGAATTCCAGCATTTTCCCGACAACTGATGTCAGGCTAACTGGCCTGTAGTTCTCTGGTTTCTCTCTCCCTCCTTTCTTGAATAGCGGTGTTACATTTGCGACCTTCCAATCCGCTGGGACCTCTCCAGAATCTAGGGAATTTTGGAAGATCACAACCAATGCATCCACTATCTCTGCAGCCACCTCTTTTAGAACCCTAGGATGTCGGCCGTCCGGTCCAGGGGATTTGTCGGCTTTTAGTCCCATTAGTTTCTCTAGTACTTTTTCTCCACTGATATTAATTACGTTAAGTTCCTCACCCTCATTAGACCCTTGGTTCCCCACTATTTTTGGTCTGCTTTTCGTGTCTTCTATTGTGTAGACAGATACAAAATAATTGTTTAGAATTTCTGCCATTTCCTTATTCCCCATAATAATTTCTCCTGTCTCAGCCGTCCCGGGGCCCGGGCTCTCTCGCTATACCGGGCTCTCTCGCTGTCCCGGGGCCCGGGCTCTGTCGCTGTCCCGGGGCCCGGGCTCTGTCGCTGTCCCGGGGCCCGGGCTCTCTCGCTATACCGGGCTCTGTCGCTGTCCCGGGGCCCGGGCTCTCTCGCCGTCCCGGGCTCTGTCGCTGTCCCGGGGCCCGGGCTCTGTCGCTGTCCCGGGGCCCGGGCTCTGTCGCTGTCCCGGGGCCCGGGCTCTGTCGCTGTCCCGGGGCCCGGGCTCTCTCGCTATACCGGGCTCTGTCGCTGTCCCGGGGCCCGGGCTCTGTCGCTGTCCCGGGGCCCGGGCTCTGTCGCTGTCCCGGGGCCCGGGCTCTGTCGCTGTCCCGGGGCCCGGGCTCTCTCGCTATACCGGGCTCTGTCGCTGTCCCGGGGCCCGGGCTCTCTCGCCGTCCCGGGCTCTGTCGCTGTCCCGGGGCCCGGGCTCTGTCGCTGTACCGGGCTCTGTCGCTGTCCCGGGGCCCGGGCTCTGTCGCTGTACCGGGCTCTGTCGCTGTCCCGGGGCCCGGGCTCTCTCGCTATACCGGGCTCTGTCGCTGTCCCGGGGCCCGGGCTCTCTCGCTATACCGGGGCCCGGGCTCTGTCGCTGTCCCGGGGCCCGGGCTCTCTCGCTATACCGGGGCCCGGGCTCTGTCGCTGTCCCGGGGCCCGGGCTCTCTCGCTATACCGGGGCCCGGGCTCTGTCGCTGTCCCGGGGCCCGGGCTCTCTCGCTATACCGGGCTCTGTCGCTATACCGGGCTCTCTCGCCGTCCCGGGGCCCGGGCTCTCTCGCTATACCGGGCTCTGTCGCTGTCTCGGGGCCCGGGCTCTGTCGCTGTACCGGGCTCTGTCGCTGTCCCGGGGCCCGGGCTCTGTCGCTGTCTCGGGGCCCGGGCTCTGTCGCTGTACCGGGCTCTGTCGCTGTCCCGGGGCCCGGGCTCTCTCGCTATACCGGGCTCTGTCGCTGTCTCGGGGCCCGGGCTCTGTCGCTGTACCGGGCTCTGTCGCTGTCCCGGGGCCCGGGCTCTCTCGCTATACCGGGGCCCGGGCTCTCTCGCTATACCGGGGCCCGGGCTCTCTCGCTGTCCCGGGCGCTGTCGCTGTCCCGGGGCCCGGGCGCTGTCGCTGTCGCTGTCCCGGGGCCTGGTGCGGGACCGCGGGGGGAGGTGTTGGGCTCACCGGCCATCAGGTAGGAGGCGGTGCGGACCGAGCTCTCCAGCTGCGCGGTGACGGCCGGGTTCCTGAGGACATAATCCTGATACCGGAGGACGAGTCGCCGCCAACCGGCCGCCATGACAGCCGGCACCGTGCCCACAGCCAATCACTCAGCACTTCCGGGTCAGCGCGGGCTTCCGGGGCAGCCCCACTGGGATGTAAGGCGCTCGCCCATTGGTCCGCCAGCCGTCCATTCTCAGTCCAAAGCCCATTGGCCGGAGCTTCTAACAAAGGGTGGAGCCTCTGCTGCAGCGTGACCCCCAATAATACAGTGTGACCCCCAATAATACAGCGTGACCCCAATAATACAGTGTGACCCCCAATAATACAGCGTGACCCCAATAATACAGTGTGACCCCCAATAATACAGCGTGACCCCAATAATACAGTGTGACCCCCAATAATACAGCGTGACCCCCAATAACACAGCGTGACCCCAATAATACAACGTGACCCCAATAATACAACGTGACCCCAATAATACAGCGTGACCCCAATAATACAGCGTGACCCCCAATAATACAGCGTGACCCCCAATAATACAGCGTGACCCCAATAATACAGTGTGACCCCCAATAATACAGCGTGACCCCAATAATACAGTGTGACCCCCAATAATACAGCGTGACCCCCAATAACACAGCGTGACCCCAATAATACAACGTGACCCCCAATAATACAGCGTGACCCCAATAATACAGCGTGACCCCAATAATACAGCGTGACCCCCAATAATACAGCGTGACCCCAATAATACAGTGTGACCCCCAATAATACAGCGTGACCCCAATAATACAGCGTGACCCCAATAATACAGTGTGACCCCCAATAATACAGCGTGACCCCCAATAATACAGCGTGACCCCAATAATACAGCGTGACCCCAATAATACAGCGTGACCCCCAATAATACAGCGTGACCCCAATAATACAGTGTGACCCCCAATAATACAGCGTGACCCCCAATAACACAGCGTGACCCCAATAATACAACGTGACCCCCAATAATACAGCGTGACCCCAATAATACAGTGTGACCCCCAATAACACAGCGTGACCCCAATAATACAGTGTGACCCCCAATAATAGTGTGACCCCAATAATACAGCGTGACCCCCAATAATACAGCGTGACGCCCAATAACACAGCGTGACCCCAATAATACAGTGTGACCCCCAATAATACAGTGTGACCCCCAATAATAGTGTGACCCCAATAATAGTGTGACCCCCAATAATACAGTGTGACCCCCAATAATAGTGTGACCCCAATAATAGTGTGACGCCCAATAATACAGCGTGACCCCAATAATACAGCGTGACCCCCAATAATAGTGTGACCCCAATAATAGTGTGACCCCCAATAATACAGCGTGACCCCCAATAATACAGTGTGACCCCAATAACACAGCGTGACCCCCAATAACACAGCGTGACCCCCAATAATAGTGTGACCCCCAATAGTAGTGTGACCCCAATAATACAGTGTGACCCCAATAATAGTGTGACCCCCAATAAAAGTGTGACCCCAATAATACAGCGTGACCCCAATAATAGTGTGACCCCCAATAATAGTGTGACCCCAATAATACAGCATGACCCCAATAATAGTGACCACAATAATAGTGTGAACCCCAATAAGTGTGACCCCAATAATACAGCGTGACCCCCAATAAGAGTGTGACCCCAATAATAGTGTGACCCCAAATAAAACAGCGTCACCCCAATAATAGTGTGACCCCTAATAATAGTGTGAACGCCCAATAATACTGTATGACCCCAAATAATAAAGTGTGACCCCAATAATACAGTGTGAACCCCCAATAATAGTGTGTGACCCCCAATAATAGTGTGACCCCAATAATACAGTGTGACCCCCAATAATACAGCATAACCCCAATAATAGTGTGACCCCAATAATACAGCGTGTCCCCCAATAATACAGCGTGACCCCAAAAATACAGTGTGACCCCAATAATACAGCTTCACCCCAATAATAGTGTGACCGCCAATAATACAGTGTGTCCGCCAATAATACAGCGTGACCCCAATAATAGTGTGACCCCCCAATGATAGTGTGACCCCCAATAATAGTGTGACCCCAATAATAGTGTGACCCCAATAATACAGCGTGTCCCCCAATAATACAGCGTGACCCCAAAAATACAGTGTGACCCCAATAATACAGCTTCACCCCAATAATAGTGTGACCGCCAATAATACAGCGTGTCCGCCAATAATACAGCGTGACCCCAATAATAGTGCGACCCCCAATAATAGTGTGACCCCAATAATAGTGTGACCCCCAATAATACAGAATGATCCCCAGTAATACAGAGTGACCTCCAATAATGCAGTATGACCCCAAATAATACAGTGTGACCCCAATAATACAGCATGACCCCTAATAATACAGCGTGACTCCCAATAATACAGCATGACCCCGAATAATACAGTGTGACCCCCAAAGATACAGTGTGTCCCCAATAATACAGCGTGACCCCCCAATAATACAGCATGTCCCCAATAATACAGCGTGACTCCCAGTAATACAGCATGACCCCGAATAATACAGTGTGACCCCCAAAGATACAGTGTGACGCCCAATAATAGAGCATGACCCCCAATAATACAGCATGACACCAATAACACAGCGTGACCCCCAATAATACCGTGTGACCCCCAATAATACTGTGTACCCCCAATAATGCTGTGTGACACCCAATAATAGTGTGACCTCCAATAATACAGTGTGAGCCCAATACTAGTGTGACCCCAATAATACAGCATGACACCCAATAATACAGTGTGACCCCCAATAATAGTGTGACCCCCAATACTAGTGTGACCCCAATAATACAGCATGACACCCAATAATACAGCATGACACCCAATAATACAGTGTGACCCCCAATAATACAGTGTGACCCCCAATAATACAGCATGACCCCAATAATACAGCGTGACCCCAAATAATAAAGTGTGACCCCAATAATACAGTGTGATCCCCAATAATACAGTGTGACCCCCAATAATACAGCATGACCCCAATAATACAGCATGACCCCAATAATACAGCATGACCCCAATAATACACTGTGAACCCCAATAATACAGCGTTACTCCCAATAAAACAGCCTGACCCCCAATAATGCAGCATGACCCCAATAATACAGCATGAACCTGAATAATACAGTGTGACCCCAATAATACAGAGTGACCCCCAATAATACAGTATGACCCCCAATAATACAGTGTGAACCCCAATAATACTGTGTGACCCCCAATAATAGTGTGACCCCCAATAATAGTGTGACCCCACTTATAATACAGTGTGACCCCAATAATAGAGTATGACCCCCAATAATACAGCGTGATCCCCAATAATACTGCGTGACCCGCAATAATACAGTGTGACACCCGATAATACAGCGCGACCACCAAAAATACATTGTGACCCCCAATAATACAGCATGACCCCCAATAATAGTGTGAACCCGAATAATAGCGTGACCCCCAATAATAGTGTGACCCCGAATAATACAGTGTGACCCCCAATAATAGTGTGACCCCCAATAATACAGTTTGACCCCAATAATACAGCGTGACCCCCAATAATAGAGTATGACCCCCAATAATACAGCGTGACCCCCAATAATACTGCGTGACCCCCAATTATACAGTGTGACCCCGAATAATAGTGTGACCCCCAATAATACAGCATGACCCCCAATAATAGTGTGACCCTCAATAATACAGTATCCCCCTGAATAATAGTGTGATCCCAATCATACAGCGTGACCCCCATTAATACAGCGTGACCTCAATAATACAGAATGATCCCCAGTAATACAGTGTGACCCCCAGTAATAGTGTGACCCCCAATAATGCAGCATGACCTCAAATAATACACTGTGACCCCAATAATACAGCGTGACCCCCAATAATACAGCGTGACCCCCAATATTACACTGTGAACCCCAATAATACTGTGTGACCCCCAATAATAGTGAGACCCCCCAATAATAGTGTGACCCCCCAATAATACAGCATGACCCCAATAATACAGCATGACCCCAATAATACAGCATGACACCCAATAATACAGTGTGAACCCCAATAATACTGTGTGACCCCCAATAATAGTGTGACCCCCAATAATAGTGTGACCCCCAATAATACAGTGTGACCCCAATAATAGAGTATGACCCCCAATAATACAGCGTGACCCCCAATAATACTGCGTGACCCGCAATTATACAGTGTGACACCCGATAATACAGCGCGACCGGCAAAAATACATTATGACCCCCAATAATACAGCATGACCCCCAATAATAGTGTGAACCCGAATAATAGCGTGACCCCCAATAATAGTGTGACCCCGAATAATACAGTGTGACCCCCAATAATAGTGTGACCCCCAATAATACAGTTTGACCCCAATAATACAGCGTGACCCCCAATAATACTGCGTGACCACCAATTATACAGTGTGACCCCGAATAATAGTGTGACCCCCAATAATACAGTATCACCCCGAATAATAGTGTGATCCCAATCATACAGCGTGACCCCCCATTAATACAGTGTGACCCCAATAATACAGAATGATCCCCAGTAATACAGTGTGACCCCCAGTAATAGTGTGACCCCAATAATGCAGCATGACCTCAAATAATACAGTGTGACCCCAATAATACAGCGTGACCCCCAATAATACAGTGTGACCGCCAATAATACAGTGTGACCCCCCAATAATACAGCATGACCCCGAATAATAGTGTGACCCCCAAAAATACAGTGTGACCCCCCAATAATAGAGCGTGACCACCAATAATACAGCATGACACCAATAACACAGCGTGGCCCCCAGTAATACAGCATGGTCCCCAATAATACAGCGTGACCCCAATAAAACAGTGTGACCCCCAATAATACTGTGTGTCCCCCAATAATTCAGTGTGACACCAATAATACAGCGTGACCCACAATAATGCCGTGTGACCCCCAATAATAGTGTGACCTCCAATAATACAGCCTGACCCCAATAATAGTGTGACATCAATACTAGTTTGATCCCAATAATACAGTGTGACCCCCAATAATACAGCGTGACCCCAAAAATACAGCGTGACCCCAGTAATAGTGTGACCCCTATCATACTGTGTGACCCCAATAATACAACGTCACCCCCAATAATAGTGTGACCCCCAATCATACTGTGTGACCCCAATAATACAACGTGACCCCCAATAATACAACGTGACCCCCAATAATACAACGTGACCCCCAATAATAGTGTGACCCCCAATAATACAGCCTGACCCCCAATAATGCAGTGTGACCCCCAATAATACAACGTGACCCCAATAATACAGCGTGACCCCCAATCATACAGTGTGACCCCAATAATACAGTGTGACCCCAATAATAGTGTGTCCCCAATAATGCAGCGTGACCCCCAATAATACGTGACCCACAATAATTCAGTGTGACCACAATAATACAGTGTGACACCCGATAATACAGCGCGACCACCAAAAATACATTGTGACCCCCAATAATACAGCATGACCCCCAATAATAGTGTGACACCAAATAATGCAGCATGACCCCCAATAATACAGTGTGACCCCAATAATACAGCATGACCCCCAATAATAGTGACCCCAGTAATACAGCGTGACCCCCAATAATACCGTGTGACCGCCAATAATAGTGTGACTCCCAATAATACAGAATGTACCCCAGTAATACAGTGTGACCCCCAATAATGCAGTATCACCCCGAATAATAGTGTGATCCCAACAATACATTGTGTCCCCCAATAATACAGCGTGACTCCAATAAAAGTGTGACCCCAATAATACAGCGTCACCCCAATAATAGTGTGACATCCAATAGTACAGTGCGACCCCCAATGATAGAGTGTGAACCAAATAATAGTGTGACACCCCAATAATACAATGTGACCCCAATAATACAGCATGACCCCGAATAATACAGCGAGACCCCCAATAATACAGCGTGACCCCCAATAATACAGCATGACCCCCAATAATACAGTGTGAACCCCCAACAACACAGCGTGACCCCCAATAATACAGTGGGACCCCCAATAATACTGCATGACCCCCAATTATACAGTGTGACCCTGAATAATAGTGTGAAACCCCAATAATAGTGTGACCCCCAATAATAGTGTGACCCCAATAATACAGAGTGACCCCCAATAATAGTGACCCCAATAATACAGCGTGTCCCCAATAATACAGCGTGATCCCCACTAATAAAGTGTGACCCCCAATAATACAGACTGACCCTCAATAATACAGCATGACCCCAATAATACATCATGACCCCCAATCATAGTGTGACCCCAATATACAGCGTGACTCCAATAATACAGCATGACCCCCAATAATAGAGTGACCCCAATAATACAGTGTGACCCCAATACCAGTGTGACCCCAATAATACAGCATGACCCCCAATAATAGAGTGACCCCAATAATACAGTGTGACCCCAATACCAGTGTGACCCCAAAAATACAGCATGACCCCAATAATAGTGTGACACCAAAAATACAGCATGACCCCCATAGTAGTGTGACCCCAATAATACAGCATGACCCGCAATAATAGTGTGACCCCAATAATAGTGTGACCCCAATCACACAGTGTGACCCACAATAATAGTGTGACCCCCAATAATACAGCATGACCCCAATAATACAGCGTGACCCCCAATCATACAGTGTGACCCCAATAATACAGCGTGACCCCAATAATAGTGTGTCCCCAATAATGCAGCGTGACGCCCAATAATACGTGACCCACAATAATTCAGTGTGACCCCAATAATACAGCGTGACCCCCAATAATAGTGACCCCAGTAATACAGCGTGACCCCCAATAATACCGTGTGACCGCCAATAATAGTGTGACTCCCAATAATACAGAATGTACCCCAGTAATACAGTGTGACTCCCAATAATGCAGTATCACCCCGAATAATAGTGTGATCCCAACAATACAGTGTGTCCCCCAATAATACAGCGTGACTCCAATAATAGTGTGACCCCCAATAATACAGCATGACCCCAATAATACAGCGTGACCCCCAATCATACAGTGTGACCCCAATAATACAGCGTGACCCCAATAATAGTGTGTCCCCAATAATGCAGCGTGACGCCCAATAATACGTGACCCACAATAATTCAGTGTGACCCCAATAATACAGCGTGACACCAAATAATGCAGCATGACCCCCAATAATAGTGTGACCCCAATAATACAGCGTGACCCCCAATAATACCGTGTGACCGCCAATAATAGTGTGACTCCCAATAATACAGAATGTACCCCAGTAATACAGTGTGACTCCCAATAATGCAGTATCACCCCGAATAATAGTGTGATCCCAACAATACAGTGTGTCCCCCAATAATACAGTGTGACTCCAATAATAGTGTGACCCCAATAATACAGCGTCACTCCAATAATAGTGTGACCCCAATAATACAGCGTCACCCCAATAATAGTGTGACATCCAATAGTACAGTGCGACCCCCAATGATAGAGTGTGAACCAAATAATAGTGTGACACCCCAATAATACAATGTGAACCCAATAATACAGCATGACCCCGAATAATACAGCGTGACCCCCAATAATACAGCGTGACCCCCAATAATACAGCATGACCCCCAATAATACAGTGTGAACCCCCAATAATACAGTGTGACCCCCAATAATACAGTATGACCCCCAATAATACAGCATGGCCACAACAACACAGTGTGACCCCCAATAATACAGCATAACCCCAATAATACAGAGTGACCCAGAATAATACAGCGTGACCCCCAATAATTCTGTGTGACCCCCAATATTAGTGTGACCCCGAATAATACAGCGTGTCCCCCAATAATACAGCGTGACCCCCAATAATACAGCGTGACCCCCAATAATAGTGTCACCCCAAAAATACAGCGTGTCCCCCAATAAGAGTGTGACCCCAATAATACAGCATGACCCCCAATAATACATTGCGAACCCCATTAATACAGCGTGACCCCAATAACACAGCTTGACCCCCAATAATAGTGTGACCCCCAATAATAGTGTGACCCCCAATATTACAGAGTGACACCCAATATTACAGAGTGACACCCAATAATACAGCGTGACACCCAATAATACAGCGTGACCCCCAATAATACAGCGTGACACCCAATAATACAGCGTGTACCTAATAATAGAGTTAAGCCCAATAATACAGTGTGACCCCCAATAATAGTGTGACCCCCAATAATAAAGCATGACCCCATAATACAGCGTGACCCCAATAATACAGCGTGACCCCCAATAATTCTGTGTGACCCCCAATAATAGTGTGACCCCGAATAATACAGCGTGTCCCCCAATAATTCTGTGTGACCCCCAATAATAGTGTGACCCCGAATAATACAGCGTGACCCCCAATAATTCTGTGTGACCCCCAATAATAGTGTGACCCCAATAATACAGCGTGACCCCCAATAATTCTGTGTGACCCCCAATAATAGTGTGACCCCGAATAATACAGCGTGTCCCCCAATAATACAGCGTGACCCCAATAATACAGTGTGACCTCAATAATACAGTGTGACCCCAATAATACAGCATGACCCCGAATAATACATCGTGACCCGCAATAATACAGCGTGACCCCAATAATAGTGTGACCCCTAATAATAGTGTGAACCCCCAATAATACTGTGTGACCCCAAATAATAAAGTGTGACCCCAATAATAGTGTGAAACCCCAATAATAGTGTGACCCCCAATAATAGTGTGACCCCAATAATACAGAGTGACCCCCAATAATACAGCATAACCCCAATAATAGTGACCCCAACAATACAGCTTGTCCACAATATTACAGCGTGACCCCCCACTAATAAAGTGTGACCCCCAATAATACAGACTGACCCTCAATAATACAGCATGACCCCAATAATACAGCATGACCCCCAATCATAGTGTGACCCCAATATACAGCGTGACCCCAATAATACAGCATGACCCCCATAATACAGTGTGACCCCAATACCAGTGTGACCCCAATAATAAAGCATGACCCCCAATAATAGTGACCCCAATAATACAGTGTGACCCCAATACCAGTGTGACCCCAATAATACAGCATGACCCCAATAATAGTGTGACACCAAAAATACAGCATGACCCCCAATAATAGTGTGACCCCAATAATACAGCATGACCCGCAATAATAGTGTGACCCCAATAATAGTGTGACCCCAATCACACAGTGTGACCCACAATAATAGTGTGACCCCCAATAATACAGCATGACCCCAATAATTCAGTGACCCCCAATAATACAGCGTGACCCCCAATAATACAGCATGACCCCCAATAATACATTGTGACCCCCTATAATACAGCGTGACCCCCAATAATACAGCATGACCCCAATAATACAGCGTGACCCCCAATAATAAAGTGTGACTACCAATAATACAGCATGACCCCCAATAATATTGTAACACCCCAATAATACAGCGTGTCCCCATAAATACAGCGTGACCCCCAGTAATACAGCATGACCCCCCAATAATACAGCGTGACCCCCAATAATACAGTGTGACCCCCAATAATACGGTGTGACCCCCAATAATCTAGTGTGACCCTAATAATACAGCGTAACCCCCAATACTACCGTGTGACCACCAATAATAGTGTGACCTCCAATAATACAGCATGACCCCAATAATAGTGTGACCCCAATAATAGTGTCACCCCCAATAATAGTGTGACCTCAATAATACAGCATGACCCCCAATTATAGTGTGACCCCCAATAATAGTGTGACACCCAATAATACAGCGTGACCCCCAATAATGCAGTGTGACCCCCAATAATACAGCGTGACCCCCAATAATACAGCGTGACCCCCAATAATAGTGTGACCTACAATAATACTGCGTGACCCCCAATAATAGTGTGAACCCAATAATACAGTATGAGCCCAATAATACAGTGTGACCCCAATAATACAGTGTGACCCCCAATAATACAGTGACACCACCAATAATAAAGCATGACCCCAATAATACAGTGTGATCCCCAATAATAGTGTGACCCCAATACTAGTGTGACCCCAATAATACAGCATGACCCCAATAATACAGCATGACCCCCAATAATACAGTGTGACCCCACTAATACAGCATGACCTCCAATAATACCGTGTGACCCCCTATAGTACAGCGTGATCCCAATAATAGTGTGACCCCCAATAATACAGCGTGAACCCAATTATAGTGTGACCCCAATAATACAGCATGACCTCCAATAATACAGCATGACCCCCAATAATACAGCGTTACCCCAATAATACATAGTGACCCCCAATAATAGTGTGACACCAATAATACAGCATGAAGCCCAATAATACAGCATGACCCCCATAATAGTGTGACCCCCAATAATACAGTGTGACCCCCAATAATAGTGTGACCCCAAAATACAGTGTGACCCCCATAATACAGTGTGACCCCAAAAATGCAGTGTGACCCCCAATAATACAGCATGACCCCAATAATACAGCATGAGCCCAATGATACAGTGTGAACCCAATAATACAGCATGACACCAAAAATACAGAGTGGCCCACAATAATACAGTGTGACCCTAATAATAGTGTGACCCCAATAATGCAGTGTGACCCCCAATAATACAGCATGACCCCCAATAATACAGCATGACACCAAAAATACAGTGTGACCCCTAATAATACAGTCTGACCCCAATAATACTGTGACCCCCAATAATACAGTGTGACCCCCAATAATACAGCGTGACCCCAATAATACAGCGTGACCCCCAATAATGCAGTGTGACCCCCAATAATACAGCGTGACCCCCAATAATACAGCGTGACCCCCAATAATAGTGTGACCCCCAATAATACAGCGTGACCCCCAATAATAGTGTGACCTCAATAATAGTGTGACCCATAATAACACAGCGTGACCCCCTTTAATACAGCGTGACACCCAATAATACAGTGTGACCCCCAATAATACAGCGTGACCCCAATAATACAGCATGACACCAAAAATACAGAGTGACCCCAATAATAGAGCGTGACCCCCAATAATACAGCATGACTCCCAATAATACAGCCTGATCACCAATAACACAGCATGAACCCCAATAATAGTGTGACCCCCAATAATACAGTGTGAACCCCAATAATAGTGTGACCCCCAATAATACAATGTGACCCCCAATAATACAGCGTGACCCTCAATAATACAGCCTGACCCCCAATAATACAGCCTGACCCCCAATAATACAGCCTGACCCCCAATAATACAGCACGACCCCCACTAATACTGCCTGACCCCCAATAATACAGCGTGACCCCAATAATACAGTGTGACACCAATAATAGTGTGACCCCCAATCATACAGCCTGACCCCCAATAATACAGCATGACCCCCAATAATAAAGCGTGACCCCAATAATAGTGTGACCCCAATAATACAGTGTCACCCCCAATAATAGGGTGAACCCCAATAATAAAGCGTGAAACCAAATAATACACTGTGACACCAATAATACAGCGCGATCCCCAATAATACGGTGTGACACCCAATAATACAGCGTGAACCCCAATAATACATTGTGACCCCCAATAATACAGCATGACCCCCAATAATACAGACTGACCCGCAATAATACAGCAGGACCCCAATGATACAGCATGACCCCCAATCATAGTGTGACCCCAATATACAGCGTGACCCCAATAATAGAGCATGACCCCCAATAATAGTGACCCCAATTATAGTGTGACCCCAATACCAGTGTGACCCCAATAATACAGCATGACCCCAATAATAGTGTGACACCAAAAATACAGCATGACCCCCAATAATACAGTGTGACCCCAATAATAGTGTGACCCCAATCACACAGTGTGACCCACAATAATAGTGTGACCCCCAATAATACAGCATGACCCCAATAATAGTGACCCCCAATAATACAGCGTGACCCCAGATAATACAGCGTGACCCCCAATAATACAGCGTGACCCCCAATAATACAGCATGACCCCCAATAATAAAGTGTGACCACCAATAATACAGCGTGACCCCCAATAATAGTGTGACACCCCAATAATACAGCGTGTCCCCATAAATACAGCGTGACCCCCAGTAATACAGCATGACCCCCCAATAATACAGCGTGACCCCCAATAATACAGTGTGACCCCCAATAATACGGTGTGACCCCCAATAATCCAGTGTGACCCTAATAATACAGCGTGACCCCCAATAATACCGTGTGACCACCAATAATAGTGTGACCTCCAATAATACAGCATGACCCCAATAATAGTGTGACCCCAATAATAGTGTCACCCCAATAATAGTGACCTGAAAAATACAGCATGACCCCCAATTATAGTGTGACCCCAATAATACAGTGTAACCCCCAATAATACAGCGTGACCCCCAATAATGCAGTGTGACCCCCAATAATACAGCGTGACCCCCATTAATAGTGTGAACCCAATAATACAGTATGAGCCCAATAATACAGCGTGACCCCAATAATAGTGTGACCCCCAATAATAGTGAGACCACCAATAATACAGCGTGACCTCAATAATAGTGTGACCCACAATAATACAGCGTGACCCCCAACAATAGTGTGAACCCAATAATACAGTATGAGCTCAATAATACAGCGTGACCCCAATAATACAGTGTGACCCCCAATAATAGTGAGACCACCAATAATACAGCATGACCCCAATAATACAGTGTGATCCCCAATAATAGTGTGACCCCAATACTAGTGTGACCCCAATAATACAGCATTACCCCAATAATACAGCATGACCCCCAATAATAGTGTGACCCCACTAATACAGCATGACCCCCAATAATACCGTGTGACCCCCTATAATACAGCATGATCCCAATAATAGTGTGACCCCAATAATACAGCATGAGCTCCAATAATACAGCATGACCCCCAATAATACAGCGTTACCCCAATAATACATAGTGACCCCAATAATGGTGTGACGCCAATAATACAGCATGAAGCCCAATAATACAGCATGACCCCCAATAATAGTGTGACCCCCAATAATACAGTGTGACCCCCAATAATAGTGTGACCCCAAAATACAGTGTGACCCCATAATACAGTGTGACCCCAAAAATGCAGTGTGACCCCAATAATACAGCATGACCCCAATAATACAGCATGAGCCCAATGATACAGTGTGAACCCAATAATACAGCATGACACCAAAAATACAGAGTGGCCCACAATAATACAGTGTGACCCTAATAATAGTGTGACCCCAATAATGCAGTGTGACCCCCAATAATACAGCATGACCCCCAATAATACAGCATGACACCAACAATACAGTGTGACCCCAATAATACATCATGACACCAAAAATACAGTGTGACCCCTAATAATACAGTCTGACCCCAATAATGCTGTGACCCCCAATAATGCAGTGTGACCGCAATAATAGTGTGACCCCCAATAATAGTGTGACCCCCAATAATACAGCATGTCACCAATAATATAGCGTGACCCCCAATAATAGTGAACCCCAATAATAGTGCGACCCCAATAATAGCGTGACACCAATAATACAGCGTGACCTCAATAACACAGCGTGACCCCCAATAATACAGTGTGACCCCAATAATGCAGCATGACCCCATTAATAAATTGTGACCCCAATCATACTGTGTGATCCCAATAATAGTGTGATCCCCAATAATACAGTGTGGCCCCAATCATTCAGTGTGACCTGCAATAATACAGCATGACCCCCAATAATACAGTGTGACACCCAATAATAGAGTGACCCCCAATAATGCAGTGTGACCCCAATAATACAGTGTGACCCCCAATAATACAGCATGACCCCCAATAATACTGTGACCCCCATAATACAGTGTGACCCCCAATAATACTGTGTGACCCATAATAACACAGCGTGACCCCCTTTAATACAGCGTGACACCCAATAATACAGTGTGGCCCCAATAATACAGTGTGGCCCCAATAATACAGCATGACACCAAAAATACAGAGTGACCCACAATAATAGTGTGACCCCAATAATAGTGTGACCTCCAATAATACAGCATGACCCCAATAATACAGCATGACACCAAAAATACAGAGTGACCCACAATAATAGTGTGACCCCAATAAGGCAGTGTGACCCTCAATAACACAGCATGACACCCAATAATAGTGTGACCCCAATAATAAAGCGTGACCCCAATAATACAGCATGACCCCAATAATACAGCGTGGCCCCAATAATAGTGTCACCCCCAATAATACAGCGTGACCCCAATAATAGAGCGTGACCCCCAATAATACAGCCTGATCACCAATAACACAGCATGAACCCCAATAATAGTGTGACACCCAATAATACAGTGTGAACCCCAATAATAGTGTGACCCCCAATAACAGTGAACCCCAATAATACAATGTGACCCCCAATAATACAGCGTGACCCTCAATAATACAGCCTGCCCCCCAATAATACAGCCTGACCCCCAATAATACAGCACGACCCCCAATAATACTGCCTGACCCCCAATAATACAGCGTGACCCCAATAATACAGTGTGACACCAATAATAGTGTGACCCCCAATCATACAGCCTGACCCCCAATAATACAGCCTGACCCCCAATAATACAGCCTGACCCCCAATAATACAGCACGACCCCCAATAATACTGCCTGACCCCCAATAATACAGCGTGACCCCAATAATACAGCGTGACACCAATAATAGTGTGACCCCCAATCATACAGCCTGACCCCCAATAATACAGCGTGACCCCCAATAATACAGCGTGACCCCAATAATAGTGTGACCCCAATAATACAGTGTCACCCCCAATAATAGGGTGAACCCCAATAATAAAGCGTGAAACCAAATAATACACTGTGACACCAATAATACAGCGCGATCCCCAATAATACGGTGTGACACCCAATAATACAGCGTGAACCCCAATAATACATTGTGACCCCCAATAATACAGCATGACCCCCAATAATACAGACTGACCCGCAATAATACAGCAGGACCCCAATGATACAGCATGACCCCCAATCATAGTGTGACCCCAATATACAGCGTGACCCCAATAATACAGCATGACCCCCAATAATAGTGACCCCAATAATAGTGTGACCCCAATACCAGTGTGACCCCCATAATACAGCATGACCCCAATAATAGTGTGACACCAAAAATACAGCATGACCCCCAATAATACAGTGTGACCCCAATAATAGTGTGACCCCAATCACACAGTGTGACCCACAATAATAGTGTGACCCCCAATAATACAGCATGACCCCAATAATAGTGACCCCCAATAATACAGCGTGACCCCCAATAATACAGCATGACCCCCAATAATACATTGTGACCCCAGATAATACAGCGTGACCCCCAATAATACAGCATGACCCCAATAATACAGCATGAACCCCAATAATAAAGTGTGACCACCAATAATGCAGCATGACCCCCAATAATAGTGTGACACCCCAATAATACAGCGTGTCCCCATAAATACAGCGTGACCCCCAGTAATACAGCATGACCCCCCAATAATACAGCGTGACCCCCAATAATACAGTGTGACCCCCAATAATACGGTGTGACCCCCAATAATCCAGTGTGACCCTAATAATACAGCGTGACCCCCAATACCGTGTGACCACCAATAATAGTGTGACCTCCAATAATACAGCATGACCCCAATAATAGTGTGACCCCAATAATAGTGTCACCCCCAATAATAGTGACCTGAAAAATACAGCATGACCCCCAATTATACTGTGACCCCCAATAATAGTGTGACCCCAATAATACAGTGTGACTCCCAATAATACAGCGTGACCCCCAATAATACAGCGTGACCCACAATAATGCAGTGTGACTCCCAATAATACAGTGTGACCCCCAATAATGCAGTGTGACTCCCAATAATACAGCGTGACCCCCAATAATACAGCGTGACCCCCAATAATAGTGTGAACCCAATAATACAGTATGAGCCCAATAATACAGCGTGACCCCAATAATAGTGTGACCACCAATAATACAGCGTGACCTCAATAATAGTGTGACCCACAATAATACAGCGTGACCCCCAATAATAGTGTGAACCCAATAATACTGTATGAGCTCAATAATACAGCGTGACCTCAATAATACAGTGTGACACCCAATAATAGTGAGACCACCAATAATACAGCATGACCCCAATAATACAGTGTGATCCCCAATAATAGTGTGACCCCAATACTAGTGTGACCCCAATAATACAGCATTACCCCAATAATACAGCATGACCCCCAATAATACAGTGTGACCCCACTAATACAGCATGACCCCCAATAATACCGTGTGACCCCCTATAATACAGCGTGATCCCAATAATAGTGTGACCCCCCAATAATACAGCATGAACCCAATAATAGTGTGACCCCAATAATACAGCATGACCCCCAATAATACAGCGTTACCCCAATAATACAGTGACCCCCAATAATAGTGTGACGCCAATAATACAGCATGACCCCCCAATAATATAGTGTGACGACCAATAATACAGCATGCAGCCCAATAATACAGCATGACCCCCAATAATACAGTGTGACCCCCAATAATAGTGTGACCCCAAAATACAGTGTGACCCCCATAATACAGTGTGACCCCAAAAATGCAGTGTGACCCCCAATAATACAGCATGACCCCAATAATACAGCATGAGCCCAATGATACAGTGTGAACCCAATAATACAGCATGACACCAAAAATACAGAGTGGCCCACAATAATACAGTGTGACCCTAATAATAGTGTGACCCCAATAATGCAGTGTGAACCCCAATAATACAGCATGACCCCCAATAATACAGCATGACACCAACAATACAGTGTGACCCCAATAATACATCATGACACCAAAAGTACAGTGTGACCCCTAATAATACAGTCTGACCCCAATAATGCTGTAACCCCCAATAATGCAGTGTGAACCCCAGTAATACAGCATGACCACCAATAATACAGTGTGACCTCAATAATACAGTGTGACCCAAAATAACACAGCGTGACGCCCTTTAATACAGCGTGACCCCCAATTATACAGTGTGACCCACAATAATAGTGTGAACCCAATAATAGTGTGAGCCCAATAATACAGCGAGACCCCAATAATACAGCGTGAACCACAATAATACAGTGTGACCCCAATACTAGTGTGACCCCAATAATACAGCATGACCCCAATAATACAGCATGATCCCCAATAATACAGTGTGACCCCAATAATACAGCATGATCCCCAATAATAGTGTGAACCCAATAATACAGTGTGACCCCCAATAATACATGGTGACCCCAATAATGCAGCGTGACCCCCAATAATAGTGTGAACCCCAATAATACAGCAGGACCCCTAATAATAGTGCGACCCCCAATAATACAGCGTGACCCTAATAATACAGTTTGACCCCCAATAATATAGTATGAGCCCCAATAATAGTGTGACCCCAATAATACAGCATGGCCCCCAATAATACAGTGCGACCCCCAAAAATACAGCATGACCCCCAATAATAGTGTGACCCAGTAATACAGCGTGACCCCCAATAATACAGCGTGACCCCCAATAATAGTGTGACCGACAATAATACAGTGTGACACCAATAATACAGAATGAACCCCAATAATACAGCATGACCCCCAATAATACAGTGTGACCCTGAAAAATACAGTGTGACCCCCAATAATACAGCATGTCCCCAATAATATAGCGTGACCCCCAATAATACAGCATGACCCCCAATACTACAGTGTGACCCCCAGAAATACAGTGTGACCCCCCAATAATACAGCATGTCCCCAATAATACAGCGTGACCCCCAATAATAAAGCATGACCCCCAATAATAGTGTGAACCATCAATAATACAGCATGTCCCCAATAATACAGCGTGACCCCCAATAATAAAGCATGACCCCCAGTAATAGTGTGAACCCCCAATAATACAGCAAGGCCCCCAATAATACAGCGTGACCCCCAATAATACAGTGTGGCCCCCAATAATACTGTATCCCCCAATAATTCAGTGTGATACCAATAATACAGAGTGACCCCCAATAATACTGTGACCTCCAATAATACAGCATGACCCCATAACACAGCATGACCCCAATAATACAGCGTGACACCCAATAATAGTGTGACCCCAATAATAGAGCGTGACCCCCAATAATTCTGTGTGACCCCCAATAATAGTGTGACCCCGAATAATACAGCGTGTCCCCCAATAATACAGCATGACCCCAATAATAGTGTGACCCCAATAATAGTGTGACCCCCAATAATACAGTGTGACCCCAATAATACAGCATGACCCCGAATAATACATCGTGACCCCCAGTAATACAGCATGACCCTCCAATAATACAGCGTGTCCCCCAATAATACAGTGTGACCCCCAATAATACGGTGTGACCCCCAATAATCCAGTGTGACCCTAATAATACAGCGTGACCCCCAATAATACCGTGTGACCACCAATAATAGTGTGACCTCCAATAATACAGCATGACCCCAATAATAGTGTGACCCCAATAATAGTGTCAACACCAATAATAGTGTGACCTCAATAATACAGCATGACCCCCAATTATAGTGTGACCCCCAATAATAGTGTGACACCCAATAATACAGCGTGACCCCCAATAATGCAGTGTGACCCCCAATAATACAGCGTGACCCCCAATAATACAGCATGACCCCCAATAATAGTGTGACCTACAATAGTACTGCGTGACCCCCAATAATAGTGTGAACCCAATAATACAGTATGAGCCCAATAATACAGCGTGACCCCAATAATACAGTGTGACCCCCAATAATACAGTGACACCACCAATAATAAAGCATGACCCCAATAATACAGTGTGACCCCAATAATAGTGTGACCCCAATACTAGTGTGACCCCAATAATACAGCATGACCCCAATAATACAGCATGACCCCCAATAATACAGTGTGACCCCACTAATACAGCATGACCTCCAATAATACCGTGTGACCCCCTATAATACAGCGTGATCCCAATAATAGTGTGACCCCCAATAATAGTGTGACCCCATATAATAGTGTGACCCCCAATAATACAGCATGACCTCCAATAATACAGCATGACCCCCAATAATACAGCGTTACCCCAATAATACATAGTGACCCCCAATAATAGTGTGACGCCAATAATACAGCATGACCCCCCAATAATAGTGTGACGACCAATAATACAGCATGAAGCCCAATAATACAGCATGACCCCCATAATAGTGTGACCCCCAATAATAGTGTGGCCCCAAAATACAGTGTGACCCCCATAATATAGTGTGACCCCAAAAATGCAGTGTGACCCCCAATAATACAGCATGACCCCAATAATACAGCATGAGCCCAATGATACAGTGTGAACCCAATAATACAGCATGACACCAAAAATACAGAGTGGCCCACAATAATACAGTGTGACCCTAATAATAGTGTGACCCCAATAATGCAGTGTGACCCCCAATAATACAGCATGACCCCCAATAATACAGCATGACACCAAAAATACAGTGTGACCCCTAATAATACAGTCTGACCCCAATAATACTGTGACCCCCAATAATACAGTGTGACCCCCAATAGTACAGCGTGACCCCAATAATACAGCGTGACCCCCAATAATGCAGTGTGACCCCAAATAATACAGCATGACCCCCAATAATAGTGTGACCTCAATAATAGTGTGACCCATAATAACACAGCGTGACCCCCTTTAATACAGTGTGACCCCAATAATACAGCATGACCCCAATAATACAGCATGACACCAAAAATACAGAGTGACCCCCAATAATAGTGTGAACCCAATAATAGTGTGACCTCCAATAATACAGCATGACCCCAATAATACAGCATGACACCAAAAATACAGAGTGACCCACAATAATAGTGTGAACCCAATAATAGTGTGACCTCCAATAATACAGCATGACCCCAATAATACAGCATGACACCAAAAATACAGAGTGACCCACAATAATAGTGTGACCCCAATAATAGTGTGACCTCCAATAATACAGCATGACCCCAATAATACAGCATGACACCAAAAATACAGAGTGACCCACAATAATAGTGTGACCCCAATAATAGTGTCACCCCAATAAGGCAGTGTGACCCTCAATAACACAGCATGACACCCAATAATAGTGTGACCCCAATAATAAAGCGTGACCCAAATAATACAGCATGACCCCAATAATACAGCATGACCCCAATAATAGTGTCACCCCCAATAATACAGCGTGACCCCAATAATAGAGCGTGACCCCCAATAATACAGCATGACTCCCAACAATACAGCCTGATCACCAATAACACAGCATGAACCGCAATAATAGTGTGACCCCCAATAATACAGTGTGAACCCCAATAATAGTGTGACCCCAATAATAGTGTGACCCCCAATAATACAATGTGACCCCCAATAATACATTGTGACCCCCAATAATACAGCGTGACCCTCAATAATACAGCCTGACCCCCAATAATACAGCCTGACCCCCAATAATACAGCACGACCCCCAATAATACTGCCTGACCCCCAATAATACAGCGTGACCCCAATAATACAGTGTGACACCAATAATAGTGTGACCCCCAATCATACAGCCTGACCCCCAATAATACAGCATGACCCCCAATAATAAAGCGTGACCCCAATAATAGTGTGACCCCAATAATACAGTGTCACCCCCAATAATAGGGTGAACCCCAATAATAAAGCGTGAAATCAAATAATACACTGTGACACCAATTATACAGCACGATCCCCAATAATACGGTGTGACACCCAATAATACAGCGTGAACCCCAATAATGCATTGTGACCCCCAATAATACAGCATGACCCCCAATAATACAGACTGACCCGCAATAATACAGCAGGACCCCAATGATACAGCATGACCCCCAATCATGGTGTGACCCCAATATACAGCGTGACCCCAATAATACAGCATGACCCCCAATAATAGTGACCCCAATAATAGTGTGACTCCAATACCAGTGTGACCCTAATAATACAGCATGACCCCAATAATAGTGTGACACCAAAAATACAGCATGACCCCCAATAATACAGTGTGACCCCAATAATAGTGTGACCCCAATCACACAGTGTGACCCACAATAATAGTGTGACCCCCAATAATACAGCATGACCCCAATAATAGTGACCCCCAATAATACAGCGTGACCCCCAATAATACAGCATGACCCCCAATAATAAAGTGTGACCACCAATAATACAGCATGACCCCCAATAATAGTGTGACACCCCAATAATACAGCGTGTCCCCATAAATACAGCGTGACCCCCAGTAATACAGCATGACCCCCCAATAATACAGCGTGACCCCCAATAATACAGTGTCACCCCCAATAATACGGTGTGACCCCCAATAATCCAGTGTGACCCTAATAATACAGCGTGACCCCCAATAATACCGTGTGACCACCAATAATAGTGTGACCTCCAATAATACAGCATGACCCCAATAATAGTGTGACCCCAATAATAGTGTCACCCCCAATAATAGTGACCTGAAAAATACAGCATGACCCCCAATTATAGTGTGACCCCAATAATACAGTGTGACCCCCAATAATACAGCGTGACCCCCAATAATGCAGTGTGACCCCCAATAATACAGAGTGACCCCCAATAATAGTGTGAACCCAATAATACAGTATGAGCCCAATAATACAGCGTGACCCCAATAATAGTGTGACCCCCAATAATAGTGAGACCACCAATAATACAGCGTGACCTCAATAATAGTGTGACCCACAATAATACAGCGTGACCCCCAGCAATAGTGTGAACCGAATAATACAGTATGAGCTCAATAATACAGCGTGACCCCAATAATACAGTGTGACCCCCAATAATAGTGAGACCACCAATAATACAGCATGACCCCAATAATACAGTGTGATCCCCAATAATAGTGTGACCCCAATAATAGTGTGACCCCAATAATACAGCATTACCCCAATAAAACAGCATGACCCCCAATAATAGTGTGACCCCCTATAATACAGCGTGATCCCAATAATAGTGTGACCCCAATAATACAGCATGAGCTCCAATAATACAGCATGACCCCCAATAATACAGCGTTACCCCAATAATACATAGTGACCCCCAATAATAGTGTGACGCCAATAATACAGCATGAACCCCCAATAATATAGTGTGACGACCAATAATACAGCATGAAGCCCAATAATACAGCATGACCCCCAATAATAGTGTGACCCCCAATAATACAGTGTGACCCCCAATAATAGTGTGACCCCCAATAATACAGTGTGACCCCCAATAATAGTGTGACCCCAAAATACAGTGCGACCCCCATAATACAGTGTGACCCCAAAAATGCAGTGTGACCCCCAATAATACAGCATGACCCCAATAATACAGCATGAGCCCAATGATACAGTGTGAACCCAATAATACAGCATGACACCTAAAATACAGAGTGGCCCACAATAATACAGTGTGACCCTAATAATAGTGTGACCCCAATAATGCAGTGTGACCCCCAATAATACAGCATGACCCCCAATAATACATCATGACACCAAAAATACAGTGTGACCCCTAATAATACAGTCTGACCCCAATAATGCTGTGACCCCCAATAATGCAGTGTGAACCCCAGTAATACAGCATGACCACCAATAATACAGTGCGACCCCCAATAATGCAGTGTGACCGCAATAATACAGTGTGACCCCCAATAATAGTGTGACCCCCAATAATACAGCATGTCACCAATAATATAGCGTGACCCCCAATAATAGTGAACCCCAATAATAGTGCGACCCCAATAATAGTGTGACACCAATAATACAGCATGACCTCAATAACACAGCGTGACCCCCAATAATACAGTGTGACCCCAATAATGCAGCATGACCCCATTAATAAATTGTGACCCCAATCATACTGTGTGACCCCAATAATAGTGTGACCCCCAATAATACAGTGTGGCCCCAATCATTCAGTGTGACCTGCAATAATACAGCATGACCCCCAATAATACAGTGTGACACCCAATAATAGAGTGACCCCCAATAATGCAGTGTGACCCCAATAATACAGTGTGACCCCCAATAATACAGCATGACCCCCAATAATACTGTGACCCCCATAATACAGTGTGACCCCCAATAATACAGCGTGACCCCAATAATACAGCGTGACCCCCAATAATGCAGTGTGACCCCCAATAATACAGCGTGACCCCCAATAATAGTGTGACCTCAATAATAGTGTGACCCATAATAACACAGCGTGACCCCCTTTAATACAGCGTGACACCCAATAATACAGTGTGGCCCCAATAATACAGCATGACACCAATAATACAGCATGACACCAATAATACAGTGTGACACCAAAAATACAGAGTGACCCACAATAATAGTGTGACCCCAATAATAGTGTGACCTCCAATAATACAGCATGACACCAAAAATACAGAGTGACCCACAATAATAGTGTGACCCCAATAAGGCAGTGTGACCCTCAATAACACAGCATGATACCCAATAATAGTGTGACCCCAATAATAAAGCGTGACCCCAATAATACAGCATGACCCCAATAATACAGCGTGGCCCCAATAATAGTGTCACCCCCAATAATACAGCGTGACCGCAATAATAGAGCGTGACCCCCAATAATACAGCCTGATCACCAATAACACAGCATGAACCCCAATAATAGTGTGACCCCCAATAATACAGTGTGAACCCCAATAATAGTGTGACCCCCAATAACAGTGAACCCCAATAATACAATGTGACCCCAATAATACAGCGTGACGCTCAATAATACAGCCTGACCCCCAATAATACAGCCTGACCCCCAATAATACAGCACGACCCCCAATAATACTGCCTGACCCCCAATAATACAGCGTGACCCCAATAATACAGCGTGACACCAATAATAGTGTGACCCCCAATCATACAGCCTGACCCCCAATAATACAGCGTGACCCCCAATAATACAGCGTGACCCCAATAATAGTGTGACCCCAATAATACAGTGTCACCCCCAATAATAGGGTGAACCCCAATAATAAAGCGTGAAACCAAATAATACACTGTGACACCAATAATACAGCGCGATCCCCAATAATACGGTGTGACACCCAATAATACAGCATGAACCCCAATAATACATTGTGACCCCCAATAATACAGCATGACCCCCAATAATACAGACTGACCTGCAATAATACAGCAGGACCCCAATGATACAGCATGACCCCCAATCATAGTGTGACCCCAATATACAGCGTGACCCCAATAATACAGCATGACCCCCAATAATAGTGACCCCAATAATAGTGTGACCCCAATACCAGTGTGACCCCAATAATACAGCATGACCCCAATAATAGTGTGACACCAAAAATACAGCATGACCCGCAATAATAGTGTGACCCCAATAATAGTGTGACCCCAATCACACAGTGTGACCCACAATAATAGTGTGACCCCCAATAATACAGCATGACCCCAATAATAGTGACCCCCAATAATACAGCGTGACCCCCAATAATACAGCATGACCCCCAATAATACAGTGTGACCCCAATAATGCAGCATGACCCCCAATAATAGTGTGACACCCCAATAATACAGCGTGTCCCCATAAATACAGCGTGACCCCCAGTAATACAGCATGACCCCCAATAATAGTGAGACCACCAATAATACAGCATGACCACAATAATACAGTGTGATCCCCAATAATAGTGTGACCCCAATACTAGTGTGACCCCAATAATACAGCATTACCCCAATAATACAGCATGACCCCCAATAATACAGTGTGACCCCACTAATACAGCATGACCCCCAATAATACCGTGTGACCCCCTATAATACAGCGTGATCCCAATAATAGTGTGACCCCCAATAATACAGCATGAACCCAATAATAGTGTGACCCCCAATAATACAGCATGAGCTCCAATAATACAGCATGACCCCCAATAATACAGCGTTACCCCAATAATACATAGTGACCCCCAATAATAGTGTGACGCCAATAATACAGCATGACCCCCCAATAATATAGTGTGACGACCAATAATACAGCATGAAGCCCAATAATACAGCATGACCCCCAATAATAGTGTGACCCCCAATAATACAGTGTGACCCCCAATAATAGTGTGACCCCAAAATACAGTGTGACCCCCATAATACAGTGTGACCCCAAAAATGCAGTGTGACCCCCAATAATACAGCATGACCCCAATAATACAGCATGAGCCCAATGATACAGTGTGAACCCAATAATACAGCATGACACCAAAAATACAGAGTGGCCCACAATAATACAGTGTGACCCTAATAATAGTGTGACCCCAATAATGCAGTGTGACCCCCAATAATACAGCATGACCCCCAATAATACAGCATGACACCAACAATACAGTGTGACCCCAATAATACATCATGACACCAAAAATACAGTGTGACCCCCAATAATGCTGTGACCCCCAATAATACAGCATGACCCCCAATAATACAGCATGACACCAACAATACAGTGTGACCCCAATAATACATCATGACACCAAAAATACAGTCTGACCCCAATAATGCTGTGACCCCCAATAATGCAGTGTGAACCCCAGTAATACAGCATGACCACCAATAATACAGTGTGACCCCCAATAATGCAGTGTGACCCCAATAATACAGCGTGACCCCCAATAATACAGTGTGACCTCAATAATACAGTGTGACCCATAATAACACAGCGTGACCCCCTTTAATACAGCGTGACCCCCAATTATACAGTGTGACCCACAATAATACAGCGTGACCCCAAATAATAGTGTGAACCCAATAATAGTGTGAGCCCAATAATACAGCGAGACCCCAATAATGCAGCGTGAACCACAATAATACAGTGTGACCCCAATACTAGTGTGACCCCAATAATACAGCATGATCCCCAATAATACAGTGTGACCCCAATAATACAGCATGATCCCCAATAATAGTGTGAACCCAATAATACAGTGTGACCCCCAATAATACATGGTGACCCCAATAATGCAGCGTGACCCCCAATAATAGTGTGAACCCCAATAATACAGCAGGACCCCTAATAATAGTGCGACCCCCAATAATACAGCGTGACCCTAATAATACAGTTTGACCCCCAATAATATAGTATGAGCCCCAATAATAGTGTGACCCCAATAATACAGCATGGCCCCCAATAATACAGTGCGACCCCCAAAAATACAGCATGACCCCCAATAATAGTGTGACCCAGTAATACAGCGTGACCCCCAATAATACAGCGTGACCCCCAATAATAGTGTGACCAACAATAATACAGTGTGACACCAATAATACAGAATGAACCCCAATAATACAGCATGACCCCCAATAATACAGTGTGACCCCGAAAAATACAGTGTGACCCCCAATAATACAGCATGTCCCGAATAATATAGCGTGACCCCCAATAATACAGCATGACCCCCAATACTACAGTGTGACCCCCAGAAATACAGTGTGACCCCCCAATAATACAGCATGTCCCCAATAATACAGCGTGACCCCCAATAATAAAGCATGACCCCCAATAATAGTGTGAACCCCCAATAATACAGCAAGGCCCCCAATAATACAGCGTGACCCCCAATAATACAGTGTGGCCCCCAATAATACTGTATCCCCCAATAATTCAGTGTGATGCCAATAATACAGAGTGCCCCCAATAATACTGTGACCTCCAATAATACAGCATGACCCCATAACACAGCATGACCCCAATAATACAGCGTGACACCCAATAATAGTGTGACCCCAATAATAGAGCGTGACCCCCAATAATTCTGTGTGACCCCCAATAATAGTGTGACCCCGAATAATACAGCGTGTCCCCCAATAATACAGCATGACCCCAATAATAGTGTGACCCCAATAATAGTGTGACCCCAATAATACAGTGTGACCCCAATAATACAGCATGACCCCGAATAATACATCGTGACCCGCAATAATACAGCGTGACCCCAATAATACAGCATGACCCCCAATAATACAGTGTGAGCCCCCAATAATACAGTGTGACCCCAATAATACAGTGGGAACCCGCAATAATAGTGTGTGACCCCCAATAATAGTGTGACCCCAATAATAGTGTGACCCCCAATAATACAGCATAACCCCAATAATACAGCATAACCCCAATAATACAGTGTGAACCCAATAACACAGCGTGTCCCCAATAATACAGCGTGACCCTCCACTAATACAGTGTGACCAAGAAAAATACAGCATGACCCCCAAAATTACAGCGTGACCCCCAATAATACAGCGTGACCCCCAATAATACAGCGTGACCCCAATAATAGTGTGACCCCAATAATACAGCTTCACCCCAATAATAGCGTGACCCCCAAAAATAGTGTGTCCGCCAATAATACAGCGTGTCCCCCAATAATACAGCGTGACCCCAATAATAGCGTGACCCCAATAATACAGCTTCACCCCAATAATAGCGTGACCCCCAAAAATAGTGTGTCCGCCAATAATACAGCGTGTCCCCCAATAATACAGCGTGACCCCAAGAATACAGTGTGACCCCCCAATGATAGTGTGACCCCAATAATAGTGTGACCCCAATAGTGTGAACCCCCAATAATACAATGTGACCCCAATAATACAGCATGGCCCCGAATAATACAGCGTGACTCCCAATAATAGTGACCCCCAATAATACAGCATGACCCCCAATAATAGTGTGACCCCGAATAATACAGTGTGACCCCCAATAATACAGTGTGACACCCAATAATACTGCGTGACACCCAATTATACAGTGTGACCCCGAATAATAGTGACCCCCAATAATACAGCATGACCCCCAATAATACAGCATGACCCCAATAATAGTGTGACCCCCAATAATACAGTGTGACCCCCAATAATAGAGTATGACCCCCAATAATTCAGCGTGACCCCCAATAATACTGCGTGACCCCCAAATATAGCGTGACCCCGAATAACACAGTGTGACCCCCAATAATACAGCATGACCCCCAATAATAGTGTGACCCTCAATAATACAGTATCACCCCGAATAATAGTGTGATCCCAATCATACAGCGTGACCCCCCATTAATACAGCGTGACCCCAATAATACAGCGTGTCCCCCAATAATACAGCACCCCCAATAATAGTGTGACCCCAATAATACAGCGTGACCCCCAATAACACAGCCTGACCCCCAATAATACAGCATGACCCCCAATAATACAGTGTGACCCCCAATAATACAGTGCGACACCCAATAATACAGCGTGACCCCCAATAATTCTGTGTGTCCCCAATAATACAGCATGACCCCGAATAATACAGCTTGTCCCCCAATAATACAGCGTGACCCCAATAATAGTGTGACCCCTGATAATACAGCGTGACCCCCAAAAATACCATGTGACCCCCATTAATACAGTGTGACCCCAATAATACAGAATGATCCCCAGTAATACAGTGTGACCCCCAGTAATACAGTGTGACCCCCAATAATGCAGCATGACCTCAAATAATAGTGTGACCCCAATAATACAGCGTGACCCCCAATAATACAGTGTGACCGCCAATAATACAGTGTGACCCCCCAATAATACAGCATGACCCCGAATAATAGTGTGACCCCCAAAAATACAGTGTGACCCCCCAATAATACAGCGTGACCACCAATAATACAGCATGACACCAATAACACAGCGTGGCCCCCAGTAATACAGCATGGTCCCCAATAATACAGTGTGACCCCCAATAATACTGTGTGTCCCCCAATAAAACAGAGTGACCCCCAATAATACTGTGTGTCCCCCAATACTTCAGTGTGACACCAATAATACAGCGTGACCCCCAATAATAACGTGTGACCCCCCAATAATAGTGTGACCTCCAATAATACAGCATGACCCCAATAACACAGTGTGACCCCAATACTAGTGTGACCCCAATAATACAGCATGACACCCAATAATACAGCGTAAACCCCAATAATACCATGTGACCCCCAATAATAGTGTGACCTCCAATAATACAGCCTGACCCCAATAATAGTGTGACCTCAATACTAGTTTGACACCAATAATACATCATGACACCCAATAATAGCGTGACCCCCAATAATACAGCGTGACTCCCAATAATACAGTGTGACCCCCAATAATACAGTGTGACCCCCAATAATACAGTGTGACCCCAATAATACAGCATGACCCCAATAATACAGCGTGACCCCAATAATACAGCGTGACCCCAATAATAGTGTGACTCACAATAATACAGCGTGTTCCCCAATAATACAGCATGACCCCCAATATTACACTGTGAACCCCAATAATATAGCGTGACTCCCAATAATACAGCCTGACCCCCAATAATGCAGCGTGACCCCCAATAATACAACGTGGCCCCAATAATACAGCATGACCCCCAATAATAGTGTGACCCCTATCATGCTGTGTGACCCCAATAATACAACGTGACCCCCAATAATACAGCATGAACCCCAATAATAGTGTGACCCCTATCATACTGTGTGACCCCAATAATACAACGTGACCCCCAATAATACAGCATGAACCCCAATAATAGTGTGACCCCAATCATACTATATGACCCCAATAATACAACGTGGCCCCCAATAATACAGCATGACCCCCAATAATAGTGCGACCCCTATCATGCTGTGTGACCCCAATAATACAACGTGACCCCCAATAATACAGCATGACCCCCAATAATAGTGTGACCCCTATCATGCTGTGTGACCCCAATAATACAACGTGACCCCCAATAATACAGCATGAACCCCAATAATAGTGTGACCCCAATCATACTATGTGACCCCAATAATACAACGTGACCCCCAATAATACAACGTGACCCCCAATAACACAGCATGAACCCCAATAATAGTGTGACCCCTATCATACTGTGTGACCCCAATAATACAACGTGACCCCCAATAATAGTGTGACCCCCATCATACTGTGTGACCCCAATAATACAACGTGACCCCCAATAATACAATGTGACCCCCAATAATAGTGTGACCCCCAATAATACAGCCTGACCCCCAATAATGCAGTGTGACCCCCAATAATACAACGTGACCCCAATAATACAGCGTGACCCCCAATCATACAGTGTGACATCAATAATAGTGTGACCCCAATAATAGTGTGACCCCCAATAATAGTGTGTCCCCAATAATGCAGCGTGACCCCCAATAATACAACGTGACCCCAATAATAAAGTGTGACCCACAATAATTCAGTGTGACCCCAATAATACAGCGTGACACCAAATAATGCAGCATGACCCCCAATAACAGTGTGACCCCAATAATACAGCGTGACACCCAATAATCAGGATGATCTCCAATAATACAGCGTGACACCCAATAATCAGGATGATCTCCAATAATACAGCATGACCCCCAATAATACAGTGACCCCAATAATACCGTGTGACCCCCAATAATACCGTGTGACCGCCAATAATAGTGTGACTCCCAATAATACAGAATGTACCCCAGTAATACAGTGTGACCCCCAATAATGCAGTATCACCCCGAATAATACAGTGTGATCCCAACAATACAGCGTGTCCCCCAATAATACAGCGTGACTCCAATAATAGTGTGACCCCAATAATACAGCGTCACTCCAATAATAGTGTGACATCCAATAATACAGTGCGACCCCCAATGATACAGTGTGAACCCAATAATAGTGTGACACCCCAATAATACAATGTGACCTCAATAATACAGCATGACCCCAAATGATACAGCATGACCCCCAATAATACAGCGTGACACCCAATAATACAGCATGACCCCCAATAATACTGTGTGACCCCCAATAATACAGCATGGCCCCAACAACACAGCGTGACCCCCAATAATACAGTGGGACCCCCAATAATACAGCATGTCCCCAATAATAGAGTGTGAACCTCCAATAATACAGCGTGACCCCCAATAATACTGCATGACCCCCAATTATACAGTGTGACCCCGAATAATAGTGTGACCCCAAATAATACAGCGTGAAGCCCAATACTGTGACCCTCAATAATACAGCATGAACCCCAATAATACAGCGTGACACCAATATTATTCATCGTGTCCCCCAATAATAGAGCATCCCCCCAATAATACAGTGTGACCCCAATAATACAGCGTGACCCCAATAATACAGCGTGACACCAATATTATTCATCGTGTCCCCCAATAATAGAGCATCCCCCCAATAATACAGTGTGACCCCAATAATACAGCGTGACCCCCAATAATACAGCATGACCCCCAATAATACAGCGTGACCCCCAATAATAGTGTAACCCAGAATAATACAGCATGACCCCCAATAATAGTGTGAACCCCCACTAATACTGTGCGACCCCCAATAATACAGTGTGACCCCCAATAATAGTGTGACCCTCAATAATACAGCATGAACCCCAATAATACAGCGTGACCCCAATAATACAGTATCACCCCGAATAATAGTGTGATCCCAATAATACAGCGTGAACCCCAATAATACAGCATGACCCCAATATTATTCAGCATGTCCCCCAATAATACAGCGTCCCCCCAATAATACAGCGTGACCCCCAATAATACAGCGTGACCCCCAATAATACAGCGTGACCCCCAATAATACAGCATGACCCCCAATAATACAGCGTGACCCCCAATAATACAGCGTGACCCCCAATAATACAGCGTGACCCCCAATAATACAGCATGACCCCCAATAATACAGCATGACCCCCAATAATACAGCGTGACCCCCAATAATAGTGTGACCAGAATAATACAGCGTGTCCCCCAATAATACAGCGTGTCCCCCAATAATACAGCGTGACCCCCAATAATAGTGTGACCAGAATAATACAGCGTGTCCCCCAATAATACAGCGTGTCCCCCAATAATAGTGTGACCAGAATAATACAGCGTGTCCCCCAATAATAGTGTGACCAGAATAATACAGCGTGACCCCCAATAATACAGCGTGTCCCCCAATAATAGTGTGACCAGAATAATACAGCGTGTCCCCCAATAATAGTGTGACCAGAATAATACAGCGTGACCCCCAATAATAGTGTGACCAGAATAATACAGCGTGACCCCCAATAATAGTGTGACCAGAATAATACAGCGTGACCCCCAATAATACAGCGTGTCCCCCAATAATACAGCGTGACCCCCAATAATAGTGTGACCCCCAATAATACAGCGTGTCCCCCAATAATACAGCGTGACCCCCAATAATAGTGTGACCCCCAATAATACAGCGTGTCCCCCAATAATACAGCGTGACCCCCAATAATAGTGTGACCCCCAATAATACAGCGTGACCCCCAATAATACAGCGTGTCCCCCAATAATACAGCGTGACCCCCAATAATACAGCGTGACCCCCAATAATACAGTGTGACCCCCAATAATAGTGACCCCCAATAATACAGCATGACCCCAATATTATTCAGTGTGTCCCCCAATAATACAGCATCCCCCCAATAATACAATGTGACCCCAATAATACAGCGTGACCCCCAATAATACAGCGTGACCCCCAATAATACAGCGTGACCCCCAATAATACAGCGTGACCCCCAATAATTCTGTGTGACCCCCAATAATACAGCGTGACCCCCAATAATAGTGTGAACCCCAATAATACTGTGTGACCCCCAATAATACAGCGTGTCCCCCAATAATACAGCGTGACCCCCAATAATACAGCGTGACCCCCAATAATACAGCGTGACCCCCAATAATTCTGTGTGACCCCCAATAATACAGCGTGACCCCCAATAATAGTGTGAACCCCAATAATACTGTGTGACCCCCAATAATACAGCGTCCCCCCAATAATACTGTGTGACCCCCAATAATACTGTGTGACCCCCAATAATACAGCGTGACCCCCAATAATACAGCATGACCCCCAATAATACAGCGTGACCCCCAATAATTCTGTGTGACCCCGAATAATACAGCGTGTCCCCCAATAATACAGCGTGACCCCCAATAATAGTCTGACCCCAATAATACTGCGTGTCCCCCAATAATAGTGTGACCCCAATAATACAGCGTGACCCACAATAATACATTGCGAACCCCATTAATACAGCGTGACCCCCAATAATACAGCGTGACCGCCAATTATACAGCGTGATCCCAATAACACAGCTTGACCCCCAATAATAAATCGTGACCCCAATAACACAGCTTGACCCCCAATAATAGTGTAACCCCCAATAATAGTGTGACCCCCAATATTACAGAGTGACACCCAATAATACAGCGTGACACCCAACAATACAGCGTGTACCTAATAAGAGTTAAGCCCAATAATACAGTGTGACCCCCAATAATACAGCATGACCCCATAATACAGCGAGACCCCAATAATACAGCGTGACCCCCAATAATAGTTTGACCAGAATAATACAGCGTGTCCCCCAATAATACAGCGTGTCCCCCAATAATAGTGTGACCAGAATAATACAGCGTGTCCCCCAATAATAGTGTGACCAGAATAATACAGCGTGACCCCCAATAATACAGCGTGTCCCCCAATAATAGTGTGACCAGAATAATACAGCGTGACCCCCAATAATAGTGTGACCAGAATAATACAGCGTGACCCCCAATAATAGTGTGACCAGAATAATACAGCGTGACCCCCAATAATACAGCGTGTCCCCCAATAATACAGCGTGACCCCCAATAATAGTGTGACCCCCAATAATACAGCGTGTCCCCCAATAATACAGCGTGACCCCCAATAATAGTGTGACCCCCAATAATACAGCGTGTCCCCCAATAATACAGCGTGACCCCCAATAATAGTGTGACCCCCAATAATACAGCGTGACCCCCAATAATACAGCGTGTCCCCCAATAATACAGCGTGTCCCCCAATAATACAGCGTGACCCCCAATAATACAGCGTGACCCCCAATAATACAGTGTGACCCCCAATAATAGTGACCCCCAATAATACAGCATGACCCCAATATTATTCAGCGTGTCCCCCAATAATACAGCATCCCCCCAATAATACAATGTGACCCCAATAATACAGCGTGACCCCCAATAATACAGCGTGACCCCCAATAATACAGCGTGACCCCCAATAATACAGCGTGACCCCCAATAATTCTGTGTGACCCCCAATAATACAGCGTGACCCCCAATAATAGTGTGAACCCCAATAATACTGTGTGACCCCCAATAATACAGCGTGTCCCCCAATAATACAGCGTCCCCCCAATAATACTGTGTGACCCCCAATAATACAGCGTGACCCCCAATAATACAGCATGACCCCCAATAATACAGCGTGACCCCCAATAATTCTGTGTGACCCCGAATAATACAGCGTGTCCCCCAATAATACAGCGTGACCCCCAATAATAGTCTGACCCAATAATACTGCGTGTCCCCCAATAATAGTGTGACCCCAATAATACAGCGTGACCCACAATAATACATTGCGAACCCCATTAATACAGCGTGACCCCCAATAATACAGCGTGACCGCCAATTATACAGCGTGATCCCAATAACACAGCTTGACCCCCAATAATAAATCGTGACCCCAATAACACAGCTTGACCCCCAATAATAGTGTAACCCCCAATAATAGTGTGACCCCCAATATTACAGAGTGACACCCAATAATACAGCGTGACACCCAACAATACAGCGTGTACCTAATAAGAGTTAAGCCCAATAATACAGTGTGACCCCCAATAATACAGCATGACCCCATAATACAGCGAGACCCCAATAATACAGCGTGACCCCCAATAATAGTTTGACCCCAATAATAGAGCGTGACCCCCAATAATTCTGTGTGACCCCCAATAATAGTGTGACCCCGAATAATACAGCGTGTCCCCCAATAATACAGCATGACCCCAATAATAGTGTGACCCCAATAATACAGCGTGTCCCCCAATAATACAGCATGACCCCAATAATAGTGTGACCTCAATAATAGTGTGACCCCCAATAATAGTGTGACCCCAATAATACAGCATGACCCCGAATAATACATCGTGACCCGCAATAATACAGCATGACCCCAATAATAGTGTGACCCCAAATAATAGTGTGAACCCCCAATAATACTGTGTGACCCCAAATAATAAAGTGTGACCCCAATAATAGTGTGAACCCCAATAATAGTGTGTGACCCCCAATAATAGTGTGACCCCAATAATACAGAGTGACCCCCAATAATACAGCATAACCCCAATAATAGTGTGACCCCAATAATACAGCGTGTCCCCAATAATACAGCGTGACCCCCCACTAATAAAGTGTGAACCAGAAAAATACAGCATGACCCCCAATATTACAGCGTGACCCCCAATAATACAGCGTGACACCCAATTATACAGTGTGATCCCCAATAATACAGCATGTCCCCCAATAATACAGCGTGACCCCAATAATACAGTGTGACCCCAATAATAGAGCTTCACCCCAATAATAGTGTGACCCCCAATAATAGTGTGACCGCCAATAATACAGCGTGTCCGCCAATAATACAGCGTGACCCCAATAATAGTGACCCCCCAATGATAGTGTGACCCCCCAATGATAGTGTGACCCCAATAATAGTGTGACCCCCAATAATACAATGTGACCCCAATAATACAGCATGACCCTGAATAATACAGCGTGACCCCCAAATAAAACAGCGTGACCCCCAATAATACAGCATGACCCCTAATAATAGTGTGAACCCCAATAATACTGTGTGACCCCAATAATACAGTGTGACCCAGAATAATACAGTTTGACCCCCCAATAATACAATGTGACCCCAATAATACAGCATGACCCAGAATAATACAGCGTGACCCCCAATAATAGAGTGAACCCCAATAATACTGTGTGACCCCCAATAATACAGTGTGACCCCCAATAATACAGTTTGACCCCCCAATAATACAATGTGACCCCAATAATACAGCATGACCCCGAATAATACAGTGTGACCCCCAATAATACAGCGTGACCCCCAATAATACAGCATGACGCCCAATAATAGTGTGAACCCCAATAATACTGTGTGACTCCCAATAATACAGTGTGACCCCCAATAATACAGTTTGACCCCCCAATAATACAATGTGACTACAATAATACTGCATGACCCCGAATAATACAGCGTGACCCCCAATTATACAATGTGAACCCCGATAATACAGCGTGACCCCCAAAAATGCAGTGTGACCCCCAATAATACAGCATGAGCCCAATGATACAGTGTGAACCCAATAATACAGCATGACACCAAAAATACAGAGTGGCCCACAATAATACAGTGTGACCCTAATAATAGTGTGACCCCAATAATGCAGTGTGACCCCAATAATAGTGACCCCCAATAATACAGCGTGACCCCCAATAATACAGCATGACCCCAATAATACAGCATGACCCCCAATAATAAAGTGTGACCACCAATAATACAGCATGACCCCCAATAATAGTGTGACACCCCAATAATACAGCGTGTCCCCATAAATACAGCGTGACCCCCAGTAATACAGCATGACCCCCCAATAATACAGCGTGACCCCCAATAATAGTGTGAACCCCAATAATACGGTGTGACCCCCAATAATCCAGTGTGACCCTAATAATACAGCGTGACCCCCAATAATACCGTGTGACCACCAATAATAGTGTGACCTCCAATAATACAGCATGACCCCAATAATAGTGTCACCCCAATAATAGTGTCACCCCCAATAATAGTGTGACCTCAATAATACAGCATGACCCCCAATTATAGTGTGACCCCCAATAATACAGTGTGACACCCAATAATACAGCGTGACCCCCAATAATGCAGTGTGACCCCCAATAATACAGCGTGACCCACAATAATACAGCGTGACCCACAATAATACAGCGTGACCCCCAATAATAGTGTGAACCCAATAATACAGTATGAGCCCAATAATACAGCGTGACCCAAATAATAGTGTGACCCCCAATAATAGTGAGACCACCAATAATACAGCATGACCCCAATAATACAGTGTGATCCCCAATAATAGTGTGACCCCAATACTAGTGTGACCCCAATAATACAGCATGACCCCAATAATACAGCATGACCCCCAATAATACAGTGTGACCCCACTAATACAGCATGACCCCCAATAATACCGTGTGACCCCCTATAATACAGTGTGAACCCAATAATAGTGTGACCCCAATAATAGTGTGACCCCATATAATAGTGTGACCCCCAATAATACAGCATGACCCCAATAATAAAGCATGAACCCAATAATAGTGTGACCCCAATAATACAGCATGACCTCCATTAATACAGCATGACCCCCAATAATACAGCGTTACCCCCAATAATACATAGTGACCCCCAATAATAGTGTGGCCCCCAATAATATAGCATGAACCCAATAATAGTGCGAACCCAATAATACAGCATGACCTCCAATAATACAGCATGACCCCCAATAATACAGCGTTACCCCCAATAATACATAGTGACCCCCAATAATAGTGTGGCGCCAATAATACAGCATGACCCCCCCAATAATATAGTGTGACGACCAATAATACAGCATGAAGCCCAATAATACAGCATGACCCCCAATAATAGTGTGACCCCCAATAATACAGTGTGACCCCCAATAATAGTGTGACCCCAAAATACAGTGTGACCCCCATAATACAGTGTGACCCCAAAAATGCAGTGTGACCCCCAATAATACAGCATGACCCCAATAATACAGCATGAGCCCAATGATACAGTGTGAACCCAATAATACAGCATGACACCAAAATTAGAGTGGCCCACAATAATATAGTGTGACCCTAATAATAGTGTGACCCCAATAATGCAGTGTGACCCCCAATAATACAGCATGACCCCCAATAATACATAATGACACCAAAAATACAGTGTGACCCCTAATAAGAGTCTGACCCCAATAATGCTGTGACCCCCAATAATGCAGTGTGAACCCCAATAATACAGCATGACCACCAATAATAGTGTGACCCCCAATAATGCAGTGTGACCGCAATAATAGTGTGACCCCCAATAATAGTGTGACACCAATAATACAGCGTGTCCCCAATAACACAGCGTGACCCCCAATAATACAGTGTGACCCCAATAATGCAGCATGACCCCAATAATAAATTGTGACTCCAATCATACTGTGTGACCCCAATAATACAGTGTGACCCCCAATAATAGTGTGGCCCCAATAATTCAGTGTGACCCGCAATAATACAGCATGACCCCCAATAATACAGTGTGACACCCAATAATACAGTGTGACCCCCAATAATGCAGTGTGACCCCCAATAATACAGCATGACCCCCAATAATAGTGTGACCTCAATAATACAGTGTGACCCATAACAACACAGCGTGACCCCTTTTAATACAGCGTGACCCCCAATTATACAGTGTGACCCACAATAATACAGCGTGACCCCAATAATACAGCGTGACCCCAATAATACAGCGTGAACCCCAATAATACAGTGTGACCCCAATACCAGTGTGACCCCAATAATACAGCATGACCCCAATAATACAGCATGATCCCCAATAATACAGTGTGACCCCAATAATACAGCATGACCCCCAATAATACAGTGTGAACCCAATAATACAGTGTGACCCCCAATAATACAGTGCGACCCCTATTAATACAGCGTGACCCCCAATAATACAGCGTGACCCCCCAATAATACAGCATGACCCCAATAATAGTGTGACCCCCAATAATACAGTGCGACCCCCAATAATACAGTGTGACCCCAATAATACAGTATGAGCCCCAATAATATTATGACCCCAATAATACAGCGTGACCCCCAATAATAGTGTGACTCCCCAAAAATACAGTGTGACCCCCCAATAATACAGCATGTCCCCAATAATACAGCGTGACCCCCAATAATAGTGTGAGCCCAATAATACTGTATCCCCCAATAATTCAGTGTGATACCAATAATACAGCGTGATCCCCAATAATAGTGTGACCTCCAATAATACAGCATGACCCCAATAATAGTGTGACCCCAATAATACTGCGTGACCCCCAATAATACAGCGTGAACCCCAATAATACAGCATGAACCCAATAATAGTGTGACCCCCAATAATACAGCGTGATCCCCAATAATACAGCGTGACCCCAATAATAGTGTGACCCCAATACTAGTGTGAACCCAATACTAGTGTGAGCCCAATAATACAGCATGACACCCAATAATAGTGTGACCCCCAATAATAGTGTGACTCCCAATAATACAGTGTGACCCCAATAATACAGCGTGACCCCAATAATAGTGTGACTCCCAATAATACAGCGTGTCCCCCAATAATACAGCATGACCCCCAATATTACACTGTGAACCCCAATAATACAGCATGACTCCCAATAATGCAGCATGACCCCCAATAATACAGCATGACACCAAATAATAGTGTGACCCCAATAATAGTGTGACTCCCAATAATACAGCGTGTCCCCCAATAATACAGCATGACCCCCAACATTACAATGTGAACCCCAATAATACAGCATGACTCCCAATAATGCAGCGTGACCCCTAATAATACAACGTGACCCCAATAATACTGCATGACCCCCAATAATACAGCATGACACCCAATAATAGTGTGACTCCCAATAATAGTGTGACCCCCAATAATACAGCGTGACCCCAATAATAGTGTGACTCCCAATAATACAGCGTGTCCCCCAATAATACAGCATGACACCCAATAATACAGTGTGACCCCCAATAATACAGCGTGACCCCCAATAATACAGCGTGACCCCAATAATAATGTGACCCCCAATAATACAGCATGATCCCCAATAATACAGCGTGTCCCCCAATAATACAGCATGACACCCAATAATACAGTGTGACCCCCAATAATAATGTGACCCCCAATAATAGTGTGACCCCAATAATACAGCGTGACACCCAATAATACAGCATGATCCCCAATAATAGTGTGACCCCAATAATACAGCGTGACACCCAATAATAGTGTGACCCCAATAATACAGCGTGACACCCAATAATACAGACTGACCCTCAATAATACAGTTTGACCCCAATAATACAGCATGACCCTCAATAATACTGTGTGACCCCCCAATAATACAGCGTGACCCCAATAATGCAGCCTGATCCCCAATAATAGTGACCCCCAATAATACAGCATGACTCCAATAATACAGCGTGACCCCAATAATAGTGTGACCCCCAATAATACAGTGTGACCCCCAATAATAAAGCGTATCCCCCAATAATAGTGTGACCACAATAATACAGCGTGACCCCCAATAATACAGCGTGCCCCCCAATAATAGTGTGACCCCCAATAATACAGCGTGCCCCCCAATAATAGTGTGACCCCCAATAATAGTGTGACCCCCAATAATACAGCGTGTCCCCCAATAATACAGTGTGACCCCAATAATAGTGTGACCCCCAATAATAGTGTAATCCCCAATAATCGTGTGACCCCCAATAATACAGCATGACCCCAATAATACAGCATGACCCTCAATAATACAGTGTGACCCCACAATAACACTGTGTGACCCCCCAATAATACAGCATGACACCAATAATACAGCCTGATCCCCAATAATAGTGTGACCCCCAATAATACAGTGTGATCCCCAATAATACAGCGTGTCCCCCAATAATAGTGTGACCACAATAATACAGCGTGACCCCCAATAATACAGCGTGACCCCCAATAATACAGCATGCCCCCAATAATAGTGTGACCCCAATAATACAGTGTGACCCCCAATAATAGTGTGACCCCAATAATAGTGTGACCCCCAATAATAGTGTAATCCCCAATAATACAGTGTGACCCCCAATAATACAGCATGACCCCAATAATACAGAGTGACCCCCAATAATAGTGTGACCCCATCATACAGTATGAACCCCAATCATAGAGTGTGACCCCCAATAATAGTGTGACCCCAAACATACAGTGTGACCCCAATAATAGTGTGACCCCAATAATACAGTGTGACCCCAATAATAGTGTGACCCCAATAATACAGCATGACCCCCAAAAATAGAGTGACCTCCAATAATAATGTGATCCCAATAATACAGCATGACCCCCAATAATGCAGCGTGTCACCCAATAATACAGCTTGACCCTCAATAATAGTGTGACCCCCAATAATACAGTTTGATCCCCAATAATAGTGTGACCCTCAATAATACAGTGTGACCCCAATAATAAAGTGTGACCACCAATAATACAGCTTGACCCCAATAATACAGTGTGACCCCAATAATGCAGCATGACCCCAATAATAAATTGTGACCCCAATCATACTGTGTGACCCCAATAATACAGTGTGACCCCCAATAATACAGTGTGGCCCCAATAATTCAGTGTGACCCGCAATAATACAGCATGACCCCCAATAATACAGTATGACACCCAATAATACAGTGTGACCCCCAATAATGCAGTGTGACCCCCAATAATACAGCGTGACCCCCAATAATAGTGTGACCCCAATAATAGTGTGACCCATAATAACACAGCGTGACCCCCATTAATACAGCGTGACCCCCAATTATACAGTGTGACCCACAATAATACAGCGTGACCCCCAATAATAGTGTGAACCCAATAATACAGTGTGAGCCAAATAATACAGCGAGACCCCAATAATAGTGTGACCCCCAATAATAGTGTGACCCCCAATAATAGTGTGACCACCAATAATACAGCATGACCCCAATAATACAGCGTGAACCCCAATAATACAGTGTGACCCCAATACTAGTGTGACCCCAATAATACAGCATGACCCCAATAATACAGCATGATCCCCAATAATACAGTGTGACCCCAATAATACAGCATGACCCCAATAATACAGCATGACCCCCAATAATACAGTGTGAACCCAATAATACAGTGTGACCCCCAATAATACAGTGCGACCCCTATTAATACAGCATGACCCCCAATAATACAGCGTGACCCCCAATAATACAGCATGGCCCCAATAATAGTGTGACCCCCAATAATAGTGTGACCCCAATAATACATGGTGACCCCAATAATGCAGCGTGACCCCCAATAATAGTGTGAACCCCAATAATACAGTATGAGCCCAAATAATAGTGTGACCACAATAATACAGCATGACCCCCAATAATACAGTGCGACCCCCAAAAATACAGCACAACCCCCAATAATAGTGTGTCCCAGTAATACAGCATGACCCCCAATAATCCCGTGTGACCGACAATAATACAGCGTGACACCAATAATACAGAATGAACCCCAATAATACAGCATGACCCCCAATAATAGTGTGAACCCCAAAAATAGTGTGACCCCCAATAATACAGCGTGTCCCCAATAATAGTGTGACCCCCAATAATACAGTGCGACCCCAAAAAATACAGTGTGACCCCCAAAAATACAGTGTGCCCCCCCAATAATACAGCATGTCCCCAATAATACAGCGTGACCCCCAATAATAGTGTGACCCCCCAATAATACAGCATGGCCCCCAATAATACAGCGTGACCCCCTATAATACAGTGTGACCCCGAATAATACTGTGTCTCCCAATAATTCAGTGTGATACCAATAATACAGCGTGACCCCCAATAATAGTGTGACCTCCAATAATACAGCATGACCCCAATAATAGTGTGACCCCAATAATACTGCGTGACCCCCAATAATACAGCGTGACCCCCAATAATACAGCATGAACCCAATAACAGCGTGACCCCCAATAATACAGCGTGACCCCAATAATAGTGACCCCAATACTAGTGTGACCCCAATACTAGTGTGACCCCAATAATACAGCATGACACCCAATAATAGTGTGACCCCCAATAATAGTGTGGCTCCCAATAATACAGCGTGACCCCAATAATACAGTGTGACTCCCAATAATACAGTGTGACACCCAATAATAGTGTGACCCCAATAATAATGTGACCCCCAATAATAGTGTGACCCCAATAATACAGCGTGACACCCAATAATACAGCATGATCCCCAATAATAGTGTGACCCCAATAATAATGTGACCCCCAATAATAGTGTGACCCCAATAATACAGCGTGACACCCAATAATACAGACTGACCCTCAATAATAGTGTGACCCCAATAATACAGCCTGATCCCCAATAATAGTGTGATCCCCAATAATACAGTGTGACCCCCAATAATACAGCGTGTCCCCCAATAATAGTGTGACCCCCAAGAATACAGTGTGACCCCCAATAATACAGCGTGTCCCCCAATAATAGTGTGACCACAATAATACAGCGTGACCCCCAATAATACAGCGTGACCCCCAATAATACAGCGTGACCCCAATAATAGTGTGACCCCCAATAATACAGCGTGTCCCCCAATAATAGTGTGACCCCAATAATAGTGACTCCCAATAATAGTGTAATCCCCAATAATACAGTGTGGCCCCCAATAATACAGCATGACCCCAATAATACAGACTGACCCTCAATAATACAGTGTGACCCCACAATAATACTGTGTGACCCCCCAATAATACAGCATGACCCCAATAATACAGCCTGATCCCCAATAATAGTGTGACCCCCAATAATACAGCGTGTCCCCCAATAATAGTGTGACCCCAATAATAGTGACTCCCAATAATAGTGTAATCCCCAATAATACAGTGTGGCCCCCAATAATACAGCATGACCCCAATAATACAGACTGACCCTCAATAATAGCGTGACCCCAATAATACAGCATGACCCTCAATAATACAGTGTGACCCCACAATAATACTGTGTGACCCCCCAATAATACAGCATGACCCCAATAATACAGCCTGATCCCCAATAATAGTGTGACCCCCAATAATACAGCGTGTCCCCCAATAATAGTGTGACCACAATAATACAGCGTGACCCCCAATAATACAGCGTGACCCCCAATAATACAGCGTGACCCCCAATAATAGTGTGACCCCCAAGAATACAGTGTGACCCCCAATAATACAGCGTGTCCCCCAATAATAGTGTGACCACAATAATACAGCGTGACCCCCAATAATACAGCGTGACCCCCAATAATACAGCGTGCCCCCAATAATATTGTGACCCCCAATAATACAGTGTGACCCCCAATAATACAGCGTGTCCCCCAATAATAGTGTGACCCCAATAATAGTGTGACCCCCAATAATAGTGTAATCCCCAATAATACAGTGTGACCCCCAATAATACAGCATGGCCCCAATAATAGAGTGACCCCCAATAACAGTGTGACCCCATCATACAGTGTGACCCCCAATAATACAGTATGAACCCCAATCATACAGTGTGACCCCCAATAATACAGTGTGACCCCAAACATACAGTGTGACCCCAATAATAGTGTGACCCCAATAATACAGTGTGACCCCAATAATAGTGTGACCCCAATAATACAGCATGACCCCCAAAAATAGAGTGACCTCCAATAATAATGTGATCCCAATAATACAGCATGACCCCCAATAATGCAGCATGTTGCCCAATAATACAGCTTGACCCTCAGTAATAGTGTGACCCCCAATAGTGTGATCCCCAATAATAGTGTGACCCTCAATAATACAGTGTGACCCCAATAATAAAGTGTGACCACCAATAATACAGCGTGACACCAATAATACAGCGTGACCACCAATAATACAGTGTGACCCCCAATAATACCGTGTGACCACAATAATACAGCGTGACCCCAAATAATAGTGTGACACCAATAATACAGCATGTCGCCCAATAACACAGCGTGACACCCAATAATAGTGTCACCCCCTATAATAGTGTAACCCCCAATAATACAGCTTGACCCCAATAATACAGCGTGACCCCCAATAATAAAGCATGACCCCAAAAATACAGTGTGACCCCCAATAATACAGCATGACCCCAAAAATACAGTGCAACCCCCAATAATACAGTCTGACCTCAATAATACAGTGTGATCCCCCAGAAATAGAGCGACCCCAATAATACATCGTAACCCCAATAATGCAGTGTGACCCCAATAATACAGTGTGACCCCAATAACACAGCATGACCCCAATAATAGTGTGAATCCCAATAATACAGTTTGACCCCAAAAATACAGTGACTCATGTTGTGTCCGTCAGTAATAAGACACAAGACTGCAGGAGAACGGTACAACAGGTGTTTACTCAACGTGGCTCACCCTGGAACTGAACTGTACAGATTACTACTCAGTGCTATATACAGGTGTGGTCACTGCCGGTACTGCAGTATACATGAGCTGTAAAAAGTAGTTCCACCCTTAAAGGTATATACATTCTATATACACATTACAATTCCTCCCCTTTTAGATTAACAGTACCATAACACTCATTTAACAATTAAATATCAAACTAATTACAATTAACACTTTTAACATACAACGTTATCTGAAAATAGTCCATTTATATATTCAGTCTTTGGGGAGGCTTCCTGATCCTTTCTGGATAACGCCTTTCCCGAGTGTCTCGCTCTTGGTGCGGAGGCGATTCTGGCACCCTGTCGTTGGTTGGGTCATCAGCTTCCGATGCTACTGTTTCTGAGGTAGATGCGACCTGTACGTCGGGTTCCTCACCAGGTATGTATGGGCAAGACATGGGGTTGACTTGTTCCTGTGACTCTAGGATCTGGTCAGCATGGCGTCTCACGATGTTCTCCCCAACGTCCACTATGTACATTAGTGGGCCCTGTCGTGTGCATATCGTTCCTGGCTGCCATTTTTCTATTCGGTAGTCGCAGGCCAAGACTGGTTGCCCTACATTGGCTTCTCATGGATGTGCTGGAATTGCTTACTCTCAACATCTCTTCGTACGTTTGATCTGAGCAAATCCAGGCGAGATCTTAACCTTCGGTTAAAGAACATCATGGCCGGGGCCTGGTTGGTGACTGCATGTGTCGCATTCCGGTAGGCGAACAGGAAATTGTCCACCTTATGCTGCAGCGGAATGTTGTCATTGTACATAGCCTTTATTGCCTTCTTAAAGGTTTGTACGAACCTCTCAGCCAATCCATTTGTGGCCTTACCCCATTCTTCTTCATAAACCTCTGGAACTCTTCGGACACAAACTGTGGTCCGTTATTGGAGCAAATCTGTTCTGGCAAGCCGTGCGTGGCAAAAATGGTCCGTAGGACTGCAATAGTTTTCTCCGTGGTGGTGGAGGACATTTTGATGACCTCAGGCCATTTCGAGTGCGCATCCACGGCTATTAAAAACATTGGCCTAGAAATTGGGTTGGGGCGCCAAAGTGGCGCAAAAGTCGCCTGAGCGCAGGATTTAGCGCAGCGATCGGAGTAATTCCGATCGCCAGAAATTCAGTTTCAGTGCCCCTCGAGGGACACGGGGCGAGGCTCAAGGCGCTCCGCGTCCCTCTTAGGGCGCTGAAACTGATTATCGCAGCACAACGTGCCGCAGCGCCACACGCTGCGGCACGACACGCTGCGGTACTGCAGGCCTTCCTCCCACTGTTAAGGGGGAGGTGCCTGCAACAGCGCGATCCCCGCTCGCGAGTGCCGGCAAATGAGCCCGGCACCAAGGAGAAGTGCCGGGCTCTCGGGAAACAGCCGGCAATGCCGCGGGAGGGGGGTGTAGGAGGCCGGGGACAGAGGTGCTGGCAGGCGGCCGCCGAAAAAGCGGCCGCCCCGCACCTCCACCTTAACTTGCGCCGCTGCCGGCACAGTAAGGCCCCGTGAACCGGGTGCGGGTAGCGAGCGGCGCAACTGCGGCGTTCGCTACCAAATATCACGAACGGGGCACGAGTGGGGTGCTGCGCACACCGATGACGTCATCGGTGGCAGCGCAGCGCAAAAGCCTAATGCCACCATTAGCGTCCCTACTGAATATCGCGGGAGACGCAGCCAGTGGCGCTACAGCCACTGACTGCCTCTTTAGGTGCAAACAGGTGGCGCTACTCACCCAATTTCTCCCCCATTGAGTCCATGAATGGACCAGCAAAATCAATATGCACCCGTTGCCATGGAGATGAGGGCCACTCCCATGGGTGTAGAGGGGCATGTGGTGGTGCATTTTGGACTTTCTGGCATCCTGAGCAGCTCTTGGTCAGGTCCTCGATTTGTTTATCGATTCCCGGCCACCACACATAAGCCCTGGCAAGGCTTTTCATTTTTACCCCTCCCAGATGACCCTCATGAAGCTCATTGAGCACTCTGGCCTAGAAATTCAGTTGCGTTTGCGCCCACTCATTGGCTATAAAGTGGTTTGCGTCTGAAGTTTTTTATCGCCCGAAATTCAGATGGACCCTAACATCGGCGTTAGCCGGTAGCGCCGCGCCGGCACCGATGACGTCATCGGTGTGTGCAGCGCCCCGGTTGCAATGCTATTCCGGCCCGATGGCCAAATTCAGTTGCGGCCGCCTCGCCCGTGGCAGCCGCAAACAACATTTGTGCAACGGGGTCTTGCAGCTCCGAAAGGCCGGCGCATAAAGGTGGAGCGGCGGCCGGCCGCTTTCCCGGCGGCCGCCTGCCTGCACCTCCCTCCCCGGACTCCTGCACCACCCCCCCGCGGCATTGATGTCTGAGTCCCGCGAGCCCGGCACTTCTCCGTGGTGCCGGGCTCATTTGCCGGGGGAATCCACCGGCGATCTGATGGCTGCAGGCAGCTCCTCCTTAAGAGAAGGAGGAGGCCTGCAGTACCCCAGCCTGCCGCACCGCATCGGGTGCCGCAGCGGCAGCTGGACGCCTGAAAGTGACATTCATCGCCCCTAGCGAGGCGGCCAAACCCTGCAATAGCGCCCGCCGCCGTCTTGGCCCGTCGCAACTGAATTTTAGGCGGGCGCTACAGGAATCCTGGCGAGCGCAAAATTTCGGGCGCAAAAGACCTGGCGGGGCCATACCGAATTTCTAGGCCTCTATCCCTTAACTTGGGTGGAATTACATGATCAATAACATGTCATTCTATAGTGGACACTAGGTGGAGCCGTAGAGCTGTATGTATATAAGACTACACTACCCAGCTGTATGTATATTAAGACTACATTACCCATGAGGCACTAGGCTACCCACAAGGCAGCAGTCAAGATGGATGCCTCTACAGATACTGTACCTAGTCCACATGTGCTCAATAAAAGTGTCTAGCAAAAGCTAGCTGTGTTCATAATAAGAATGTTTCTTTATTAATGAACATAAGATGGTACCAGGATGGTGAAGATCTGCTGAAAATTGTGAAAAGTGACATGGAGAATTTGAAGCCACCAGAGCGTTTGAAACTCACAGGAAATATCGACTACAATTGGCAGACTCTTAAACAACAATTCGAACTCTACATTGCAGCCATCGGATTCGGTACGAAGCCAGACGCAAGGAAGATAGCGTTGCTGCTTACGGTTGCAGGCCCACAGGCGATAGAGGTATTTAATCCAGAGGAGAACAGAGAAAAATTAGAAGATGTGCCCAAAAAGAATGAGACCTATGAAAGATACATGTTCTGTTCAAGGACACAGCAGCAAAATGAGACTTTTGATAGCTTTATAACTGATCTGAAACTGAAAGCACAGACATGTAATTTCTCGGAGCTGAAATCATCCATGATTCGTGACCAGATTGTGTTTGGCATTCATGATAAAAAAGTCAGGGAACGTCTGTTGAGAGAAACTGAACTAAATTTGGAAAATGCAGTGAAAATATGCCAAGCCAGCGAGCTAGCTCAAAAGCACGCGAAGACTTTCAGTGAAATCAATAATGAGTGATAATGCTGCTGTCAGTGCTGTGTCCTACAAGGGGAAGAAACGTGGGCAGAACAGAAATGAAAAGCAATCGGAGGATGAAATTTTTAATTGTAAACGCTATGGTTACAAACACCAGTTAAGACAATGCCCAGCGTTTGGAAAAATGTGCACAAAGTGTAATGGAAAGAATCACTTTGCCAAACAATGCTTTTCAAAAGTAAAAACTAAGAAAGGGCAACGAGTTAATATAATTGAGGACACTGATTTAAGTGAGACATTTTTTGTAGTAATGGTGTCATGTGACAATATCAAAAAGGATACAGAAAATGTGCAGCCCTCAGAAATGGACAATGCTGAACATAAAGTTAATGCAGTAAAGGAGGACAAATGGATGATCCCACTGCAGGTAAATGGAGCATTAGTTACCTTGAAACTAGACACTGGGGCAAAAGCAAACTTAATCAGTATGAGTGACATTAACAATATGAAAGAAAAGCCCAAAATACAGAAAAAGTCAGTACTACTGAAGGACTATAATGGACAGAAAATAGATAGCTTAGGTGTATGCAGACTCAAAGTGACAGTCAAAGACAAAGTGCATCATAGAAACATAGAAGATAGGAGCAGGAGTAGGCCATTCGGCCCTTCGAGCCTGCTCCGCCATTCAATGTGATCATGGCTGATCATCCAAACTCAGTGCCCTGTCCCCGCCTTTTCCCCATATCCCTTGATCTCTTCAGCCTCAAGAAACATATCCAACTCTTTCTTGAATATATTTAATGAACTGGCCTCCACCGCCCTCTGTGGCAGAGAATTCCACAGGTTCACCACTCTCTGGGTGAAGAAATTCCTCCTCATTTCAGTCCTAAATGGCTTACCCCTTATCCTTAGACTATGACCCCTGGTTCTGGACTTCCCGGCCATCAGAAACATCCTTCCTGCATCTAGTCTGTCCAGGCCTGACAGAATTTTATAGGTTTCGATGAGATCCCCTCTCAATCTTCTAAACTCCAGTGAGTATAAGCCCAATCGACACAATCTCTCCTCATACGTCATTCCTGCCATCCCAGGTATCAGCCTGGTGAATCTTCGCTGCACTCCCTCCATGGCAAGAACGTCCTTTCTCAGGTATGGTGACCAAAACTGCACACAATACTCAAGGTGCGGTCTCACCAAGGCCCTGTACAACTGTAGCAAGACATCCTTGTTCCTGTACTCGAACCCTCTTGCTACGAAGGCCAACATACCATTTGCCTTCTTAACCGCCTGCTGCACCTGCATGCTTACCTTCAGCGACTGGTGCACAAAGACACCCAGGTCTCTTTGCACGTCCCCTTCTCCCAATCTATTGCCATTCAAATAATAATCTGCCTTCCTGTTTTTGCCACCAAAGTGGATAACCTCACATTTATCCACATTATAGTGCATTTGCCATGTTTCTGCCCAATCACCCAACCTGTCCAAATCGTACTGGAGTTTCCCGACATCCTCCTCGCAGCTTACCCTCCTGCCCAGCTTTGTGTCGTCTGCAAATTTGGAGATATTACATCCAATTCCCTTGTCCAGATCATTAATATATATTGTGAACAGCTGGGGTCCTAGGACCGATCCTTGCGGTACCCCACTAGTCACTGCCTGCCACTCAGAAAACGACCCGTTTATTCCAACTCTTTGCTTTCTGTCCGCCAACCAGTTCTCTATCCAAGTCAATACCTTGCCCCCAATCCCATGTGCCTTAATTTTGCACGCTAATCTCTTGTGTGGGACCTTATCGAAAGCCTTCTGAAAGTCCAAATACACCACATCCACTGGTTCTCCCTTATCTATTTTACCAGTTACATCCTCAAAAAATTCCAGTAGATTAGTCAAGCATGATTTACCTTTTGTAAATCCATGTTGACTTTGTCCGATCCAAGTGCTCTGCTATTATATCTTTCATAATAGACTCTAGCATTTCCCCCACTACCGATGTCAGGCTTACCGGTCGATAATTCCCCGCTTTTTCTCTACCACCTTTTTTGAATAGTGGGGCAACATTAGCTACCCTCCAATCCATGGGTACCGTTCCAGAGTCTATCGAGTTCTGGAAGATGATCAGTAGTGCATCTACTATCTCTAGGGCCACTTCCTTAGGTACCCTGGGATGTAGACCATCAGGCCCTGGGGATTTATCGGCCTTCAGTCCCATCAATTTTCCAAACACCATTTTCCTACAAATACTGATTTCTTTCAGTTCCTCGCTTTCATCAGACCCTATGTTACCCGGCATCTCTGGGGGGTTATTTGTGTCCTCCTTTGTGAAGACAGAACCAAAGTATGCATTTAGTTGGTCTGCCATTTCCTTGTTTCCCATTATAAATTCCCCCGATTCTGACTGTAAGGGACCTACGCTTGACTTCACTAATCTTTTTCTCTTCACATATCTATAAAAGCTTTTACAGTCAGTTTTTATGTTCCCTGCTAGCTTACTCTCATATTCTATTTTCCCTTTCTTAATTAATCCCTTTGTCCTCCTTTGTTGACTCCTAAACTGCTCCCAATCCTTAGGATTATTGCTTTTTCTAGCCAATTTATATGTCCTCTCCTTGGATCTTATGCTATCCCTAATTTCCCTTGTTAGCCATGGTTGAGTCACCTTTTTTGTTTTATTTTTACGCCAAACTGGGATGAACAAATTCTGTAGCTCATCCATTCGGTCTTTGAATGTTTGCCATTGCCTATCCACCGTCAACCCTTTGAGCGCCATTCCCCACTCAATCCTACCCAACTCGCTCCTCAGACCATCGTAGTTTCCTTTATTTAAATTGAGGACCCTTGTCTTGGAGTCAACTACTTCATTCTCCATCTTAATGAAGAATTCGATCATATTATGATCGCTCCGACCCAAGGGGTCTCGTACAACAAGATTGCTAATTAATCCTTTCTCGTTGCATAATACCCAGTCTAAGATGGCCTGATCTCTGGTTGGTTCCTCGACATATTGGTCCAGGAAACCATCCCGTAAACACTCCTGGAATTCCTCCTCCACAGTATTGTTACTAATTTGGTTGGCCCAATCTATATGTAGGTTAAAGTCACCCATGATGACTGCTGTGCCCTTATTGCACGCTTCTTTAATATCCCTTTTAATGCCATCCCCAACCTCCACCTTACTGTTTGGAGGTCTATATACCACTCCCACTAATGTTTTTTTCCCCTTAGTATTTCTCAATTCTACCCATACAGATTCCACATCATCAGAGCTAATATCCTTCATTACAATTGTATTAATCCCTTCTTTAACCAGTAATGCTACCCCACCTCCCTTTCCTTTTTGCCTATCTTTCCTGAATATCGAATACCCCTGGATGTTGAGTTCCCAGTCTTGGCCATCCTTGAGCCACGTTTCTGTAATCCCAACCAAATCGTATTAGTTTACCTCTATTTGTGCAGCCAATTCATCCACCTTATTACAAATGCTCCTCACATTAAGACACAAAGCATTCAGGCTTGTTTTTTTAACGCACTTAGCCCTATTAGAATTATTATTTACTGTGGCCACGTTTAATTTAAACCGTTGATTTCTCTGATTGCCACTTTTGTTTTTCTCCTTCCTATCTTTTGCTTTTATCCCTATTTCCCTTTCCTCTGTCTCCCTGCTCAGGTTCCCAACCCCCTGCCATTTTAGCCAGAACAATCTCATGAAGATACATCAGACTTACCCGTGTTGAGAAGATCCACAGGTGAAGTTGCCAGCCCGTTTCGCTGGACCATCGCGACTGGAAAGCCAAGCATGGCTCTCAACAGCCTCCCCCGCAATTCTCAAGTCTCTACTGCTCTGATGGATGACTGGGCGGTTGCCCGTGGTCGACGCCCGTGTCTCTGGCCTTGACCTCCAATCTTCTGGTCTCCAGGAACGAATCCCTGGGAGGTGATGCAGAGTTGCAGGTAGGATCGAATTTTTCTCGTCGCCAATGTTGTGTCCGTCAGTAATAAGACACAAGACTGCAGGAGAACGGTACAACAGGTGTTTACTCAATGTGGCTCACTCTGGAACTGAACTGTGCAGCTTCCTACTCAGTGCTATATACAGGTGTGGTTACTGCCGGTACTGCAGTATACATGAGCTGTAAAAAGTAGTTCCCCCCTTAAAGGTATATACATTCTATATATACATTACAACTCTCACACCCTCTACATCTCCCTACACTCTCACACCCTCTACATCTCCCTACACTCTCACACCCTCTACATCTCCCTACACTCTCACACCGTCTACATCTCCCTACACTCTCACACCCTCTACATCTCCCTACACTTTCACACCCTCTACATCTCCCTACACTCTCACACCCTCTACATCTCACGACACTCTCACACCCTCTACATCTCCCTACACTCTCACACCCTCTACATCTCCCGACACTCTCACACCCTCTACATCTCCCTACACTCTCACACCCTCTACATCTCCCTACACTCTCACATCCTCTACATCTCCCTACACTCTCACACCCTCTACATCTCCCGACACTCTCACACCCTCTACATCTCCCTACACTCTCACACCCTCTACATCTCCCTACACTCTCACACCCTCTACATCTCCCTACACTGTCACACCCTCTACATCTCCCTACACTCTCACACCCTCTACATTTCCGACACTCACACCCTCTACATCTCCCTACACTCTCACGCCCTCTACATCTCCCTACACTCTCACATCCTCTACATCTCCCTACACTCTCACACCCTCTACATCTCCCTACACTCTCACACCCTCTACATCTCCCTACACTCTCACACCCTCTACATCTCCCTACACTCTCACACCCTCTACATCTCCCTACACTCTCACACCCTCTACATCTCCCTACACTCTCACGCCCTCTACATCTCCCTACACTCTCACACCCTCTACATCTCCCTACACTCTCACACCCTCTACATCTCCCTACACTCTCACACCCTCTACATCTCCCTACACTCTCACATCCTCTACATCTCCCTACACTCTCACACCCTCTACATCTCCCTACACTCTCACACCCTCTACATCTCCCTACACTGTCACACCCTCTATATCTCCCTACACTCTCACACCCTCTACATTTCCGACACTCACACCCTCTACATCTCCCTACACTCTCACACCCTCTACATCTCCCTACACTCTCACACCCTCTACATCTCCCTACACTCTCACACCCTCTACATCTCCCTACACTCTCACACCCTCTACATTTCCGACACTCACACCCTCTACATCTCCCTACACTCTCACACCCTCTACATCTCCCTACACTCTCACACCCTCTACATTTCCGACACTCACACCCTCTACATCTCCCTACACTCTCACACCCTCTACATCTCCCTACACTCTCACACCCTCTACATCTCCCTACACTGTCACACCCTCTATATCTCCCTACACTCTCACACCCTCTACATTTCCGACACTCACACCCTCTACATCTCCCTACACTCTCACACCCTCTACATCTCCCTACACTCTCACACCCTCTACATTTCCGACACTCACACCCTCTACATCTCCCTACACTCTCACACCCTCTACATCTCCCGACACTCTCACACCCTCTACATCTCCCTACACTCTCACACCCTCTACATCTCCCTACACTGTCACACCCTCTATATCTCCCTACACTCTCACACCCTCGACATTTCTGACACTCACACCCTCTACATCTCCCTACACTCTCACACCCTCTACATCTCCCTACACTGTCACACCCTCTATATCTCCCTACACTCTCACACCCTCTACATTTCCGACACTCACACCCTCTACATCTCCCTACACTCTCACACCCTCTACATCTCCCGACACTCTCACACCCTCTACATCTCCCTACACTCTCACACCCTCTACATCTCCCTACACTCTCACACCCTCTACATCTCCCTACACTCTCACACCCTCTACATTTCCGACACTCACACCCTCTACATCTCCCTACACTCTCACACCCTCTACATCTCCCGACACTCTCACACCCTCTACATCTCCCTACACTCTCACACCCTCTACATCTCCCTACACTCTCACACCCTCTACATCTCCCTACACTCTCACACCCTCTACATCTCCCTACACTCTCACACCCTCTACATCTTCGACACTCTCACACCCTCTACATCTCCCTACACTCTCACTCCCTCTATATCTCCCTACACTCTCACACCCTCTACATCTCCCTACACTCTCACACCCTCTACATCTCCCTACACTCTCTCACCCTCTACATCTCCCTACACTCTCACACCCTCTACATCTCCCTACACTCTCACACCCTCTACATCTCCCGACACTCTCACACCCTCAACATCTCCCTACACTCTCACACCCTCTACATCTCCCGACACTCTCACACCCTCTACATCTCCCTACACTCTCACACCCTCTACATCTCCCGACACTCTCACACCCTCTACATCTCCCGACACTCTCACACCCTCTACATCTCCCTACACTCTCACACGCTCTACATCTCCCTACACTCTCCCACCCTCCACATCTCCCTCTCACACCCTCTACATCTCCCTACACTCTCACACCCTCTACATCTCCCTACACTCTCACACCCTCTACATCTCCCTACACTCTCACACCCTCTACATCTCCCGACACTCTCACACCCTCTGCATCTCCCTACACTCTCACACCCTCTACATCTCCCGACACACTCACACCCTCTGCATCTCCCTACACTCTCACACCCTCTACATCTCCCGACACTCTCATACCCTCTACATCTCCCTACACTCTCACACCCTCTACATCTTCGACACTCTCACACCCTCTACATCTCCCTACACTCTCACTCCCTCTACATCTCCCTACACTCTCACACCCTCTACATCTCCCTACACTCTCACACCCTCTACATCTCCCTACACTCTCTCACCCTCTACATCTCCCTACACTCTCACACCCTCTACATCTCCCTACACTCTCACACCCTCTACATCTCCCTACACTCTCACACCCTCTACATCTCCCTACACTCTCACACCCTCTACATCTCCCTACACTCTCACACCCTCTACATCTCCCTACACTCTCACACCCTCTACATCTCCGTACACTCTCACACCCTCTATATCTCCCGACACTCTCACACCCTCTACATCTCCCGACACTCTCACACCCTCTACATCTTCGACACTCTCACACCCTCTACATCTCCCTACACTCTCACTCCCTCTACATCTTCGACACTCTCACACCCTCTACATCTCCCTACACTCTCACACCCTCTACATCTCCCGACACTCTCACACCCTCTACATCTTCGACACTCTCACACCCTCTACATCTCTCTACACTCTCACACCCTCTACATCTCCCTGCACTCTCACACCCTCTACATCTCCCTACACTCTCTCACCCTCTGCATCTCCCTACACTCTTACACCCTCTACATCTCCCTACACTCTCACACCCTCTACATCTCCCTACACTCTCACACCCTCTACATCTCCCGACACTCTCACACCCTCTACATCTCCCTACACTCTCACAACCTCTACATCTCCCGACACTCTCACACCCTCTACATCTCCCTACACTCTCACACCCTCTACATCTCCCGACACTCTCACACCCTCTACATCTCCCGACACTCTCACACCCTCTACATCTCCCTACACTCTCACACCCTCTACATCTCCCGACACTCTCACACCCTCTACATCTCCCTACATTCTCACACCCTCTACATCTCCCTACACTCTCACACCCTCTACATCTCCCTACACTCTCACACGCTCTACATCTCCCTACACTCTCTCGCCCTCTACATCTCCCTTTCACACCATCTACATCTCCCTACACTCTCACACCCTCTACATCTCCCGACACACTCACACCCTCTACATCTCCCTACACTCTCACACCCTCTACATCTCCCGACACTCTCACACCCTCTACATCTCCCTACACTCTCACACCCTCTACATCTCCCTACACTCTCACACCCTCTACATCTCCCGACACACTCACACCCTCTACATCTCCCTACACTCTCACACCCTCTACATCTCCCGACACTCTCACACCCTCTGCATCTCCCTACACTCTCACACCCTCTACATCTCCCTACACTCTCACAACCTCCACATCTCCCTACACTCTCACACCCTCTACATCTCCCTACACTCTCACACCCTCTACATCTTCCTACACTCTCACACCCTCTACATCTCCCTACACTCTCACACCCTCTACATCTCCCTACACACTCACACCCTCTACATCTCCCTACACTCTCACACCCTCTACATCTCCCTACACTCTCACACCCTCTACATCTCCCTACACTCTCACACCCTCTACATCTCCCTGCACACTCACACCCTCTACATCTCCCTGCACTCTCACACCCTCTACATCTCCCTACACTCTCACAGCCTCTACATCTCCCTACACTCTCACACCCTCTACATCTACCTACACTCTCACACCCTCTACATCTCCGACACTCTCACACCCTCTACATCTCCCGACACTCTCACACCCTCTACATCGCCCTACACTCTCACACCCTCTACATCTCCCTGCACACTCACACCCTCTACATCTCCCTACACCCTCACACCCTCTACATCTCCCTACACTCTCACACCCTCTACATCTACCGCCACTCTCACACCCTCTACATCTCCCTACACTCTCACACCCTCTACATCTCCCTACACTCTCACACCCTCTACATCTCCCTACACTCTCACACCCTCTACATCTCCCTACACTCTCACACCCTCTACATCTCCCTACACTCTCACACCCTCTACATCTCCCTGCACTCTCACACCCTCTACATCTCCCTACACTCTCACACCCTCTACATCTCCCTACACACTCACACCCTCTACATCTCCCTACACTCTCACACCCTCTACATCTCCCTGCACTCTCACACCCTCTACATCTCCCTACACTCTCACACCCTCTACATCTCCCTACACTCTCACACCCTCTACATCTCCCTACACTCTCACACCCTCTACATCTCCCTACACTCTCACACCCTCTACATCTCCCTACACTCTCACACCCTCTACATCTCCCTACACTCTCACACCCTCTACATCTCCGACACTCTCACACCCTCTACATCTCCGACACTCTCACACCCTCTACATCTCCCTACACTCTCACACCCTCTACATCTCCCTACACACTCACACCCTCTACATCTCCCTACACTCTCACACCCTCTACATCTCCCTACACTCTCACACCCTCTACATCTACCGCCACTCTCACACCCTCTACATCTCCCTACACTCTCACACCCTCTACAACTCCCTACACACTCACACCCTCTACATCTCCCTACACTCTCACACCCTCTACATCTCCCTACACTCTCACACCCTCTACATCTCCGACACTCTCACACCCTCTACATCTCCCGACACTCTCACACCCTCTACATCTCCCGACACTCTCACACCCTCTACATCTCCCTACACTCTCCCAATTCACAATTCAAATCGCTTTATTGGCATGATAATTTACATCTTATGTTGCCAAAGCATCAAAATACATTTATGGTTGAGCATATAAACGCAGTTCTATTCATACAGTGTATAAACAGGTATATCCCTGAGTGTATAAATATACATTCGCATTGTTTATATATATTCTTTTCTTAGTTTACTGGTTGTCCCTCTGTTCATGGCAAGCTGTAACACAGTGTGCCGCCAGTGTTACACAGCTTCTCTCCTCTCCCAGTAGGAATGGGAGTTTTTGGTTGTCATTCAGATTTCTGAATTCAGGGCATATTTTTGTGAATTTTTGGTAGAAATTCTCCCTGATGTCCTGATATTTTCCACAGGCTGTGAGGAAGTGCATCTCTGTCTCCACTACTCCCTGACTGCAGTGAGAGCATATCCTGTCTTCTCTTGGCAGCCTGGTCTGCCTGTGTCTGCCTTTTTCGATCGCTAGGCCCTCACACCCTCTACATCTCCCTACACTCTCACTCCCTCTACATCTCCCTACGCTCAGAGGGCAGTTTTGCCACTGGCTTGCACTTGTTCAGTAGTTCGGGACGCAGGCTCTTTTGGGACTGCTGATGATTGTGAGTGACGCTGCTGTATGGCTGCCGTCCCCTACCCCTTTCCCAACGTCACTAAAGCAGATTATCTGCTCATTATCACATTGTGTGAGATTGCTGTGTCCAAAATGGCTGCTGAGTTTCCTTGAAACTGCTGAAAGTGCACATCAAAAAGGAATGAATTGTTCTTGGAGTGCTTTGCGATGTTGATGAGAGAGAAATAGGTGATTGAAAAGACCTCGTTCTCTGTGCTGAGGTTCGAAGACTGAGCAGGAAGTTGTTTAGGAGGGCACTGAGTTTATGAGCAGCTGGCTACAGTCTGGTCCTCTTTAAGAAGTTGTGTCTCAGTGTTCTTGTGCTGATTTGAAAGTGCTTGTTTGTTTAGCCTGATTGATTGGGAGCAGATGTGTTTGGCTGTGTGGCGTCATGCTGTGTCTCCTTGTTCAGTGGCCTGTCTTCGTCATACCCTGCAATCATCCACACAGTCTCTGCTAGCTGTGGACCTGCAGGTCTATGGGCGGGGGTCAAAGCCCTGTTTCAACACAGCAGGGAGCACAAGCTGAGTATAGCCCTGTCGATCTACAGCACTGCCCTGGTATTGTCCCATCACTGCCGTTCCTTCAATGAGATTGGATTCATGGCCACAATCTCCAACCCTGGATTCCCGTTGCACTCTGCCCCACCCTGTGCTCTCTGGTCCCTGGGCTACTGTTTCTGGTTCCCTGTCCTCTGCCACCTTGAAGTGCATTACACACCTGTAGCTCATCCCCCCAAGACTGGGGGTGGGCTGGAAGTCTGGTTGTGCTCTGCATTGCCCCTGGGGTCTGGTTGGACCCTATCTAGACTTTAAATACAGGGGGCTTTCCTCCCAGGTGGGTGAGGGGGAGGGGAAACTGCTGTCAATCTGTTTGTGTGAATGACACCTCTTGCTAAGTATTTCGAATGTGTTTATCCACCCTGCTAGTATTACAGAGCAGACTGCTGTGTAACTCGACACCATTCACTCTGCCCTGTGAGCTGCGAGCTTGCTGCTTGGTTTACTGCACCGCCTGTTTGCTTCCGAGTGTTTGATCAGCTCCTGCTTCTCAGATGCTAAAGAGAGGCTGGGCCAGGAGCCAGCCCTTCCCACTGTGCTGAGAAGCCAGGTGCACACGGACGGGCAGGTCTCTGCACGTACTCAATTCACCTCGCTGACTCTATCCTCCTCACTGCAAACCCGCTCATGCCCTGCGCCTGTTGCTCTGCTTCTGTTCAACGGCATTCAGCCCAGGTAGGAAAGACTTTCTCTCTCACTGCCCCGGACCTTTAGTCGGAGCTGAATCTACAGCAGGTTTTTGCCTCCTCAGTGCAGACGAAACCGTTCTTTCCAGAGTTTCCACATTCCCCACACTCGTGGGCTCAACAACACAGTGTGAGAGTGTGAGTGCGAGAGTGTGAGGGCGCGTGAGTGTGAGAGTGTGTGAGTGTGAGTGCATGAGTGTGAGAGTGCATGAGTGTCAGAGCGCGTGAGTGTCAGAGTGCGAGAGTGCATGAGTGCGAGAGTGTGAGAGTGTGAGTGTGAGAGCGCGTGAGTGTGAGAGCGCGTGAGTGTGAGAGTGCGTGAGTGTGAGAGTGTGAGAGTGCGTGAGTGTGAGAGTGCGTGAGTATGAGAGTGCGCGAGTGTGAGAGTGTGAGAGTGTGTGAGTGTGAGAGTGTGAGTGCGTGAGTGTGAAAGTGCGTGAGTGTGAGAGTGCGTGAGTGTGAGAGTGTGAGAGTGCGTGAGTGCGAGAGTGCGTGAGTGCGAGAGTGCGTGAGTGTGTGAGTGTGAGAGTGCGTGAGTGTGAGAGTGCGTGAGTGTGAGAGTGCGTGAGTGTGAGAGTGCGTGAGTGTGAGAGTGCGTGAGTGTGAGAGTGCGTGAGTGTGAGAGCGCGTGAGTGTGAGAGCGCGTGAGTGTGAGAGTGCGAGTGTGTGAGTGTGAGAGTGCGTGAGTGTGAGAGTGCGTGAGTGCAAGTGTGCATGAGTGTGTGAGTGTGAGAGTGCGTGAGTGTGAGAGCGCGTGAGTGTGAGAGCACGTGAGTGTGAGAGCGCGTGAGTGTGAGAGCACGTGAGTGTGAGAGTGCGTGTGTGTGAGAGCGCGTGAGTGTGAGAGCGCGTGAATGTGAGAGTGCGTGAGTGTGAGAGCGCGTGAATGTGAGAGTGCGAGTGTGTGAGTGTGAAAGTGCGTGAGTGTGAGAGAGCGTGAGTGTGAGAGAGCGTGAGTGTGAGAGCACGTGAGGGTGAGAGTGTGAGAGTGCGTGAGTGTGAGAGCACGTGAGTGCGAGAGTGCGTGAGTGTGAGAGTGCGTGAATGTGAGAGTGCATGAATGTGAGAGTGCGTGAGTGTGAGAGTGAGAGTGCGTGAGAGTGAGACTGCATGAGTGTGAGAGTTCGTGAGTGTGAGAGTGAGAGTGCGTGAGTGCGTGAGTGTGAGAGTGTGAGAGTGCGTGAGTGTGAGAGCGCGTGAGTGTGAGAGTGCGTGAATGTGAGAGTGCGTGAGTGTGAGAGTGCGTGAGTATGAGAGTGCGTGAGTGTGAGAGCGCGTGAGTGTGAGAGTGCGAGTGTGTGAGTGTGAAAGTGCGTGAGTGTGAGAGAGCGTGAGTGTGAGAGCGCGTGAGTGAGAGTGCGTGAGGGTGAGTGTGAGAGCATGTGAGTGTGAGAGTGCGAGAGTGTGAGAGTGCGTGAATGTGAGAGTGCATGAATGTGAGAGTGCGTGAGTGTGAGAGTGTGAGTGTGAGTGTGAAAGTGCGTGAGTGTGAAAGTGCGTGAGTGTGAGAGAGCGTGAGTGTGAGAGCACGTGAGTGTGAGAGTGTGAGAGTGCGTGAGTGTGAGAGCACGTGAGTGTGAGAGTGCGAGAGTGCGTGAGTGTGAGAGTGCGAGTGTGTGAGTGTGAAAGTGCGTGAGTGTGAGAGAGCGTGAGTGTGAGAGAGCGTGAGTGTGAGAGCATGTGAGTGTGAGAGTGTGAGTGTGAGAGCACGTGAGTGTGAGAGTGCGAGAGTGCGTGAGTGTGAGAGTGCGTGAGTGTGAGAGTGCGTGAATGTGAGAGTGCATGAATGTGAGAGTGCGTGAGTGTGAGTGTGAGAGTGTGAAAGTGCGAGAGTGTGAGGGCGCGTGAGTGTGAGAGTGTGTGAGTGTGAGTGCATGAGTGTGAGAGTGCATGAGTGTCAGAGCGCGTGAGTGTCAGAGTGCGAGAGTGCATGAGTGCGAGAGTGTGAGAGTGTGAGTGTGAGAGCGCGTGAGTGTGAGAGTGCGTGAGTGTGAGAGTGCGTGAGTGTGAGAGTGTGAGAGTGCGTGAGTGTGAGAGTGCGTGAGTATGAGAGTGCGCGAGTGTGAGAGTGTGAGAGTGTGTGAGTGTGAGAGTGTGAGTGCGTGAGTGTGAAAGTGCGTGAGTGTGAGAGTGCGTGAGTGTGAGAGTGTGAGAGTGCGTGAGTGCGAGAGTGCGTGAGTGCGAGAGTGCGTGAGTGTGTGAGTGTGAGAGTGCGTGAGTGTGAGAGCGTGAGTGTGAGAGTGCGTGAGTGTGAGAGTGCGTGAGTATGAGAGTGCGTGAGTGTGAGAGTGCGTGAGTGTGAGAGCGCGTGAGTGTGAGAGTGCGAGTGTGAGTGTGAGAGTGCGTGAGTGTGAGAGTGCGTGAGTGCAAGTGTGCATGAGTGTGTGAGTGTGAGAGTGCGTGAGTGTGAGAGCGCGTGAGTGTGAGAGCACGTGAGTGTGAGAGCGCGTGAGTGTGAGAGCACGTGAGTGTGAGAGTGCGTGTGTGTGAGAGCGCGTGAGTGTGAGAGCGCGTGAATGTGAGAGTGCGTGAGTGTGAGCGCGTGAATGTGAGAGTGCGAGTGTGTGAGTGTGAAAGTGCGTGAGTGTGAGAGAGCGTGAGTGTGAGAGAGCGTGAGTGTGAGAGCACGTGAGTGTGAGAGTGTGAGAGTGCGTGAGTGTGAGAGCACGTGAGTGCGAGAGTGCGTGAGTGTGAGAGTGCGTGAATGTGAGAGTGCATGAATGTGAGAGTGCGTGAGTGTGAGAGTGAGAGTGTGTGAGAGTGAGACTGCATGAGTGTGAGAGTTCGTGAGTGTGAGAGTGAGAGTGCGTGAGTGCGTGAGTGTGAGAGTGCGTGAGTGTGAGAGCGCGTGAGTGTGAGAGTGCGTGAATGTGAGAGTGCGTGAGTGTGAGAGTGCGTGAGTATGAGAGTGCGTGAGTGTGAGAGCGCGTGAGTGTGAGAGTGCGAGTGTGTGAGTGTGAAAGTGCGTGAGTGTGAGAGAGCGTGAGTGTGAGAGCGCGTGAGTGTGAGAGTGCGTGAGGGTGAGTGTGAGAGCATGTGAGTGTGAGAGTGCGAGAGTGTGAGAGTGCGTGAATGTGAGAGTGCATGAATGTGAGAGTGCGTGAGTGTGAGAGTGTGAGTGTGTGTGAAAGTGCGTGAGTGTGAAAGTGCGTGAGTGTGAGAGAGCGTGAGTGTGAGAGCACGTGAGTGTGAGAGTGTGAGAGTGCGTGAGTGTGAGAGCACGTGAGTGTGAGAGTGCGAGAGTGCGTGAGTGTGAGAGTGCGAGCGTGTGAGTGTGAAAGTGCGTGAGTGTGAGAGAGCGTGAGTGTGAGAGAGCGTGAGTGTGAGAGCATGTGAGTGTGAGAGTGTGAGTGTGAGAGCACGTGAGTGTGAGAGTGCGAGAGTGCGTGAGTGAGAGTGCGTGAGTGTGAGAGTGCGTGAATGTGAGAGTGCATGAATGTGAGAGTGCGTGAGTGTGAGTGTGAGAGTGTGAAAGTGCGTGAGTGTGAGAGAGCGTGAGTGTGAGAGCACGTGAGTGTGAGAGTGCGTGAGTGTGAGAGTGCGAGAGTGCGTGAGTGTGAGTGTGTGAGTGTGAAAGTGCGTGAGTGTGAGAGAGCGTGAGTGTGAGAGCACGTGAGTGTGAGAGTGAGAGTGCGTGAGTGTGAGAGCACGTGAGTGTGAGAGTGCGAGAGTGTGTGAGTGTGAGAGTGCGTGAATGTGAGAGTGCATGAATGTGAGAGTGCGTGAGTGTGAGAGTGTGAGAGTGCGTGAGTGTGAGAGTGCGTGAGTGTGAAAGTGCGTGAGTGTGAGAGAGCGTGAGTGTGAGAGCACGTGAGTGTGAGAGTGTGAGAGTGCGTGAGTGTGAGAGCGCGTGAGTGTGAGAGTGCGAGAGTGCGTGAGTGTGAGAGTGCGAGTGTGTGAGTGTGAAAGTGCGTGAGTGTGAGAGAGCGTGAGTGTGAGAGAGCGTGAGTGTGAGAGCATGTGAGTGTGAGAGTGTGAGTGTGAGAGCACGTGAGTGTGAGAGTGCGAGAGTGCGTGAGTGTGAGAGTGCGTGAGTGTGAGAGTGCGTGAATGTGAGAGTGCATGAGTGTGAGAGAGCGTGAGTGTGAGAGCACGTGAGTGTGAGAGTGCGTGAGTATGAGAGTGCGAGAGTGCGTGAGTGTGAGTGTGTGAGTGTGAAAGTGCGTGAGTGTGAGAGTGAGAGTGCGTGAGAGCACGTGAGTGTGAGAGTGCGAGAGTGCGTGAGTGTGAGAGTGCGTGAGGGTGAGTGTGAGAGTGCGTGAGGGTGAGTGTGAGAGTGCGTGAGGGTGAGTGTGAGAGTGCGTGAATGTGAGAGTGCGTGAGTGTGAGAGTGAGGGTGCGTGAGTGTGAGAGTGCGTGATTGTGAGAGTGCGTGAGTGTGAGAGTGTGAGAGTGCGTGAGTGTGAGAGTGTGAGAATGTGAGAGTGTGAGAGTGCGTGAATGTGAGAGTGCGTGAATGTGAGAGTGGGTGAGTGTGAGAGTGCGTGAATGTGAGAGTGGGTGAGTGTGAGAGTGCGTGAATGTGAGAGTGTGAGAGTGCGTGAGTGCGAGAGTGTGAGAGTGCGTGAGTGTGAGAGTGCGTGAGTGTGAGAGTGTGAGAGTGCGTGAGTGTGAGAGTGCGTGAGTGTGAGAGTGTGAGAATGTGAGAGTGTGAGAGTGCGTGAATGTGAGAGTGCGTGAATGTGAGAGTGCGTGAGTGGGAGAGTGCGTGAGTGTGAGAGTGCGTGAGTGTGAGAGTGCGTGAGTGTGAGAGTGCGTGAGTGTGAGAGTGCGTGAATGTGAGAGTGCGTGAATGTGAGAGTGTGAGAGTGTGAGAGTGTGAGAGTGCGTGAGTGTGAGAGTGTGAGAGTGCGTGAGTGCGAGAGTGTGAGAGTGCGTGAGTGTGAGAGTGCGAGAGTGTGAGAGTGCATGAGTGTGAGAGTGCGTGAGTGTGAGAGTGCGTGAGTGTGAGAGTGCGTGAGTGTGAGAGTGCGAGAGTGTGAGAGTGCGTGAGTGTGAGAGTGCGAGAGTGTGAGAGTGCATGAGTGTGAGAGTGCGTGAGTGTGAGAGTGCGTGAGTGTGAGAGTACGTGAATGTGAGAGTGCGTGAATGTGAGAGTGTGAGAGTGTGAGAGTGTGAGAGTGCGTGAGTGTGAGAGTGTGAGAGTGCGTGAGTGCGAGAGTGTGAGAGTGCGTGAGTGTGAGAGTGCGTGAGTGTGAGAGTGCGTGAGTGTGAGAGTGCGAGAGTGTGAGAGTGCGTGAGTGTGAGAGTGCGTGAGTGTGAGAGTGCGAGAGTGTGAGAGTGCGTGAGTGTGAGAGTGCGTGAGTGTGAGAGTGCGTGACTGTGAGTGCGTGAGTGTGAGTGCGTGAGTGTGAGAGTGCGTGAGTGTGAGAGTGCGTGAGTGTGAGAGTGCGTGAGTGTGAGAGTGCGTGAGTGTGAGTGCGTGAGTGTGAGAGTGCGTGAGTGCGTGAGTGTGAGAGTGCGTGAGTGTGTGAGTGCGTGAGTGTGAGAGTGCGTGAGTGTGAGAGTGCGTGAGTGCGTGAGTGTGAGAGTGCGTGAGTGTGAGAGTGCGTGAGTGCGTGAGTGTGAGAGTGCGTGAGTGTGAGAGTGCGTGAGTGTGAGAGTGTGAGAGTGCGTGAGTGTGAGTGTGAGAGTGCGTGAGTGTGAGAGTGTGAGAGTGCGTGAGTGTGAGAGTGTGAGAGTGCGTGAGTGTGAGAGTGCGTGAGTGTGAGAGTGCGTGAGTGTGAGAGTGTGAGAGTGCGTGAATGTGAGAGTGCGTGAGTGTGAGAGTGCGTGAGTGTGAGAGTGCGAGAGTGTGAGAGTGCGTGAGTGTGAGAGTGCATGAGTGTGAGTGCGTGAGTGTGAGAGTGCGTGAGTGTGAGAGTGCGTGAGTGTGAGAGTGTGTGAGTGTGTGAGTGCGTGAGTGTGAGAGTGCGTGAGTGTGAGAGTGCGTGAGTGCGTGAGTGTGAGAGTGCGTGAGTGTGAGAGTGCGTGAGTGCGAGAGTGCGTGAGTGTGAGAGTGCGTGAGTGTGAGAGTGTGAGAGTGCGTGAGTGTGAGTGTGAGAGTGCGTGAGTGTGAGAGTGAGAGTGCGTGAGTGTGAGAGTGTGAGAGTGCGTGAGTGTGAGTGTGAGAGTGCGTGAGTGTGAGAGTGTGAGAGAGCGTGAGTGTGAGTGTGTGAGAGTGCGAGAGTGAGTGTGTGAGTGTGTGAGTGTGAGTGTGAGAGTGCGTGAGTGTGAGAGTGTGAGAGTGCGTGAGTGTGAGAGTGAGAGTGTGAGAGTGCGAGAGTGCGAGAGTGTGAGTGTGTGAGTGTGTGAGTGTGAGTGTGAGAGTGTGAGAGAGCATGAGAGTGAGAGTGTGAGAGTGCGAGAGTGTGAGTGTGAGAGTGTGAGAGTGAGAGTGCGTGAGAGTGAGAGTGTGAGAGTGCGAGAGTGTGAGTGTGTGAGTGTGAGTGTGAGTGCGAGAGTGTGAGTGTGTGAGTGTGTGAGTGTGTGAGTGTGAGTGTGTGAGTGTGAGAGTGCGTGAGTGTGAGAGTGCGTGAGTGTGAGAGTGCGTGAGTGTGAGAGTGCGTGAGTGTGAGAGTGAGTGTGTGAGTGAGTGTGTGAGTGTGAGAGTGCGTGAGTGTGAGAGTGCGTGAGTGTGAGAGTGAGAGTGCGTGAGTGTGAGAGTGTGAGAGTGCATGAGTGTGAGTGTGAGAGTGCGTGAGTGTGAGAGTGTGAGAGTGCGTGAGTGTGAGAGTGTGAGAGTGCGAGAGTGCGAGAGTGAGTGTGTGAGTGTGTGAGTGTGTGAGTGTGAGTGTGAGAGTGCGTGAGTGTGAGAGTGCGTGAGTGAGAGTGTGAGAGTGTGAGAGTGAGAGTGCGAGAGTGCGAGAGTGTGAGTGTGTGAGTGTGAGAGTGCGAGAGTGTGAGTGTGAGAGTGCGTGAGAGTGAGAGTGTGAGAGTGCGAGTGTGTGAGTGCGTGAGTGTGTGAGTGAGTGTGTGAGTGTGAGAGTGCGTGAGTGTGAGAGTGCGTGAGTGCGAGAGTGCGTGAGTGTGAGAGTGAGAGTGTGAGAGTGCGTGAGTGCGAGAGTGTGAGAGTTCGAGAGTTCGAGAGTTCGAGAGTGTGAGAGTGTGAGAGTGCGAGAGTGCGAGAGTGCGAGTGTGAGAGTGCGTGAGTGAGAGTGTGAGAGTGTGAGAGTGCGAGAGTGCGAGAGTGTGAGTGTGTGAGTGTGAGTGTGAGTGTGAGAGTGCGTGAGAGTGAGAGTGTGAGAGTGTGAGAGTGCGAGAGTGTGAGTGTGAGAGTGCGTGAGAGTGAGAGTGCGAGAGTGCGAGAGTGCGTGAGTGCGTGAGTGCGAGAGTGTGAGAGTTCGAGAGTTCGAGAGTTCGAGAGTGTGAGAGTGCGAGAGTGCGAGAGTGCGAGAGTGTGAGAGTGCGTGAGTGTGAGAGTGCGTGAATGTGAGTGTGAGAGTGTGAGAGAGTGTGAGAGAGTGTGAGAGAGCGTGAGAGTGCGTGAGCGTGAGAGTGCGTGAGTGTGAGAGTGCGTGAGTGTGAGAGTGCGAGAGTGCGTGAGTGCGAGTGTGTGAGTGTGAAAGTGCGTGAGTGTGAGAGAGCGTGAGTGTGAGAGCACGTGAGTGTGAGAGTGAGAGTGCGTGAGTGTGAGAGCACGTGAGTGTGAGAGTGCGAGAGTGCGTGAGTGTGAGAGTGTGAGTGTGAGAGTGCATGAATGTGAGAGTGCATGAATGTGAGAGTGCGTGAGTGTGAGAGTGTGAGTGTGAGAGTGTGTGAGTGTGAGAGTGCGTGAGTGTGAGAGTGCGTGAATGTGAGAGTGCATGAATGTGAGAGTGCGTGAGTGTGAGAGTGTGAGTGTGAGAGTGTGTGAGTGTGAGAGTGCGTGAGAGTGAGTGTGAGAGTGCGTGAGGGTGAGTGTGAGAGTGCGTGAGTGTGAGAGTGAGAGTGCATGAGTGTGAGAGTGCGTGAATGTGAGAGTGCGTGAGTGTGAGAGTGTGAGAGTGCGTGAATGTGAGAGTGCGTGATTGTGAGAGTGCGTGAATGTGAGAGTGCGTGAGTGTGAGAGTGTGAGTGTGAGAGTGTGTGAGTGTGAGAGTGTGTGAGTGTGAGAGTGCGTGAGTGTGAGAGTGCATGAGAGTGAGTGTGAGAGTGCGTGAGTGTGAGAGTGAGAGTGCATGAGTGTGAGAGTGCGTGAATGAGAGTGCGTGAGTGTGAGAGTGTGAGAGTGCGTGAATGTGAGAGTGCGTGATTGTGAGAGTGCGTGAATGTGAGAGTGCGTGAGTGTGAGTGTGTGAGAGTGCGTGAGTGTGAGAGTGTGAGAGTGCATGAGTGTGAGAGTGCGTGAGCGTGAGAGTGCGTGAATGTGAGAGTGGGCGAGTGTGAGAGTGCGTGAATGTGAGAGTGCGTGAGTGTGAGAGTGTGAGAGTGTGAGAGTGTGAGTGCGTGAGTGTGAGAGTGTGAGAGTGCGTGAGTGTGAGAGTGCGTGAGTGTGAGAGTGTGAGAATGTGAGAGTGCGAGAGTGTGAGAGTGCATGAGTGTGAGAGTGCGTGAGTGTGAGAGTGCGTGAGTGTGAGAGTGCGTGAGTGTGAGAGTGCGTGAGTGTGAGAGTGCGTGAATGTGAGAGTGCGTGAATGTGAGAGTGTGAGAGTGTGAGAGTGAGAGTGCGTGAGTGTGAGAGTGTGAGAGTGCGTGAGTGCGAGAGTGTGAGAGTGCGTGAGTGTGAGAGTGCGTGAATGTGAGAGTGCGTGAATGTGAGAGTGTGAGAGTGTGAGAGTGAGGGTGCGTGAGTGTGAGAGTGCGTGAGTGCGAGAGTGTGAGAGTGCGTGAGTGTGAGAGTGCGTGAGTGTGAGAGTGTGAGAGTGCGAGAGTGTGAGAGTGCGTGAGTGTGAGAGTGCGTGAGTGTGAGAGTGCGAGAGTGTGAGAGTGCGTGAGTGTGAGAGTGCGTGAGTGTGAGAGTGCGTGACTGTGAGTGCGTGAGTGTGAGAGTGCGTGAGTGTGAGAGTGCGTGAGTGTGAGAGTGCGTGAGTGTGAGAGTGCGAGAGTGTGAGAGTGCGTGAGTGTGAGAGTGCATGAGTGTGAGTGCGTGAGTGTGAGAGTGTGAGAGTGCGTGAGTGTGAGAGTGCGTGAGTGTGTGAGTGCGTGAGTGTGAGAGTGCGTGAGTGTGAGAGTGCGTGAGTGCGTGAGTGTGAGAGTGCGTGAGTGTGAGAGTGCGTGAGTGTGAGAGTGCGTGAGTGTGAGAGTGCGTGAGTGAGAGTGTGAGAGTGCGTGAGTGTGAGTGTGAGAGTGCGTGAGTGTGAGAGTGTGAGAGTGCGTGAGTGTGAGAGTGTGAGAGTGCGTGAGTGTGAGTGTGAGAGTGCGTGAGTGTGAGAGTGTGAGAGAGCGTGAGTGTGAGAGTGTGAGAGTGCGAGAGTGCGAGAGTGAGTGTGCGAGTGTGTGTGTGAGTGTGAGAGTGCGTGAGTGTGAGAGTGTGAGAGTGCGTGAGTGTGAGAGTGTAAGAGTGTGAGAGTGCGAGAGTGCGAGAGTGTGAGTGTGTGAGTGTGTGAGTGTGAGTGTGAGAGTGTGAGAGTGCGTGAGAGTGAGAGTGTGAGAGTGCGAGAGTGTGAGTGTGAGAGTGTGAGAGTGCGTGAGAGTGAGAGTGTGAGAGTGCGAGAGTGTGAGTGTGTGAGTGTGAGTGTGAATGCGAGAGTGTGAGTGTGTGAGTGTGTGAGTGTGAGTGTGTGAGTGTGAGAGTGCGTGAGTGTGAGAGTGCGTGAGTGTGAGAGTGCGTGAGTGTGAGAGTGAGTGTGTGAGTGAGTGTGTGAGTGTGAGAGTGCGTGAGTGTGAGAGTGCGTGAGTGTGAGAGTGCGTGAATGTGAGAGTGCGTGAATGTGAGAGTGTGAGAGTGTGAGAGTGTGAGAGTGCGTGAGTGTGAGAGTGTGAGAGTGCGTGAGTGCGAGAGTGTGAGAGTGCGTGAGTGTGAGAGTGCGAGAGTGTGAGAGTGCATGAGTGTGAGAGTGCGTGAGTGTGAGAGTGCGTGAGTGTGAGAGTGCGTGAGTGTGAGAGTGCGAGAGTGTGAGAGTGCGTGAGTGTGAGAGTGCGAGAGTGTGAGAGTGCATGAGTGTGAGAGTGCGTGAGTGTGAGAGTGCGTGAGTGTGAGAGTACGTGAATGTGAGAGTGCGTGAATGTGAGAGTGTGAGAGTGTGAGAGTGTGAGAGTGCGTGAGTGTGAGAGTGTGAGAGTGCGTGAGTGCGAGAGTGTGAGAGTGCGTGAGTGTGAGAGTGCGTGAGTGTGAGAGTGCGTGAGTGTGAGAGTGCGAGAGTGTGAGAGTGCGTGAGTGTGAGAGTGCGTGAGTGTGAGAGTGCGAGAGTGTGAGAGTGCGTGAGTGTGAGAGTGCGTGAGTGTGAGAGTGCGTGACTGTGAGTGCGTGAGTGTGAGTGCGTGAGTGTGAGAGTGCGTGAGTGTGAGAGTGCGTGAGTGTGAGAGTGCGTGAGTGTGAGAGTGCGTGAGTGTGAGTGCGTGAGTGTGAGAGTGCGTGAGTGCGTGAGTGTGAGAGTGCGTGAGTGTGTGAGTGCGTGAGTGTGAGAGTGCGTGAGTGTGAGAGTGCGTGAGTGCGTGAGTGTGAGAGTGCGTGAGTGTGAGAGTGCGTGAGTGCGTGAGTGTGAGAGTGCGTGAGTGTGAGAGTGCGTGAGTGTGAGAGTGTGAGAGTGCGTGAGTGTGAGTGTGAGAGTGCGTGAGTGTGAGAGTGTGAGAGTGCGTGAGTGTGAGAGTGTGAGAGTGCGTGAGTGTGAGAGTGCGTGAGTGTGAGAGTGCGTGACTGTGAGTGCGTGAGTGTGAGAGTGCGTGAGTGTGAGAGTGCGTGAGTGTGAGAGTGCGTGAGTGTGAGAGTGTGAGAGTGCGTGAATGTGAGAGTGCGTGAGTGTGAGAGTGCGTGAGTGTGAGAGTGCGAGAGTGTGAGAGTGCGTGAGTGTGAGAGTGCATGAGTGTGAGTGCGTGAGTGTGAGAGTGCGTGAGTGTGAGAGTGCGTGAGTGTGAGAGTGTGTGAGTGTGTGAGTGCGTGAGTGTGAGAGTGCGTGAGTGTGAGAGTGCGTGAGTGCGTGAGTGTGAGAGTGCGTGAGTGTGAGAGTGCGTGAGTGCGAGAGTGCGTGAGTGTGAGAGTGCGTGAGTGTGAGAGTGTGAGAGTGCGTGAGTGTGAGTGTGAGAGTGCGTGAGTGTGAGAGTGAGAGTGCGTGAGTGTGAGAGTGTGAGAGTGCGTGAGTGTGAGTGTGAGAGTGCGTGAGTGTGAGAGTGTGAGAGAGCGTGAGTGTGAGTGTGTGAGAGTGCGAGAGTGAGTGTGTGAGTGTGTGAGTGTGAGTGTGAGAGTGCGTGAGTGTGAGAGTGTGAGAGTGCGTGAGTGTGAGAGTGAGAGTGTGAGAGTGCGAGAGTGCGAGAGTGTGAGTGTGTGAGTGTGTGAGTGTGAGTGTGAGAGTGTGAGAGAGCATGAGAGTGAGAGTGTGAGAGTGCGAGAGTGTGAGTGTGAGAGTGTGAGAGTGAGAGTGCGTGAGAGTGAGAGTGTGAGAGTGCGAGAGTGTGAGTGTGTGAGTGTGAGTGTGAGTGCGAGAGTGTGAGTGTGTGAGTGTGTGAGTGTGTGAGTGTGAGTGTGTGAGTGTGAGAGTGCGTGAGTGTGAGAGTGCGTGAGTGTGAGAGTGCGTGAGTGTGAGAGTGCGTGAGTGTGAGAGTGAGTGTGTGAGTGAGTGTGTGAGTGTGAGAGTGCGTGAGTGTGAGAGTGCGTGAGTGTGAGAGTGAGAGTGCGTGAGTGTGAGAGTGTGAGAGTGCATGAGTGTGAGTGTGAGAGTGCGTGAGTGTGAGAGTGTGAGAGTGCGTGAGTGTGAGAGTGTGAGAGTGCGAGAGTGCGAGAGTGAGTGTGTGAGTGTGTGAGTGTGTGAGTGTGAGTGTGAGAGTGCGTGAGTGTGAGAGTGCGTGAGTGAGAGTGTGAGAGTGTGAGAGTGAGAGTGCGAGAGTGCGAGAGTGTGAGTGTGTGAGTGTGAGAGTGCGAGAGTGTGAGTGTGAGAGTGCGTGAGAGTGAGAGTGTGAGAGTGCGAGTGTGTGAGTGCGTGAGTGTGTGAGTGAGTGTGTGAGTGTGAGAGTGCGTGAGTGTGAGAGTGCGTGAGTGCGAGAGTGCGTGAGTGTGAGAGTGAGAGTGTGAGAGTGCGTGAGTGCGAGAGTGTGAGAGTTCGAGAGTTCGAGAGTTCGAGAGTGTGAGAGTGTGAGAGTGCGAGAGTGCGAGAGTGCGAGTGTGAGAGTGCGTGAGTGAGAGTGTGAGAGTGTGAGAGTGCGAGAGTGCGAGAGTGTGAGTGTGTGAGTGTGAGTGTGAGTGTGAGAGTGCGTGAGAGTGAGAGTGTGAGAGTGTGAGAGTGCGAGAGTGTGAGTGTGAGAGTGCGTGAGAGTGAGAGTGCGAGAGTGCGAGAGTGCGTGAGTGCGTGAGTGCGAGAGTGTGAGAGTTCGAGAGTTCGAGAGTTCGAGAGTGTGAGAGTGCGAGAGTGCGAGAGTGCGAGAGTGTGAGAGTGCGTGAGTGTGAGAGTGCGTGAATGTGAGTGTGAGAGTGTGAGAGAGTGTGAGAGAGTGTGAGAGAGCGTGAGAGTGCGTGAGCGTGAGAGTGCGTGAGTGTGAGAGTGCGTGAGTGTGAGAGTGCGAGAGTGCGTGAGTGCGAGTGTGTGAGTGTGAAAGTGCGTGAGTGTGAGAGAGCGTGAGTGTGAGAGCACGTGAGTGTGAGAGTGAGAGTGCGTGAGTGTGAGAGCACGTGAGTGTGAGAGTGCGAGAGTGCGTGAGTGTGAGAGTGTGAGTGTGAGAGTGCATGAATGTGAGAGTGCATGAATGTGAGAGTGCGTGAGTGTGAGAGTGTGAGTGTGAGAGTGTGTGAGTGTGAGAGTGCGTGAGTGTGAGAGTGCGTGAATGTGAGAGTGCATGAATGTGAGAGTGCGTGAGTGTGAGAGTGTGAGTGTGAGAGTGTGTGAGTGTGAGAGTGCGTGAGTGTGAGAGTGCGTGAGTGTGAGAGTGCATGAGAGTGAGTGTGAGAGTGCGTGAGGGTGAGTGTGAGAGTGCGTGAGTGTGAGAGTGAGAGTGCATGAGTGTGAGAGTGCGTGAATGTGAGAGTGCGTGAGTGTGAGAGTGTGAGAGTGCGTGAATGTGAGAGTGCGTGATTGTGAGAGTGCGTGAATGTGAGAGTGCGTGAGTGTGAGAGTGTGAGTGTGAGAGTGTGTGAGTGTGAGAGTGTGTGAGTGTGAGAGTGCGTGAGTGTGAGAGTGCATGAGAGTGAGTGTGAGAGTGCGTGAGTGTGAGAGTGAGAGTGCATGAGTGTGAGAGTGCGTGAATGAGAGTGCGTGAGTGTGAGAGTGTGAGAGTGCGTGAATGTGAGAGTGCGTGATTGTGAGAGTGCGTGAATGTGAGAGTGCGTGAGTGTGAGTGTGTGAGAGTGCGTGAGTGTGAGAGTGTGAGAGTGCATGAGTGTGAGAGTGCGTGAGCGTGAGAGTGCGTGAATGTGAGAGTGGGCGAGTGTGAGAGTGCGTGAATGTGAGAGTGCGTGAGTGTGAGAGTGTGAGAGTGTGAGTGCGTGAGTGTGAGAGTGTGAGAGTGCGTGAGTGTGAGAGTGCGTGAGTGTGAGAGTGTGAGAATGTGAGAGTGCGAGAGTGTGAGAGTGCATGAGTGTGAGAGTGCGTGAGTGTGAGAGTGCGTGAGTGTGAGAGTGCGTGAGTGTGAGAGTGCGTGAGTGTGAGAGTGCGTGAATGTGAGAGTGCGTGAATGTGAGAGTGTGAGAGTGTGAGAGTGAGAGTGCGTGAGTGTGAGAGTGTGAGAGTGCGTGAGTGCGAGAGTGTGAGAGTGCGTGAGTGTGAGAGTGCGTGAATGTGAGAGTGCGTGAATGTGAGAGTGTGAGAGTGTGAGAGTGAGGGTGCGTGAGTGTGAGAGTGCGTGAGTGCGAGAGTGTGAGAGTGCGTGAGAGTGAGAGTGCGTGAGTGTGAGAGTGTGAGAGTGCGAGAGTGTGAGAGTGCGTGAGTGTGAGAGTGCGTGAGTGTGAGAGTGCGAGAGTGTGAGAGTGCGTGAGTGTGAGAGTGCGTGAGTGTGAGAGTGCGTGACTGTGAGTGCGTGAGTGTGAGAGTGCGTGAGTGTGAGAGTGCGTGAGTGTGAGAGTGCGTGAGTGTGAGAGTGCGTGAGTGTGAGAGTGCGAGAGTGTGAGAGTGCGTGAGTGTGAGAGTGCATGAGTGTGAGTGCGTGAGTGTGAGAGTGTGAGAGTGCGTGAGTGTGAGAGTGTGTGAGTGTGTGAGTGCGTGAGTGTGAGAGTGCGTGAGTGTGAGAGTGCGTGAGTGCGTGAGTGTGAGAGTGCGTGAGTGTGAGAGTGCGTGAGTGTGAGAGTGCGTGAGTGTGAGAGTGCGTGAGTGAGAGTGTGAGAGTGCGTGAGTGTGAGTGTGAGAGTGCGTGAGTGTGAGAGTGTGAGAGTGCGTGAGTGTGAGAGTGTGAGAGTGCGTGAGTGTGAGTGTGAGAGTGCGTGAGTGTGAGAGTGTGAGAGAGCGTGAGTGTGAGAGTGTGAGAGTGCGAGAGTGCGAGAGTGAGTGTGCGAGTGTGTGTGTGAGTGTGAGAGTGCGTGAGTGTGAGAGTGTGAGAGTGCGTGAGTGTGAGAGTGTAAGAGTGTGAGAGTGCGAGAGTGCGAGAGTGTGAGTGTGTGAGTGTGTGAGTGTGAGTGTGAGAGTGTGAGAGTGCGTGAGAGTGAGAGTGTGAGAGTGCGAGAGTGTGAGTGTGAGAGTGTGAGAGTGCGTGAGAGTGAGAGTGTGAGAGTGCGAGAGTGTGAGTGTGTGAGTGTGAGTGTGAATGCGAGAGTGTGAGTGTGTGAGTGTGTGAGTGTGAGTGTGTGAGTGTGAGAGTGCGTGAGTGTGAGAGTGCGTGAGTGTGAGAGTGCGTGAGTGTGAGAGTGAGTGTGTGAGTGAGTGTGTGAGTGTGAGAGTGCGTGAGTGTGAGAGTGCGTGAGTGTGAGAGTGCGTGAATGTGAGAGTGCGTGAATGTGAGAGTGTGAGAGTGTGAGAGTGTGAGAGTGCGTGAGTGTGAGAGTGTGAGAGTGCGTGAGTGCGAGAGTGTGAGAGTGCGTGAGTGTGAGAGTGCGAGAGTGTGAGAGTGCATGAGTGTGAGAGTGCGTGAGTGTGAGAGTGCGTGAGTGTGAGAGTGCGTGAGTGTGAGAGTGCGAGAGTGTGAGAGTGCGTGAGTGTGAGAGTGCGAGAGTGTGAGAGTGCATGAGTGTGAGAGTGCGTGAGTGTGAGAGTGCGTGAGTGTGAGAGTACGTGAATGTGAGAGTGCGTGAATGTGAGAGTGTGAGAGTGTGAGAGTGTGAGAGTGCGTGAGTGTGAGAGTGTGAGAGTGCGTGAGTGCGAGAGTGTGAGAGTGCGTGAGTGTGAGAGTGCGTGAGTGTGAGAGTGCGTGAGTGTGAGAGTGCGAGAGTGTGAGAGTGCGTGAGTGTGAGAGTGCGTGAGTGTGAGAGTGCGAGAGTGTGAGAGTGCGTGAGTGTGAGAGTGCGTGAGTGTGAGAGTGCGTGACTGTGAGTGCGTGAGTGTGAGTGCGTGAGTGTGAGAGTGCGTGAGTGTGAGAGTGCGTGAGTGTGAGAGTGCGTGAGTGTGAGAGTGCGTGAGTGTGAGTGCGTGAGTGTGAGAGTGCGTGAGTGCGTGAGTGTGAGAGTGCGTGAGTGTGTGAGTGCGTGAGTGTGAGAGTGCGTGAGTGTGAGAGTGCGTGAGTGCGTGAGTGTGAGAGTGCGTGAGTGTGAGAGTGCGTGAGTGCGTGAGTGTGAGAGTGCGTGAGTGTGAGAGTGCGTGAGTGTGAGAGTGTGAGAGTGCGAGTGTGAGAGTGCGTGAGTGTGAGAGTGTGAGAGTGCGTGAGTGTGAGAGTGTGAGAGTGCGTGAGTGTGAGAGTGCGTGAGTGTGAGAGTGCGTGACTGTGAGTGCGTGAGTGTGAGAGTGCGTGAGTGTGAGAGTGCGTGAGTGTGAGAGTGCGTGAGTGTGAGAGTGTGAGAGTGCGTGAATGTGAGAGTGCGTGAGTGTGAGAGTGCGTGAGTGTGAGAGTGCGAGAGTGTGAGAGTGCGTGAGTGTGAGAGTGCATGAGTGTGAGTGCGTGAGTGTGAGAGTGCGTGAGTGTGAGAGTGCGTGAGTGTGAGAGTGTGTGAGTGTGTGAGTGCGTGAGTGTGAGAGTGCGTGAGTGTGAGAGTGCGTGAGTGCGTGAGTGTGAGAGTGCGTGAGTGTGAGAGTGCGTGAGTGCGAGAGTGCGTGAGTGTGAGAGTGCGTGAGTGTGAGAGTGTGAGAGTGCGTGAGTGTGAGTGTGAGAGTGCGTGAGTGTGAGAGTGAGAGTGCGTGAGTGTGAGAGTGTGAGAGTGCGTGAGTGTGAGTGTGAGAGTGCGTGAGTGTGAGAGTGTGAGAGAGCGTGAGTGTGAGTGTGTGAGAGTGCGAGAGTGAGTGTGTGAGTGTGTGAGTGTGAGTGTGAGAGTGCGTGAGTGTGAGAGTGTGAGAGTGCGTGAGTGTGAGAGTGAGAGTGTGAGAGTGCGAGAGTGCGAGAGTGTGAGTGTGTGAGTGTGTGAGTGTGAGTGTGAGAGTGTGAGAGAGCATGAGAGTGAGAGTGTGAGAGTGCGAGAGTGTGAGTGTGAGAGTGTGAGAGTGAGAGTGCGTGAGAGTGAGAGTGTGAGAGTGCGAGAGTGTGAGTGTGTGAGTGTGAGTGTGAGTGCGAGAGTGTGAGTGTGTGAGTGTGTGAGTGTGTGAGTGTGAGTGTGTGAGTGTGAGAGTGCGTGAGTGTGAGAGTGCGTGAGTGTGAGAGTGCGTGAGTGTGAGAGTGCGTGAGTGTGAGAGTGAGTGTGTGAGTGAGTGTGTGAGTGTGAGAGTGCGTGAGTGTGAGAGTGCGTGAGTGTGAGAGTGAGAGTGCGTGAGTGTGAGAGTGTGAGAGTGCATGAGTGTGAGTGTGAGAGTGCGTGAGTGTGAGAGTGTGAGAGTGCGTGAGTGTGAGAGTGTGAGAGTGCGAGAGTGCGAGAGTGAGTGTGTGAGTGTGTGAGTGTGTGAGTGTGAGTGTGAGAGTGCGTGAGTGTGAGAGTGCGTGAGTGAGAGTGTGAGAGTGTGAGAGTGAGAGTGCGAGAGTGCGAGAGTGTGAGTGTGTGAGTGTGAGAGTGCGAGAGTGTGAGTGTGAGAGTGCGTGAGAGTGAGAGTGTGAGAGTGCGAGTGTGTGAGTGCGTGAGTGTGTGAGTGAGTGTGTGAGTGTGAGAGTGCGTGAGTGTGAGAGTGCGTGAGTGCGAGAGTGCGTGAGTGTGAGAGTGAGAGTGTGAGAGTGCGTGAGTGCGAGAGTGTGAGAGTTCGAGAGTTCGAGAGTTCGAGAGTGTGAGAGTGTGAGAGTGCGAGAGTGCGAGAGTGCGAGTGTGAGAGTGCGTGAGTGAGAGTGTGAGAGTGTGAGAGTGCGAGAGTGCGAGAGTGTGAGTGTGTGAGTGTGAGTGTGAGTGTGAGAGTGCGTGAGAGTGAGAGTGTGAGAGTGTGAGAGTGCGAGAGTGTGAGTGTGAGAGTGCGTGAGAGTGAGAGTGCGAGAGTGCGAGAGTGCGTGAGTGCGTGAGTGCGAGAGTGTGAGAGTTCGAGAGTTCGAGAGTTCGAGAGTGTGAGAGTGCGAGAGTGCGAGAGTGCGAGAGTGTGAGAGTGCGTGAGTGTGAGAGTGCGTGAATGTGAGTGTGAGAGTGTGAGAGAGTGTGAGAGAGCGTGAGAGTGCGTGAGCGTGAGAGTGCGTGAGTGTGAGAGTGCGTGAGTGTGAGAGTGCGAGAGTGCGTGAGTGCGAGTGTGTGAGTGTGAAAGTGCGTGAGTGTGAGAGAGCGTGAGTGTGAGAGCACGTGAGTGTGAGAGTGAGAGTGCGTGAGTGTGAGAGCACGTGAGTGTGAGAGTGCGAGAGTGCGTGAGTGTGAGAGTGTGAGTGTGAGAGTGCATGAATGTGAGAGTGCATGAATGTGAGAGTGCGTGAGTGTGAGAGTGTGAGTGTGAGAGTGTGTGAGTGTGAGAGTGCGTGAGTGTGAGAGTGCGTGAATGTGAGAGTGCATGAATGTGAGAGTGCGTGAGTGTGAGAGTGTGAGTGTGAGAGTGTGTGAGTGTGAGAGTGCGTGAGTGTGAGAGTGCGTGAGTGTGAGAGTGCATGAGAGTGAGTGTGAGAGTGCGTGAGGGTGAGTGTGAGAGTGCGTGAGTGTGAGAGTGAGAGTGCATGAGTGTGAGAGTGCGTGAATGTGAGAGTGCGTGAGTGTGAGAGTGTGAGAGTGCGTGAATGTGAGAGTGCGTGATTGTGAGAGTGCGTGAATGTGAGAGTGCGTGAGTGTGAGAGTGTGAGTGTGAGAGTGTGTGAGTGTGAGAGTGTGTGAGTGTGAGAGTGCGTGAGTGTGAGAGTGCATGAGAGTGAGTGTGAGAGTGCGTGAGTGTGAGAGTGAGAGTGCATGAGTGTGAGAGTGCGTGAATGAGAGTGCGTGAGTGTGAGAGTGTGAGAGTGCGTGAATGTGAGAGTGCGTGATTGTGAGAGTGCGTGAATGTGAGAGTGCGTGAGTGTGAGTGTGTGAGAGTGCGTGAGTGTGAGAGTGTGAGAGTGCATGAGTGTGAGAGTGCGTGAGCGTGAGAGTGCGTGAATGTGAGAGTGGGCGAGTGTGAGAGTGCGTGAATGTGAGAGTGCGTGAGTGTGAGAGTGTGAGAGTGTGAGAGTGTGAGTGCGTGAGTGTGAGAGTGTGAGAGTGCGTGAGTGTGAGAGTGCGTGAGTGTGAGAGTGTGAGAATGTGAGAGTGCGAGAGTGTGAGAGTGCATGAGTGTGAGAGTGCGTGAGTGTGAGAGTGCGTGAGTGTGAGAGTGCGTGAGTGCGTGAGTGTGAGAGTGCGTGAATGTGAGAGTGCGTGAATGTGAGAGTGTGAGAGTGTGAGAGTGAGAGTGCGTGAGTGTGAGAGTGTGAGAGTGCGTGAGTGCGAGAGTGTGAGAGTGCGTGAGTGTGAGAGTGCGTGAATGTGAGAGTGCGTGAATGTGAGAGTGTGAGAGTGTGAGAGTGAGGGTGCGTGAGTGTGAGAGTGCGTGAGTGCGAGAGTGTGAGAGTGCGTGAGTGTGAGAGTGCGTGAGTGTGAGAGTGTGAGAGTGCGAGAGTGTGAGAGTGCGTGAGTGTGAGAGTGCGTGAGTGTGAGAGTGCGAGAGTGTGAGAGTGCGTGAGTGTGAGAGTGCGTGAGTGTGAGAGTGCGTGACTGTGAGTGCGTGAGTGTGAGAGTGCGTGAGTGTGAGAGTGCGTGAGTGTGAGAGTGCGTGAGTGTGAGAGTGCGTGAGTGTGAGAGTGCGAGAGTGTGAGAGTGCGTGAGTGTGAGAGTGCATGAGTGTGAGTGCGTGAGTGTGAGAGTGTGAGAGTGCGTGAGTGTGAGAGTGCGTGAGTGTGTGAGTGCGTGAGTGTGAGAGTGCGTGAGTGTGAGAGTGCGTGAGTGCGTGAGTGTGAGAGTGCGTGAGTGTGAGAGTGCGTGAGTGTGAGAGTGCGTGAGTGTGAGAGTGCGTGAGTGAGAGTGTGAGAGTGCGTGAGTGTGAGTGTGAGAGTGCGTGAGTGTGAGAGTGTGAGAGTGCGTGAGTGTGAGAGTGTGAGAGTGCGTGAGTGTGAGTGTGAGAGTGCGTGAGTGTGAGAGTGTGAGAGAGCGTGAGTGTGAGAGTGTGAGAGTGCGAGAGTGCGAGAGTGAGTGTGCGAGTGTGTGTGTGAGTGTGAGAGTGCGTGAGTGTGAGAGTGTGAGAGTGCGTGAGTGTGAGAGTGTAAGAGTGTGAGAGTGCGAGAGTGCGAGAGTGTGAGTGTGTGAGTGTGTGAGTGTGAGTGTGAGAGTGTGAGAGTGCGTGAGAGTGAGAGTGTGAGAGTGCGAGAGTGTGAGTGTGAGAGTGTGAGAGTGCGTGAGAGTGAGAGTGTGAGAGTGCGAGAGTGTGAGTGTGTGAGTGTGAGTGTGAATGCGAGAGTGTGAGTGTGTGAGTGTGTGAGTGTGAGTGTGTGAGTGTGAGAGTGCGTGAGTGTGAGAGTGCGTGAGTGTGAGAGTGCGTGAGTGTGAGAGTGAGTGTGTGAGTGAGTGTGTGAGTGTGAGAGTGCGTGAGTGTGAGAGTGCGAGTGTGAGAGTGTGAGAGTGCGTGAGTGTGAGAGTGTGAGAGTGCGTGAGTGTGAGTGTGAGAGTGCGTGAGTGTGAGAGTGTGAGAGTGTGAGAGTGTGAGAGTGCGAGAGTGCGAGAGTGAGTGTGTGAGTGTGTGAGTGTGAGAGTGCGTGAGTGTGAGAGTGCGTGAGTGAGAGTGTGAGAGTGTGAGAATGCGAGAGTGCGAGAGTGTGAGTGTGTGAGTGTGTGAGTGTGAGTGTGAGAGTGCGTGAGAGTGAGAATGTGAGAGTGCGTGAGTGCGAGAGTGCGAGAGTGCGAGAGTGTGAGTGTGTGAGTGTGTGAGTGTGAGTGTGAGAGTGTGAGAGTGCGTGAGAGTGCGTGAGTGAGAGTGTGAGAGTGTGAGAGTGTGAGAGTGCGAGAGTGCGAGAGTGTGAGTGTGTGAGTGTGAGTGTGAGAGTGTGAGAGTGCGTGAGAGTGAGAGTGTGAGAGTGTGAGAGTGCGAGAGTGTGAGTGTGAGAGTGCGTGAGAGTGAGAGTGTGAGAGTGCGAGAGTGTGAGTGTGTGAGTGTGAGTGTGAGAGTGCGTGAGTGTGAGAGTGTGAGAGTGCGTGAGTGTGAGAGTGCGTGAGTGTGAGAGTGCGTGAGTGCGTGAGTGTGTGTGAGTGTGTGAGTGTGAGAGTGCGTGAGTGCGAGAGTGCGTGAGTGTGAGAGTGTGAGAGTTCGAGAGTTCGAGAGTGTGAGAGTGTGAGAGTGCGAGAGTGCGAGAGTGCGAGAGTGTGAGTGTGAGAGTGCGTGAGTGAGAGTGTGAGAGTGCGAGAGTGCGAGAGTGTGAGTGTGTGAGTGTGTGAGTGTGAGTGTGAGAGTGTGAGAGTGCGTGAGAGTGAGAGTGTGAGAGTGCGAGAGTGTGAGTGTGAGAGTGCGTGTGAGTGAGAGTGCGAGAGTGCGAGAGTGCGTGAGTGCGTGAGAGTGCGTGAGTGTGAGTGTGCGTGAATGTGAGTGTGAGTGTGAGAGAGTGTGAGAGAGTGTGAGAGAGCGTGAGAGTGCGTGAGCGTGAGAGTGCGTGAGTGTGAGAGTGCGTGAGTGTGAGAGTGCGTGAGTGTGAGAGTGTGAGAGTGCGTGAGTGTGAGAGTGCGTGAATGTGAGAGTGCGAGAGTGCGAGAGTGCGAGAGTGTGAGAGTGCGTGAGCGTGAGAGTGCGTGAGTGTGAGAGTGCGTGAGTGTGAGAGTGCGTGAGTGTGAGAGTGTGAGAGTGCGTGAGTGTGAGAGTGCGTGAATGTGAGAGTGCGTGAGTGTGAAAGTGTGAGAGAGCGAGAGTGTGAGAGTGCGAGAGTGCGAGAGTGTGAGAGTGCGAGAGTGCGAGAGTGCGAGAGTGTGAGAGTGCGTGAGTGTGAGTGTGCGTGAATGTGAGAGTGCGTGAGTGTGAGAGTGTGAGAGAGCGAGAGTGTGAGAGTTCGAGAGTTCGAGAGTGTGAGAGTGTGAGAGTGCGAGAGTGCGAGAGTGCGAGAGTGTGAGAGTGCGTGAGTGTGAGTGTGCGTGAATGTGAGTGTGAGAGTGTGAGAGAGTGTGAGAGAGTGTGAGAGAGCGTGAGAGTGCGTGAGCGTGAGAGTGCGTGAGTGTGAGAGTGCGTGAGTGTGAGAGTGCGTGAGTGTGAGAGTGTGAGAGTGCGTGAGTGTGAGAGTGCGTGAATGTGAGAGAGCGTGAGTGTGAGAGTGTGAGAGAGCGAGAGTGTGAGAGAGCGTGAGAGTGCGTGAGTGTGAGAGTGCGTGAGTGTGAGAGTGCGTGAGTGTGAGAGTGTGAGAGTGCGTGAGTGTGAGTGTGAGAGTGCGTGAGTGTGAGAGTGCAAGTGAGAGTGCGTGAGTGTGAGAGTGTGTGTGCGTGAGTGCGTGAGTGAGGAGGGGGTGAGGGCGGGGTGTGGAGGGAGTGAGGGAGGGGGAGTGGAGCGAGTGAGGGAGGGGGAGTAGAGGGAGCGAGGGAGGGGGAGTGGAGGGAGGGAGGGGAGTGGAGGGAGCGAGGGAAGGGGAGTGGAGTGAGGGAGGGGGAGTGGAGTGAGGGAGGGGAGTGGAGGGAGCGAGGGAAGGGGAGTGAGGGAGGGGAGTGGAGTGAGGGAGTGGAGGGAGCGGGGGGAGTGGAGTGAGGGAGTGGAGGGAGCGAGGGGAGGGGAGTGGAGTGAGGGAGGGGAGTGGAGTGAGGGAGGGGAGTGGAGTGAGGGAGGGGAGGGGAGGGAGGGAGTGGAGGGAGCGAGTGGAGTGAGGGAGGGGAGGGAGCGAGGGAAGGGGAGTGGAGCGAGGGAGGGGAGTGGAGGAAGCAAGGGGAGGGGAGTGGAGTGAGGGAGGGGAGTGGAGGGAGCGAGGGAAGGGGAGTGGAGGGAGGGAGGGGAGGGAGCGAGGGGAGGGGAGGGGAGGGAGGGAGCGAGGGGAGGGGAGGGAGGTAGCGAGGGGCGGGGAGTGGAGTGAGGGAGGGGAGGGAGGGAGCGAGGGGAGGGGAGGGTGGGAGCGAGGGAGGGGAGGGAGCGAGGGGAAGGGAGTGGAGTGAGGGAGGGAGCGAGGGGAGGGGAGGGAGCGAGGGGAGGGGAGGGAGGGAGCGAGGGGAGGGGAGGGAGGGAGCGAGGGAGGGGAGGGAGCGAGGGGAGGGGAGTGGAGTGAGGGAGGGGAGGGAGGGAGCGAGGGGAGGGAAGGGAGCAAGGGGAGGGGAGTGGAGTGAGGGAGGGGAGTGGAGTGAGGGAGGGGAGTGGAGGGAGCGAGGGAAGGGGAGTGGAGGGAGGGAGGGGAGGGAGCGAGGGGAGGGGAGGGAGCGAGGGGAGGGGAGGGAGGGAGCGAGGGAGGGGAGGGAGCGAGGGGAGGGGAGAGAGGGAGCGAGGGGAGGGAGGGAGCGAGGGAGGGGAGGGAGCGAGGGGAGGGGAGTGGAGTGAGGGAGGGGAGGGAGGGAGCAAGGGGAGGGGAGGGAGCGAGGGGAGGGGAGGGAGGGAGCGAGGGGAGGGGAGGGAGGGAGCGAGGGAGGCGAGGGAGCGAGGGGAGGGGAGGGAGCGAGGGGAGGGGAGGGAGGGAGCGAGGGAGGGGAGGGAGCGAGGGTAGGGGAGTGAGGGAGGGGAGGGAGGGAGCGAGGGGAGGGGAGGGAGCGAGGGGAGGGGAGGGAGGGAGCGAGGGGAGGGGAGGGAGGGAGCGAGGGAGGGGAGGGAGCGAGGGGAGGGGAGTGGAGTGAGGGAGGGGAGGGAGGGAGCGAGGGGAGGGGAGGGAGCGAGGAGGTGCTTTGATACGGTGGCTGTGGGCCGGCGAGTGAGTGGAGCTCAGGTGTTGGTGTGCAGACTGAGTGCTGGAGCTGGGATTCTGATTTTGAGAATGTGTTGCAGGGTTACTGGGATAGTTAGTGTTTTTAAATGATTAACCGACCTGTTAGTGGTTAAATTAACCTGATAATGAAACTGCCTCCCCACCCCCGAAATCAGACTGGATACTGAAACACCACCCCAACCCCCGAACCACGAGCAAAAAGCCCCTCTCATTTCATCTCCTTTCCCTCCATCCACCGATCTACAAACAACACAGCCTCAAACACCAACCCGTGAAGTGAATGCCCCTGGCTCACAACTCTGTGTGTCGTGGTGAGAGGAATGAATGACATTGTTTTATAGGGAAGACTTATCAACACAGAAGGAGGATATTCGGCCCATCGTTCCTGTGCTGGCTCTCTGAAAGAGCTCTCCAATTAGTCCCTCTCTCCTGCTCTTGCCCCAGTGCCTGTAAATTTTTCCATTCTAGTATTTCTCCAATTCCCTTTTGAAAGTTACTATTGAATCTGCTTCCACCGCCCTTTCAGGCAGCGCGTTCCAGATCACAACAACTCGCTGTGCAAACAAAATGTTTCCTCCTCTCCCCTCCGGTTCTTTTGCCAATCACCTTCAATCTGTGCCCTCTGGTTACCGACCCTCCTGCCACTGGGAACAGTTTCTCCTTATTTACTCTATCAAAGCCCCTCATGATTTTGAACACCTCTATCAAATCACCCCTTAACCTTCTCTGCTCTAAGGAGAACAACCCCAGCTTCTCCAGTCTCTCCACATCACTGAAGTCCCTCATCCCTGGCACCATTCCAGTAAATCTCCTCTGCACCCTCTCCAAGGCCTTGACATCCTTCCTAAAGTGCGGTGCCCAGAATTGGACCCAATACTCCAGCTGGGGCCTAACCAGTGTTTATAAAGGTTTAGCATAACTCGCTTGCTTTTGCACTCTATTCCTCTATTAATGAAGCCAAGAATTCCGTATGCTTTTTAACAACCTTCTCAAATGTCCTGTCACTATCACAGATTTGTGCACATACATAGAGTCATAGGGCTAGAAATTCAGTAGGCTTTGCGCCCAGTTTTCGCCCAAAGAGGGCTTTTGCGCCACTTGCTGAGCTTTCGCCGATATTCAGCGCTGCGGTAATGGCGGCGTTAGCCAGTAGCGCTGCGCCGCCACCGATGACGTCATCGGTGTGCGCAGTGCCCCGCTACCGCCCCGCTACCGGCCCGACCGCCATATTTAGATGTGGCCGCCTCTTCCGCAGCGGCCGCAAACAACGTTCAGAAAACGGGGCCGTCCTGTAGCGTTAGTGGGGCGAGTTAAGGTGGAGGTGCGGCCGGCCGCTTTTTCGGCGGCCGCCTGCCCGCACCTCCTTCCCCGGCCTCCTCCACCGCCCCCCCCGCGGCATTGCCGGCTGTTTTCCGGGAGCCCGACACTTCTCCGTGGTGCCGGGCTCATTTGCCGGCACTAGCGAGCGGCGATCTCGCTGTTGCAGGCACCTCCCCCTTAAGAGAGGGAGGAAGGCCTGCAGTACCGCAGCCTGCCGCTCCGCAGCGGGTGGCGCTGCGGCACCTAGCGCGCCGATATTCAGTTTCAGCGCCCCAAGCGGGGGCGCCGAAACCCTTGAATAGCGGCCGGCTTCGACTTGGGGCGCTGAAACTGAATTTCCGGCGGGCGCAAGTGGCTCCGCGCGCAGCGGTAACTTCTGGGCGCAAGCGAGCTGGCGGGCCCAAACTGAATTTCTAGGCCATAGAGTCATAGAGTTATACAGCACGGATAGAGGCCCTTCGGCCCATCGTGTCCGCGCCGGCCATCAAGCCCTGTCTAATCTAATCCCATATTCCAGCATTTGGTCCGTAGCCTTGTATGTTATGGCATTTCAAGTGCTCATCCAAATGTTTCTTAAATGTTGTGAGGGTTCCTGCCTCCACAACCCTTTCAGGCAGTGAGTTCCAGACTCCAACCACCCTCTGGGTGAAAAAGTTCTTTCTCAAATCCCCTCTAAACCTCCCGCCCTTTACCTTGAATCTATGCCCCCCTAGTTATTGACCCTTCTACTAAGGGAAAAAGCTCCTCAGTATCCATCCTATCTATGCCCCTCATAATTTTGTACACCTCAATCATGTCCCCCCTCAGCCTCCTCTGCTCCAAGGAAAACAAACCCAATCTGCCCAGTCTCTCTTCATAGCTGAAGCGCTCCAGCCCTGGTAACATCCTGGTGAATCTCCTCTGCACCCTCTCCAAAGCTATCACATCCTTCCTGTAGTGTGGCGACCAGAACTGCACACAGTATTCCAGCTGTGGCCTAACCAGTGTTTTATACAGCTCCATCATAACCTCCTTGCTCTTATATTCTATGCCTCGGCTAATGAAGGCAAGTATCCCATATGCCTTTTTTACCACCTTATCCACCTGTTCCGCCGCCTTCAGGGATCTGTGTACTTGCACACCCAGATCCCTCTGACCCTCCGTCTTGCCTAGGGTCTTACCATTCATTGTGTATTCCCTTGCCTTGTTAGTCCCCCCAAAGTGCAGCACCTCGCACTTTTCTGGGTTAAATTCCATTTGCCACTGTTCCGCCCATGTGACCAACCCATCTATATCGTCCTGCAGACTGAGACTACCCTCCTCGCTATTTACCACCCTACCAATTTTTGTATCATCCGCGAACTTACTGATCATACCTTTTACATTCATATCCAAGTCATTAATGTAGACCACAAACAGCAAGGGACCCAGCACCGATCCCTGTGGTACCCCACTGGCCACAGGCTTCCAGTCACAAAAACAACCTTTGACCATCACCCTCTGCCTTCTGCCACTAAGCCAGTTTTGTATCCAATGTGCCAAGGCACCCTGGATTCTATGGGTTCTTACCTTCTTGACCAGTCTCCTGTGCGGGACTTTATCGAAGGCCTTACTGAAATCCATGTATACCACATCCACTGCGTTACCCTCATCCACACACCTAGTCACTCCCTCAAAAAATTCAATCAAATTAGTCAGACATGATCTTCCCTTGACAAAGCCATGTTGACTATCCCGATTAATCCTTGCCTCTCCAAGTGGAGACTAATTTTGTCCCTCAGAATTTTTTCCAATAATTTTCCTACCACTGATGTTAGGCTCACTGGCCTGTAGTTCCCTGGTTTTTCCCTACTTCCCTTCTTGAATAATGGTACTACATTAGCGGTTCTCCAGTCCTCTGGCACATCCCCTGTGGCCAGAGAGGTTCTGAATATATGTGTTAGAGCCCCCGCAATCTCTTCCTTTGCCTCACACAGCAGCCTGGGATACATTTCGTCCGGGCCTGGGGATTTATCCATTTTTAGGCCTGCTAAAACCACCAATACCTCCTCCCTCTCGATGTTAATATGTTCGAGCATATCACAGTCCCCCCGCCCTATTTCTATGTCTACATCGTCCCTCTCCATAGTGAAAACAGATGCAAAAAATTCATTTAGAACCCCTCCTACATCTTCCGGCTCCACGCACAGATTGCCACTTTTGTCCCTAATGGGCCCTATTTTTTCCCTAGTTATCCTCTTACCCTTAATATACTTATAAAACATCTTAGGATTTTCCTTTATTTTGCTCGCCAGTGTTATTTCATGGCCCCTCCTTGATCTCCTAATTTCTTTTTTAAGTATTCCCCTGCACTTTTTGTTCTCCTCTAGGGCTTCCTCCGTCTTTAGCCTTTTGTATCTGCCAAAAGCCCTCCTTTTTTTTCTAATCCATTCTCGTATATCCCCTGACATCCAAGGTTCCCTGTGGTTTTTGGAACCACCCTTGACCTTTACGGGAACATGTTGCCATTGTATGATCTCAATCTCCCTTCTGAAAGCCTCCCATTGCTCCGATGCGGATTTTCCTACAAGTAGCTGATCCCAATCCATTTTGGCCAGATCCTGCCTTATCCTATTAAAATCGGCCTTCCCCCAATTTAGAACCTTTATTTCCGGCCCATCCCTGTCCTTTTCCATGACCACCTTAAATCACACCATATTATGGTCACTGTCACCAAAGTGCTCACCTACTAGCACTTCTTCCACTTGGCCGGCCACATTCCCTAGAATTAGGTCCAGTACCGCCCCCTCTCTTGTAGGACCTTCTACATGCTGGCTCAAAAAGCTCTCCTGGATGCACTTTAAGAATTCTACACCCTCTGTGCCTTTCACACTCTGACTATCCACCCCAGGTCTCTCTATTCCTGCATCTCCTTTAATATTGGCCCAGAAATTCGGGTTTCCACGGGTGAGTGCGCACGGGGTACTCACCCGTAAGCCCAATGGAAGTGCCGGTTTCCTGCATGCACTGCGGCTGCGCGGGAAACCGGCACTTCCGTTCCCCTGAACGAAGGGGTTCAGAAGTCGAACGCATGCGCAGGAGAGGCTGCGCGTGTGCATCGAACTTACGTTTATTTTACAGGTTTTCCCGGGAGGGTAAGTCTGCAGGAGTTACACTTTAAAAAAGCAGGCGTAAGGCCTGCTTTTTACAAGGTAAGTGGTGAATTAATTAAAATTAAAACATTTTTTCCACAGGTTTATTATTTTTAAATACTTTAAAGAAAGGTTAGTTTATTTTTAGCCCCGTTAGAAAATGTAATTAATTTTTTCAAAAATTTAAATTATTGTTTAAAATAGTTATTTCATCTAATTTATAGTTTACTTTTAAAATGTGATGGTTTTTAAAAAATGTATTTGAAGTTTTAGTGATGTTTTGGGGCTTATAGTATTTATAGGTTTGACAGCTCTTCCAGCCATTGGCTCTCCATGGCCCACGTGATCTCAGGGGATGCATCGAACTAACTGCGCCCCTGGGATACGCAAGCACTGCACGCCAGCAGCTGGAGGAGGCCCAGGATTGGAATTCCATGGGGCCCCACAGCTCAACGGCTGGCGTGCTAGGTACGTGCAGGTCGGGGGCTTGCACCCGCGGGAAGCCTCCGACCCGAATTTCTGGGCCCATTAATGTACTATTTCGTTTATATTGCCTCTCCTCATTCTTCCTCGCAAAATGAATCACTTCACACTTCTCTCTATTAAATTTCATCTGTCACGTGTCCGCCCATTCACCAGTCTGTCTGTGTCCTCCTGAAGTCTGTTACCACCCTCCTCACTGTTTAATACATTTCCGAGTTACATGTGATCTGCAAACTTTGAAATTATTCCCTGTATACCCAAGTCCAGGTCATTAATATATATCAACAAGAGCTGTGACCCCAATACCGACCCCTGGGGAACACCACTGTACACTGCCCTCCAGTCCGAAAAACAACCGTTCACCACAACTCTCTGCTTTCTGTCCCTTAGATAGTCCATATACACACCATCAACCACACTATTTCCATCAACCATCTGCATTACTTCATCAATAAACTTGATCAAGTTGGCCAAACACAATTTGCTTTTAACAAATCCATGCTGACTTTCATTTATTAGCCAACTAATTTTGTCCCGGATTATTGTCTCTAAAAGTTCCCCACCACCGATGCTAGGCTGACTGGCCTGTAGTTGCTGGGTTTATCCCTCTCCCCTTTTTTAAACAGTGGTGTGACATTTGTAATCTCACAGTCCTCTGGAACCACCCCCATATCTAAGGAGGATTGGAAGATTGTGGCCAGAGCCTCCACAATTTCCACCCTTACTTCCCTCAGTAACCTAGGATGCATCCCATCCAGACCGGGTGACTTTTCCACTTTGAGGACTGCCAGCTTAAAAAGTAATTCCTCCTTATCTATTGTTATCCTCCAATATCGCTACTGCCTCCTCCTTTACTGTTACATTGGCAGCGTCCTCTGGGCCAGATCCCTTTTTACCTCCAGGTAAGTATTTTTATGCGTGATTGTATCTTGTCATTTTCCATAACTATTCTAAACCTGATGATATTATGATCACTGTTCCCCAAATGCTCCCCAACTGAAACGTGCTCCACTTGCCCCATATCATTCCCAGAACTAGATCCAGCACTGCTTCCTTCCTCATTGGGCTGGAACCACACTGTGAGAAGTCACACAACACCAGGTTATAGTCCAACAGCTTTATTTGAAATCACAAGCTTTCGGAGCGCTGCTCCTTCGTCAGGTGAAGTGAAGAGATGCATATAGGCACAGCATCTATAGTCAGAGAACACTGCCAGATGATTACAGGTAATATTTCTAACTGCCCTTTATCACACCTCGGCAGAGAGATAATCACAGCAATCAAAGGTGTGAATGGTATCCAACCAGGTCAGTCAGAAAAACATTACATCAAAGAACAATGAGGTGGGGTCACAAGGGGTCAAATGTTACAGATGCTGGGGTCTGTATGAAAAACAAAAAAACAATCAAAAAACAATAAAAAGAAAAAAAAAATTTTTTTTGCTGGAGATCACAGCAGGTCCGGCCGCATCTGTGTAGAGAGAACAAGCCAATGACAACTCGAGTCTGGATGACGCTACGTCAGGTGGGGTTACATGTAACGTGGCATGTACCCAAGATCCCGGTTGAGGCCGCCCTCATGAGTGCGGAACTTGGCTATCAGTTTCTGCTCGACGATTTTGCGTTGTCGTGTGTCTCGAAGGCCGCCTTGGAGAATGCTTACCCGAAGATCGGAGGCTGAATGTCCTTGACTGCTGAAGTGTTCCCCGACTGGGAGGGAACGCTCCTGCCTGGTGATTGTTGCGCGGTGTCCGTTCATCCGTTGTCACAGTGTCTGCATGGTCTCGCCGATGTACCATGCTCCGGGGCATCCTTTCCTGCAACGTATGAGGTAGACAACGTTGGCCGAGTCACATGAGTATGTACCATGTACCTGGTGGGTGGTGTCTTCACGTGTGATGATGGTATCTGTGTTGATGATCTGGCATGTCTTGCAGAGGTTGCCGTGGCAGGGTTGTGTGGTGTCGTGGTCGCTGTTCTCCTGAAAGCTGGGTAATTTGCTGCGAACGATGGTCTGTTTGAGGTTAGGCGGCTGTTTGAAGGCGAGTAGTGGCGGCATGGGGATGGCCTTAGCAAGGTGTTCGTTGTCATCGATGACATGTTGAAGGCTGCGAAGAACATGGCGTAGTTTCTCCACTCCGGGGAAGTGCTGGACAACGAAGGGTACTCTGTTGGTTGTGTCCCGTGTTTGTCTTCTGAGGAGGTCTATGCGATTTTTCGTTATGGCCCGTCGGAACTGTCGATCCGACGATTCGAGCGTCATATCCCGTTCTTACGAGGGTATCTTTCAGCGTCTGTAGGTGTCCATCGCGTTCCTCCTCGTCTGAGCAGATCCTGTGTATTCGCAGGGCTTGTCCATAGGGGATGGCTTCTTTAACGTGGTTAGGGTGGAAGCTGGAGAAGTGGAGCATCGTGAGGTTGTCCGTGGGCTTGCGGTAGAGTGAAGTGCTGAGGTGTCCGTCTTTGATGGAGATTCGTGTGTCCAAGAATGAGACCGATTCTGAGGAGTAGTCCATGGTGAGTTTGATGGTGGGATGGAACTTGTTGATGTTATCGTGTAGTCTTTTCAGTGATTCTTCGCTGTGGGTCCATAGGAAGAAGATGTCGTCGATGTATCTGGTGTTGGTTGGAGGTCCTGTGCAGCGAAGAAGTCTTGCTCGAACTTGTGCATAAAGATGTTGGCGTATTGGGGTGCGAATTTGGTCCCCATGGCTGTTCCGTGTGTTTGGGTAAAGAACTGGTTGTCGAAGGTGAAGACATTGTGGTCAAGGATGAAGCGGATGAGTTGCAGGATGGCGTCCGGAGATTGGCTGTTGTTGGTGTTGAGTACTGAGGCTGTCACAGCGATGCCGTCATCGTGGGGGATACTGGTGTAGAGTGCCGAGACGTCCATCGTGGCGAGGAGTGTTCCTGGTTCAACTGGTCCGTGGGTGCTGAGTTTCTGTAAGAAGTCTGTAGTGTCGCGACAGAAGCTGGGGGTTCCCTGTACGATGGGTTTCAGGATGCCCTCAACGTATCCAGAGAGGTTCTCACACAGGGTTCCGTTGCCTGATACGATAGGACGTCTGGGTGTGTTGGCTTTGTGTATCTTTGGGAGGCAGTAGAAGTCTCCCACGCGGGGGGTACGTGGGATGAGAGCGCGTAGGATGCTTTGAAGGTCTGGATCAAAGGTCTTGATCGGTCTGTTGAGTTGGCGGGTGTGTTCTTTGGTCGGATCTGCGGGTAACTGTCTGTAGTGTTCCTGGTTGTCCAGTTGTCGGTATGCTTCTTTGCAATAGTGCATTCTGTTCTGTATGACGATGGCTCCTCCTTTGTCTGCTGGTTTGATGACGATGTTGCGGTTGGTCTTGAGAGCGTGGATGGCGTTGCGTTGTGCTCGGGTGACATTCTGGACTGTCTTGTGAGTGCGGCTGATGAATCTGGCATTGATGCATCTCCTGACAGCTTGAGCATACATGTCAAGCTTAGGGCAACGACCCTCCAGAGGGGTCCTATTTGACTCTTTCTTCTTCGGTTGCTGCACTGCGGATCCCTCTGTCTGCTGTTCCAGATCATTGATTGTCTCATTGGGTTCGCTGCTGACATCTTGGGATTTGTGGAAGAATTCCCGGAGCCTCATTCTCCTGATAAATTCCTCTGTGTCTGCCGCGAGACCGATGGGGTCCATTTTGGTGGTGGGGCAGAAATTGAGCCCTCGGCTGAGAACTTCGATTTCGTCTGGTTGAAGGGTGTGGTCGGACAAGTTGACGATGGACTTCCCTGTGGTTTCAACCGTGGTACCGGGGGAGGCTTGGTTGCTGCTGGTGGTGATGCCGAGTTTCTCAAGCTTCCTGTTCTTGGTGTGCATGTAGGCAGCGTAGTTCCATTGCCTCGTCTGTTTGGCGGTGTCTCGTAGCTGGTCTGCTGTGTCCTGAGCACAGGCTGAGAACATGGACTCTATCTTGGGTTCATGTCACGCTACATGTAACCCCACCTGACGTAGAGTCATCCAGACTCGAGTCGTTGTTGGCTTGTTCTCGCTACACAGATGCGGCCGGACCGGCTGTGATCTCCAGCAAAAAAAAATGTTTTTTTTCTTTTTATTGTTTTTTGATTGTTTTTTGTTTTTCATACAGACCCCAGCATCTGTAACATTTGACCCCTTGTGACCCCACCTCATTGTTCTTTGATGTAATGTTTTTCTGACTGACCTGTTTGGACACCATTCACACCTTTGATTACTGTGATTATCTCTCTGCCGAGGTGTGATAAAGGGCAGTTAGAAAGATTACCTGTAATCATCTGGCAGTGTTCTCTGACTATAGATGCTGTGCCTATATGCATCTCTTCACTTCACCTGATGAAGGAGCAGCGCTCCGAAAGCTTGTGATTTCAAATAAAGCTGTTGGACTATAACCTGGTGTTGTGTGACTTCTCACATTTGTCCACCCCAGTCCAACACCGGCATCTCCACATCATGGAAACACACTGATCAAGAAAGAACCCATGGACACATTTCAGAGATTCCTCCCCCTTTTCCCTTTACACTGTTACTATCCCAGTCTATATTAGGATCAGTGAAGTCCTCCATTATCACTACTCTGTAGTTCTTGGAACTTAATGGGAAAATTATTGGAAAGAATTCTGAAGGACAGGATAAATCTTCATTTAGAAAGACACGGATTAATCAAGGATAGTCAGCATGGATTTGTTAAGGGAAGGTCATGTCTGAAAAACTTGATTGAATTTTTTGAGGGAGGTAACAAGGAGGGTAGATGAGGGTAGTGCGTTTGATGTAGTGCATTTGATGTACTTTAGCAAGGCTTTTGATTAAGTTCCACATGGCAGACTGGTCACAAAGTTAAAAGCCCATGGGATCCAGGGCAAAGTGTCAAGTTGGATTCAAAACTGGCTCGGAGACAGGAAGCAGAGGGTAATGGTTGATGGGTGTTTTTGTGACTGGAAGGCTGTTTCCAGTGGGGTTCCGCAGGGCTCAGTACTGGGTCCCTTGCTTTTTGTGGTATATATCAATGATCTAGACTTGAATATAGGGGGTATGATTAAGAAGTTTGCAGATGATACTAAAATCGGCTGTGTGGTTGATACTGAAGAAGGAAGCTGTAGACTGCAGGAAGATATCAATAAATTGGTCAGGTGGGTAGAACAGTGGCAAATGGAATTCAATCTGGAGAAGTGTGAGGTAATGCATTTGGGGAGGGCTAACAAGGAAAGGGAATACACATTAAATGGTAGGACACCGAGTAGTGTAGAGGAACAAAGGGACCTTGGGAGTGCATGTCCACAGATCCCTGAAGGTAGCAGGCCAGGTAGATAAGGTGGTTAAGAAGGCATACGGAATGTGACATACCTATCAATTCATCCAATGAAAAGCGACGAGTTAAGAAAGTAACTATAGGTTTTTATTGGCTAAATAACAGAGCCCACCCTCGTGGGTGATCGGATCCAACAAGGAGGAATACCAGCCAGTCGACCACCTTTATACCTGGGCAGGTAGGTGGAGCCATGGGCGGAGTCAGCAGTGTTCAGCCCAGGTATAACAGCGTGACAAGAGGCGACCTCGTATAGTGATACAACAGTGTGAACAGTGATAACGATATAACAGTGATAACTATAGTGTAACGATAGTGAACGACAAAAGTGGTTTACCACATTCACCCCTTGTTTAGATTTGAGTCCGGCGGGGTGAAGTGTACTACCAGTTCTGGCAAGTCAGTCTGTCCGGAGGCCTCGTAAGCCTTTCTGATCGTCGCAGCGGCGGTGTTGCATTCTCCGGTGTTGATGCTGGTGTCTGCGTGGTCGGCGAAGGCTCGTGGGGTTCCGGCGTGCCGTCTACCTGAGCTGGAATTGGGGGTGGGGGGTGGGGGGGGGGTAAAGGTGGTGTCTCCGGAATGCCCGAGGGTGCGAGGTCCCGTAAGGAGACTGTGTCCTCCCGCCTGTCTGGGTAAGCCACATAGGTGTACTGGGGGTTGGCGTGCAGGAGGTTCACCTTCTCGACCAGGGGGTCCGTTTTATGGGCCCTCACGTGCTTTCGCAGCAGGATGGGCCCCGGGGAGGTCAACCAGGTTGGTAGCGTGGTTCCCGTAGTCGACTTCCTGGGGAAAACGAACATTCGTTCATGGGGGGTGGCGTTAATGGCAGTGCAGAGTAGTGACCGGATGGAATGCAGCGCTGCCGGGAGGACTTCCTGCCAGCGGGAGGTTGGGAGGCCCTTAGACTTTAAGGCTAAGAGGACGGCCTTCCATACCGTCGCGTTCTCTCTTTCTACCTGGCCGTTCCCTCGGGGGTTGTAGCTGGTGGTCCTGCTTGCAGCAATACCTCTCGCTAGTAGGAACTGACGGAGTTCCTCGCTCATGAAGGATGAGCCCCGGTCACTATGTATATAGTTTGGGAACCCGAACAAGGCGAAGAGGTCGTTCAGGCATTTAATGACCGTGGTACTGGTCATGTCTGGGCAGGGGAAGGCAAAGGGGAAACGGGAGTACTCATCAACGATGTTGAGGAAGTACACATTACGGTCAGAGGACGGGAGGGGCCCCTTAAAGTCGATGCTCAGGCGCTCGAAGGGGCGGGTGGCCTTGATCAGGCTTGCTCTGTCCAGCCTAAAGAAGTGCGGTTTGCACTCGGCACAGGTCTGGCAGTTCCTGGTCATGGTCCTGACCTCCTCGATGGAGTATGGCAGGTTGCGGGCCTTAATGAAGTGGTAAAGTCTGGTAACCCCGGGGTGGCAGAGGTCGTTGTGGAGGGTCTGAAGTCTATCACTTTGCGCGCTGGCGCATGTAATTCGTGACAGAGCATCAGGGGGATCGTTCAGCTTACCTGGCCGGTACAAGATATCATAATCATAGGTGGATAGTTCGATTCTCCACCTCAATATCTTGTCATTCTTGATTTTGCCCCTCAGCTTGTTATTAAACATAAAAGCGACCGAACGCTGGTCGGTGAGGAGGGTAAATCGTTTGCCTGCCAGGTAATGCCTCCAGCATCGTACCGCCTCCACAATCGCTTGGGCCTCCTTCTCGACCGACGAGTGTCGGATCTCAGGGCCCTGTAGGGTCCTTGAGAAGAAGGCCACTGGTCTCCCCTCCTGGTTAAGGGTAGCGGCTAGGGCGAAGTCGGACGCATCGCTCTCCACTTGGAAGGGGATGGACTCGTCCACTGCGTGCATTGTGGCCTTGGCGATGTCTCCCTTAATGAGGGAGAAGGCTGCGCACGCTTCCTCCGTAAGGGGGAAGGATGTGGACTTCATGAGGGGTCTGGCTTTGTCTGCATAATTGGGCACCCATTGGGCATAGTAGGCGAAGAGCCCCAGGGTTCTCTTCAGAGCCTTTGGACAGTGGGGGAGGGGTAGCTCCATGAGGGGACGCATTCTTTCGGGGTCGGGGCCGATGACTCCGTTCTCTACTACACAGCCGAGGATGGCAAGGCGCGAGGTGTTAAACACACATTTCTCCTTATTGTAGGTGAGGTTCAGCCGTTGGGCCGTACGGAGGAATCTCTCCAGATTAACGTCATGGTCCTGCCGGTCGCGGCCGCAGATGGTGACGTTATCTAGGTAGGGGAACGTGGCGTGCAGCCCGTTCTGGTCAACCATCCGGTCCATCTCCCTTTGGAAGACCGAAACCCCGTTGGTGACGCCGAAGGGAACCCTAAGGAAGTGGTAGAGGCGGCCATTCGCCTCGAAGGCGGTATACTGGCGGTCCTCAGGGCGGATAGGGAGTTGGTGGTAGGCCGACTTAAGGTCGATGGTAAAGAATACTCGGTATTGTGCGATCTGATTGACCATATCAGATATGCGGGGAAGGGGGTATGCGTCCAGCTGGGTGTACCTGTTTATGGTCTGGCTGTAGTCGATGACCAGGCGGTTCTTATTGCCCGTCTTAACTACCACGACCTGGGCACGCCAGGGGCTGGTGCTCCCTTCGATGATGCCCTCCTTCAGGAGACGCTGCACCTCAGAGCTAATGAAAGCTCTGTCCCCGGCGCTGTACCGCCTGCTCTTGGTCGCGACGGGTTTGCAGTCGGGGGTGAGGTTAGCGAACAGGGAAGGTGGCGGGACCTTGAGGGTGGATAGGCCGCAGGTGTTACGCGGTGGGCGGTTTAAAATCTGTTGGTTGTCGACTGTGAGTGGGGGGAGGGGTCCGCCGTATGCTAGTGTGACGCTTTGGAGGTGGGATTGGAAGTCTAGCCCTAGTAGGACGGCGGCGCATAGCTGGGGGAGGACGAGGAGTTTAAAATTTTTATACTCCGTACCCTTAACCGATAGGGTCACAACACAGTAGCCGCTGATGTCTGTGGCGTGGGATCTCGATGCCATCGAGATCCGGTTGCGCGTTGGCAGGACAGGGAGGGAGTAGTGGCTCACCGTGTCTGGGTGGATGAAACTCTCCGTGCTTCCGCTGTCGAACAGGCAGGTCGTGGCGTGGCCGTTTACTCTGATGTCCATCATTGACTTGGACAGGTGATGCGGGCGGGTTTGGTCCAGTGAGACGGAGGCTAGTGTATAGCTGAGCGAGTTGCTGTAGTCTGCGGGTGAGGCGGTAGTCGGGTCTAGAGGCACGGTGGCGGTCGAGCGTGGTGGGTAAAATGGCGTCTCCCACGAGGTTGGACAAAATGGCGGAGAAGATGGCTGCCCCCGTAACTCACATGAGGCACTGCTGGTGTCGGTTGCCTGTATCAAAGATGGCCACCCCCATGACTCACATGTGGGGATGCTGGCCTCTGTTGCCTTGAAGGAAGATGGCCGCCCCCACAGCTCGCATGAGGCACTGCTGGCCTCTGATGATCCACCTCTGCAGGCCTTAGCGAAGTGGCCTTTCTTCATGCAGTTTGAGCAGGTAGAGTTCCTGGCTGGGCAGCGCGACCTCGGGTGTTTCGCCTGGCCGCAGAAGAAGCAGCCGGCGGCCCGATCGCGGGGGTCCGATGTCGGAGCCGGTACCGGGGGTGGCGGTCTCGATCGGGTCCGGGACGCCGACGCTGAGGTAGGTCCCAGGGGGGTTGCTGCGGGGGGTATCGCGGTCGGGGTCGGTCCCAAGTCCCAGGGTCGCAAGTTACAGTACCTTGAGTATGCCTCGAGGTCCCGATGGGCCACCTCTAGAGAGAGAGCGAGGGCTGCAGCTTTGTCCAGGTCGAGGTCCCTTGCTTCCAGTAGTCTTTGCCGTGAGTAGTCGGACCGCAGGCCTTTCACGAAGGCATCGCGGACATTGTCTTCAGTATTTTCTGCCGCCGTTACCGCTTTAAAGTTACAGTCTCTGCCGAGTGCTTGTAGCACCCGTAAAAATTCCTCCACGGGCTCTCCTGGCTGTTGCGGGCGGGATCTTAGGAGGTGTCTAGCATACATGGAATTTACCGGGGTTTGGTACTGTCTTTTCAGCCGGTTGATGGCGTCCTCGTATGTTTTAAGGTCCCGGATGAGTGCGAATACTTTAGGGCTCACTTGGGCGTTCAGAACTCTTAGCATGGATTTCTGAGGCACGCCGGATTCTCCCAGGTAGGCTTCGAAGCAGCTCAGCCAGTGTTCGAAGTCGAGGGCTGAGTTTGCGGCCTGTGGGTTTAGGTCCAGGTACGGTGGTCTGAGGGCTCGCAGCCAGGCCGGCTGCTGTGGCTGTTGTAGCTGGGCGTCTGGCTGGTCGCTTGGCTGGTCGTTTGACTGCTCAAGTGTCGACATTTTAAAATTTAGCCAATAAAATTGATATACCTATCAATTCATCCAATGAAAAGCGACGAGTTAAGAAAGTAACTATAGGTTTTTATTGGCTAAATAACAGAGCCCACCCTCGTGGGTGATCGGATCCAACAAGGAGGAATACCAGCCAGTTGACCACCTTTATACCTGGGCAGGTAGGTGGAGCCATGGGCGGAGTCAGCAGTGTTCAGCCCAGGTATAACAGCGTGACAAGAGGCGACCTCGTATAGTGATACAACAGTGTGAACAGTGATAACGATATAACAGTGATAACTATAGTGTAACGATGGTGAACGACAAAAGTGGTTTACCACAGAATGCTTGCCTTTATTAGCCGTGGCATAGAATACAAGAGCAGGGAGGTTATGCTTCAACTGTATAAAACACTAGTTCGGCCTCAGCTAGAGTACTGCGTGTAGTTCTGGTCACCACATTACAGGAAAGATGTGATTGCACTAGAGAGGGTACAGAGGAGATTTACAAGGATGTTGCCGGGAGTAGAGAATCTTAGCTATGAGGAAAGACTGGATAGGCTGGGTCTGTTTTCCTTGGAACAGAGGAGGCTGAGGGGAGACCTTATTGAGGTGTATAAAATTGAGGGGCCTAGATAGAGTGGATAGAAAGGACCTATTTCCCTTAGCAGAGAGGTCAAAAACCAGGGGGCACAGATTTAAAGTAATTGGTGGAAGGTTTAGAGGGGATTTGAGGGGAAATTTCTTCACCCAGAGGGTTGTGGGGGTCTGGAACTCACTGCCTGAAAGGGTGGTAGAGGCAGGAACCCTAACCACATTTAAAAAGTACTTGGATGTGCACTTGGGGATGTTCTAACCTGCAGGGCTACGGACCAAGAGCTGGGAAGTGGGATTAGGCTGGAGAGCTCTTTGTTGGCCGGCGCGGACACGATGGGTCGAAATGGCCTCCTTCCGTGCTGGAACTTTCTATGATTCTATGTAATTTGCCTGTAAATCTGCTCCTCTATCTCTTACCCACTGTTTGGTGGCCTATAGTTTACACCCAGCAGCATTGCAGCTCCTCTATTGTTCTTTCATTCTAACCAAATCGAGTCTGCCTTTGACCCCTCACACATCATCCCTCTCCAGTCCTATAATAGTTTATTTGATCAATACTGCCACTGCCCTCCTTTTCTTCCTTCCCTATCTTTCCTGAATACCTTTAAGCCAGGAATATTATGTTCCCAATCCTCCCTTTCTTTGAGCCTGGTCTCTGTTATTGCCACTGTTATTGTCCCATGTGACGATTATAAGGCAGGGCTGGGCTGGGCTCTCTCAGTTCCTTGTCCCACTTCGTCCTCTGGGACCAGAGATAATTGTGAACGGAGCAGGGCAGATCCAGGTAGCACTGGGAACTTACTCCTCAAAATGTCCTACTCCCCTTCTTCCACCCATAGCCCAATAGTTGATCTGCCGTTCGGCCTCTCGTGTAAAGAGCCCCGGGGTGTTCGGTGATGCTGTCACTTTCTCTCTCCTGCAGTGTGAACAGTACAGAGCAGGATTACCTGGAGCAGTTTGACAACTGAAAACCATCGGCAGAGCCTGCAACACTAGGGTACGATTGTTAACACTAAAGCTTCATTTCTTATCTGACAGAATATTAATTCTCATAATAAGGGCTCAGTGATTACACTTGACTCGAAGATATGGTTGATTAAAAGGTATGTGTTGTGTATCAATTCTAGCACAATAATAGAGACAAGGGGAGTGAGGGGAATATAGGGACAGTCAAGGTGAGGGTCACGAGCTGGGTCACAGGGTGAGGGTCACAGACTGGAGTCACAGGGTGAGGGTCATGAGCTGGGTCACAGGGTGAGGGTCACAGACTGGAGTCACAGGGTGAGGGTCATGAGCTGGGTCACAGGGTGAGGGTCACGAACTGGGTCACAGGGAGAGGGTGACGAGCTGGGTTCACAGGGCGAGGGTCACGAGCTGGGTCACAGGGTGAGGGTCACAGACTGGAGTCACAGGGTGAGGGTGACGAGCTGGGTCACAGGGCGAGGGTCACGAGCTGGGTCACAGGGTGAGGGTCACAGACTGGAGTCACAGGGTGAGGGTGACAAGCTGGGTCACAGGGTGAGGGTCACGAACTGGGTCACAGGGAGAGGGTCACGAGCTGGGTCACAGGGTGAGGGTCACGAACTGGGTCACAGGGAGAGGGTCACGAGCTGGGTCACAGAGTGAGGGTCACTGTTAGATCCGTGTATCTTAATGTTATGTCCTTCAATAATCAGACAAAGACTGCAGGGAATGATCAACAGGTGTTTACTGAATGAGGGTTCAAACTGCAACTGACTGTGCAGATCACTGCTCAGGGTTTATATACAGGTGTGGTCACTGCCGGTACTGCAGTATACAGGAGCTGTAAAAAGTAGTTCTCCCCTTAAAGGTACATACATTACAATTCCTCCCCTTTTAGATTAGCAGTACCATAACACTCATTTAACAATTAAATATCAACTAATTACAATTAACACTTTTAACATGCAACATTAGCTGAAAATAGTCTATTTATAAATTCAGTCTTTGGGGAGGCTTCCTGATCCTTTCTGGACAGCGCCTTTCCCGAGTGTCTTGCTCTTGGTGCGGAGGCGATTCTGACCCCCTGTCGTCGGTTGGTTCATCAGCTTCCGATGCTACTGTTTCTGGGGTAGATGCTACCTGTACGTCGGGTTCATCACCAGGTACGTATGGGCGAGGCATGGGGTTGACTTGTTCCTGTGACTCTAGGATCTGGTCAGCATGGCGTCTCACGATGCTCTCCCCAACGTCCACTGTGTACATTAGTGGGCCCTGCCGTGTGCATATCGTTCCTGGCTGCCATTTTTCTGTTTGGTAGTCGTGGGCCAAGACTGGTTGCCCTACATTGAAGCTCCTTGTTGGCTTCTCATGGATGTGCTGGAATTGCTTACTCTCAACATCTCTTCGTACGTTTGGTCTGAGCAAATTCAGGCGAGATCTTAACCTTCGGTTAAAGAACATCATGGCTGGGGCCTGGTTGGTGACTGCATGTGTAGCATTCCGGTAGGTGAACAGGAAATTGTCCACCTTGTGCTGCAGCGGAATGTTGTCATTGTACATAGCCTTTATTGCCTTCTTAAAGGTTTGTACGAACCTCTCAGCCAATCCATTTGTGGCTGGATGATACGGGGCGGATGTGTAATGCCTTACCCCATTCCTTTTCATAAATCTTCGAAACTCTTCGGACACAAACTGTGGTCCGTTATCAGAGCAAATCTGCCCTGGCAAGCCGTTCCTGGCAAAAATGGTCCGTAGGACTGCAATAGTTTTCTCCGTGGTGGTGGAGGACATTTTGATCACCTCAGGCCATTTTGAGTGCGCATCCACAGCTATTAAAAACATTGAGTCCATGAATGGACCAGCAAAATCAATATGCACCCGTTGCCATGGAGATGAGGGCCACTCCCATGGGTGTAGAGGGGCATGAGGTGGTGCATTTTGGACCTTCTGGCATCCTGAGCAGCTCTTTGTCAGGTCCTCGATTTGCTGATCGATCCCCGGCCACCACACATAAACCTTAGCAAGGCTTTTCATTTTCACCCCTCCCAGATGACCTTCGTGAAGCTCATTGAGCACTCTCTCCCTTAACTTGGGTGGAATTACCACTCGGGATCCACACATGAAGGTCCCCTGGCATACTGACAGCTGTTCTCTTCTGGATGAGAATGCTGGCAACAGTGAGTCGCCATGTGCTGGCCATCCCTTCACCGTCAAATCATATACCCGAGACAGTGTCGGGTCATTTCGGGTCTCCTTCTCTATACCAGCGTTAGTTACTGGCAAGCATTCAATTATAGTCGAATGAAATATTTCGACAGGATCCACTGCTGGTGCTTCCTCCACAGTAGGCAGTGGCAGGCGTGATAGCCCATCAGCGTTTCCATGCTGTTTCGTGCCCTTATACTCGATTTCATATTGGTGCGCCCCTAGAAAAAGGGACCATCTTTGTAGCCGTTGCGCAGTCATCACCGGAACGCCCTTCTTTGGATTAAAGATGGAGACAGGTGGTTGGTGGTCAGTCAGCAAGGTGAACATCTGCCCGTGCAGATAGTGATTGAACTTTTTCACTCCCCACACTAGGCTGAGGGCCTCCCTGTCAATCTGGGCGTAGTTATGCTTGACTGAGGTTAGTGATCGTGACGCAAAGGCTATTGGCCTCTCTGAGCCGTCCGAGAATTTGTGTGACAGCACCGCTCCAATGCCGTAGGGTGACGCATCACATGCCAACCGAATTGGTAATGCCGGGTTGTAATGGGCCAATACCTCTTTTGATGTGATTAGTGTTTTGCTCTTCTGGAAAGCTCGTCTACATTCGTCACTCCACTTCCATGGCACCCCAGTTTGCAGTAGGGTGTTCAGTGGGTGTAGTATTGTAGACAAATTTGGCAAGAACTTATGGTAGTAGTTTACCAGCCCGAGGAACGACCTCAGTTGTGACACATTTTCCGGTGCTGGAGCCTTGACTACTGCCTCAATCTTCTCTGGGGACTTATGTAACCCCTCTTTATCGATAACGTGGCCACAATACGAGATCTGTTTTCTAAAAAATTTGCATTTGGGGCGGTTAGCTCGGAGCCCATATTCCTGCAATCCAGTGAGCACCTGCTCCAGGTTGGTAAGGTGATCACTGTCATTTTCGCCCGTGACCAGGATGTCGTCCAAATAACACTGGGTCCCTGGGATCCCTTGCAGGACTTGTTCCATTGCCCTCTGCCAAATAGCCGGAGCTGATGCTACCCCGAATACCAGCCAGTTGTATTGGTAGAGACCTTTATGGGTGTTGATTGTGAGGTATTTTTTTGATGCTTCTTCTACCTCCATTTGCAGATACGCCTAGGCCAGATGAATCTTAGTGAAGCATTTCCCTCCAGATAGCGAGGCGAAAATATCTTCATTCCGCGGAAGTGGATATTGTACGGTGTGATGGATCGGGTTCACCGTTACCTTAAAGCCCCCACAGATGCGAACCTTCCTTGGTTCCCCAGGCGTGCTGCTCAATGACTTTTTCATCACAGGGATGATGGGTGTAGCCCACTTGCTCCAGTCTACCTTGGACAGTACACCTGAACGTTCCAGGCTCTCCAGCTCTGCTTTGACGGCTGGGCGGATCGCATAAGGTCTGGCCTTAAAAAATTTTGGGCTTGCGTTTTCTTCAATTTTAATCATCGCTGTCATGCCTTTTAGTGTTCCGAGTCCTTGCTGGAACACTTCTTTCGCGTCAGTTAGGATCTTTGACAGTCGTCCAGGTGTGACGTCGTCATCCTTTTTGTCAGCCACAGTCAGTGCCTGTATGGAATGCCAATCTAGCTGTATCTTCCGGATCCATTCATGGTGGTCCTCCATCTGGCAATACATATAGGTCCATTTTTGGTGTTTCCTTGCCGTTATATATCACGTTCACCCTTATTTTTCCTTTGGGGTAGACTTTTTGCCCCGTGTACGTCTTCAAGACAATCTTTGTATCTCTCAAGGGTATATGTGAGAATAGCCGCTTGTAGTCCCTTCGGTTTATGACTGTTAGGGCTGATCCTGTGTCCAATTCCATTTTCACTTGGACTCCTGCAATCTTGAGCGTGACCCAGATAGTTTGGTGATCCTCCGCTTTGATCACATTATGTAGTTTCAGACAACCCAGCTCCTTGCTTCCGGAGTCTGTATCACTCTTCTGTTCATCTGAACTGCTCTCCGTCACCTTACGTACCTTCTTGTACTTCTCCTGTGGAGATTTCTTGCTGCTGGTTTTCTTTCCCGACCTGCAGACTCTTGCTATGTGTCCTACTTTTCCACACTGTCTGCACACTTTGTCCTTGAACCAGCAATCATTATGGTCGTGTGTTGTTCTGCCGCAGCGATAGCACTTCACTGTTCTGTATGACATTTCATTTGTGCCATATTCTTGCGGTCTCCGTTGTATCTCTGCAGCGCCCTGTGCTGCTGCTTCGTGTGATACTGCAATGCTGAAAGCCTTGTCCAGCGTAAGATCCTTTTCTGATAGAAGCCGTGTGGTAAACCACTGTTATAGTTATCACTGTATATTGTTCTCACTGTTCTCACTGTCACATCACTACACGAGGTCGCCTCTTGTCGCACTGTTATACCTGGGCTGACCACCTCCGACTCCGCCCATTACCTGCCCAGGTATAAAGGTAGCTGACTGGCTAGTATTCCTCCCTGTTGGATCGGATCACCCACGAGGGTGGGCTCTGTTATTTAGCCAATAAAAACCTTCAGTTACGTTCTTAACTCGTCGCCTTTTATTGGACTAATTGATAGGCATATCAATTTTATTGACTAAATTTTAAAGATGTCTGATAATGAACAGCAACAGCAAGGAGCTCACCCAGCAGCACAGCAACAGCAGCCTCCAGACAACGGGCCACACCAGCCGGCTTGGCTGCAAGCCTTGAAACCACCATACCTGGATCTAAACCCACAGGCACCAAACTCAGCCAACGACTTCAAACACTGGCTGGACTGCTTCGAATCGTACCTGGAGGAAGCCGTCGTCCCTCAGAGATCCAAACTAAGAGTCCTGAAAGCCCAAGCGAGCCCGAGAGTATATACACTCATCCAGGACATGACTACGTACGACGACGCCATCAACCTACTGAAACAGCAGTACCGGAGCCCGGTAAACTACATGTACACTAGGCATCTCTTAAGATCTCGCCAGCAACAGCCAGGAGAATCGATAGCTGAATTTTCACGAGCGCTGAGACAACTCGGCAGGAACTGTGACTTTAAAGCGGTGACGGCTACTGCGAACATGGAAGACAATGTCCGCGACGCCTTGGTGAGAGGCCTACGTTCCGACTACACACGGCAAAGACTGCTTGAAGCTAAGGACATAGACCTGGACAAGGCCGAAGCCCTCGCCCTCACCCTAGAGGCCACCCAGCAAGACCAGGAAGCGTTTGCCAGGTACTATTCGCGACCCTGGGACTCGGGCCCGACCCCCACCCCACCACCCTTCACAGCGCTGCCCCCGGGACCTACCTCAGCGTCTGCATCACGGATCCGACCGGGCCCGCTAGCCCCGGTACCGGCCCCGACATCAGGCAACCCCGATCGGGCCGCTGGCCGCTTCTTTTGCGGCCAGGAGAAGCATCCGAGGTCGCGCTGCCCAGCCAAAAACTCGACCTGCAAAACCTGCCTCAAGAAAGGCCACTTCTCCAAGGCCTGCAGAAGCAAATCCTCAGAAGCCAGCAGTGCCTCATGCGAACCCTGGGGGCGGCCATCTTTGTGCGGGGCAGCCGAAGCCTGCAGAGCCTCATGGGAAAACCAGGGGCGGCCATCTTTGTGCGGGGCAGCCGAAGCCTGCAGAGCCTCATGGGAAAACCAGGGGCGGCCATCTTTGTGCGGGGCAGCCGAAGCCTGCAGAGCCTCATGGGAACAGCAGGGGCGACCATCTTTGTGCGGGGCAAACGATTTAAACAGAGCCTCATGTGAACTACGGGGGCCGCCATCTTCGCCGCCATCTTGTCATGACAACGACGCGCTCATCTACACCCTAGCTTCCGTGACCCTGGATCAAGCCCGCCCGCACCACCTGGCCAGCTCAATGATGGACATCAAAGTCAACGGCCACGCCACGACCTGCCTGTTCGACAGCGGAAGCACGGAGAGCTTCATCCACCCAGACACGGTGAGCCACTACTCCCTCCCCGTCCTGCCAACGCGCAGCCGCATCTCGATGGCATCGAGGTCGCACGCCACAGACATCAGCGGCTACTGTGTCGTGACATTGTCGGTTAAAGGGACAGAGTATAAAAATTTTAAACTCCTCGTACTCCCCCAGCTGTGCGCTGCCGTCATACTAGGGCTGGACTTCCAATCCCACCTCCAAAGTGTAACCCTAGCATACGGTGGACCCCTCCCCCCACTCACAGTCGACAACCAGCGAAAGTTAAACCGCCCACCGCGTAACACCTGCAGCCTATCCACCCTCAAGGTACCGCCACCTTCCCTGTTCGCTAACCTCACCCCCGACTGCAAACCTGTCGCTACTAAGAGCAGGCGGTACAGCGCTGGGGACAGAGCCTTCATTAGCTCTGAGGTGCAGCGACTCCTGAAAGAGGGCATTATTGAGGGGAGCAGCAGCCCCTGGCGTGCCCAGGTGGTGGTAGTCAAGACCGGCGACAAAAATCGCCTGGTTATCGACTACAGCCAGACCATAAACAGATACACCCAGCTGGACGCATACCCCCTCCCCCGCATATCGGACATGGTCAATGAGATTGCACAATACCGCGTATTCTCGACCATCGACCTCAAGTCGGCCTACCACCAACTCCCCATCAGCCCGGAGGACAGCCAGTACACCGCCTTCGAGGCGAATGGCCGCCTCTACCAATTCCTTAGGGTCCCCTTTGGTGTCACCAACGGGGTCTCGGTTTTCCAACGGGAGATGGACCGGATGGTTGACCAGAACGGACTACAGGCCACTTTCCCCTATCTCGATAACGTCACCATCTGCGGCCGCAACCGGCAGGACCATGACGTGAATCTGGAGAAATTCCTCCGTACGGCCCAACGGCTGAACCTCACCTACAATAAGGAGAAATGCGTGTTTAACACAGCGCGCCTTGCCATCCTTGGCTGTGTAGTAGAGAACGGAGTCATCGGCCCCGACCCCGAAAGAATGCGCCCCCTCATGGAGCTACCCCTCCCCCACTGTCCAAAAGCACTTAGGAGAACCCTGGGGCTTTTCGCCTACTATGCCCAATGGGTACCCAATTATGCGGACAAAGCCAGACCCCTCCTGAAAACCACATCCTTCCCCCTCACGGAAGAGGCGTGCGCGGCCTTCTCCCTCATTAAGGGAGACATAGCCAAGGCCACAATGCACGCAGTGGATGAGTCAATCCCCTTCCAAGTGGAGAGCGATGCATCCGACTTCGCCCTAGCCGCTACCCTTGACCAGGAGGGTAGGCCGGTAGCCTTCTTCTCAAGGACCCTACAGGGCCCCGAGACCCGACACTCGTCGGTCGAGAAGGAAGCCCAGGCAATTGTGGAGGCAGTACGGCGCTGGAGGCACTACTTGGCAGGCAAACGATTTACCCTCCTCACCGACCAACGCTCGGTTGCCTTCATGTTTAATAACAAGCTGAGGGGCAAGATCAAGAACGACAAAATCTTGAGGTGGAGAATCGAGCTTTCCACCTATGATTATGAGATCTTGTACCGGCCCGGTAAACTGAACGACCCCCCTGATGCTCTTTCACGCATTACATGCGCCAGCGCGCAAAGTGATAGACTTCAGACCCTCCACAATGACCTCTGCCACCCCGGAGTCACCAGACTCTACCATTTCATTAAGGCCCGCAACCTGCCATACTCCATCGAGGAGGTCAGGACCATGACCAGGAACTGCCAGATCTGTGCTGAGTGCAAACCGCACTTCTATAAGCCGGACAGAGCAAGCCTGATCAAGGCCACCCGCCCCTTCGAGCGTCTGAGCATCGACTTCAAGGGGCCCCTACCGTCATCCGACCGTAATGTGTACTTCCTCAACATCGTTGATGAGTACTCCCGTTTCCCCTTTGCCTTCCCCTGCCCAGACATGACCAGTAACACGGTCATTAAATGCCTGAACAAACTCTTCGCCTTGTTCGGGTTCCCGAACTATATACATAGTGACCGGGGCGCCTCCTTCATGAGCGAGGAACTCCGTCAGTTCCTATTGGAGAGGGGTATTGCAGCAAGCAGGACCACCAGCTACAACCCCCGAGGGAACGGCCAGGTGGAAAGAGAGAACGCGACGGTATGGAAGGCCACCCTCTTAGCCTTAAAGTCTAAGGGCCTCCCAACCTCCCGCTGGCAAGAGGTCCTCCCGATTGCGCTGCACTCCATCCGGTCACTACTTTGCACTGCCATTAACACCACCCCCCATGCTCGAATGTTTGTCTTCCCCAGGAAGTCGACTACGGGAACCACCCTACCAACCTGGCTGACCTCTCCGGGACCCGTCTTGCTGCGAAAGCACGTGAGGGCCCATAAAACGGACCCCCTGGTCGAGAAGGTGAACCTCCTGCACGCCAACCCCCAGTACGCCTATGTGGCTTACCCAGACGGACGGGAGGACACTGTCTCCTTACGAGACCTCGCACCCTCACCCCCCCCTCCCAACCCCCCGAGTCCAGCCGAGGTAGACGGCATGCCGGAACCCCACGAGCCTTTGCCGACTACGCAGACACCAGCTTTAACACCGGATAATGTAACACCGCCGCTGCGACGATCGGAGAGGCTAACGAAACCTCCGGACAGACTGACATACCAGAGCTGGTAATACACTTCACCCCGCCGGACTCTAATCTAAACAAGGGGTGAATGTGGTAAACCACTGTTATAGTTATCACTGTATATTGTTCTCACTGTTCTCACTGTCACATCACTACACGAGGTCGCCTCTTGTCGCACTGTTATACCTGGGCTGACCACCTCCGACTCCGCCCATTACCTGCCCAGGTATAAAGGTAGCTGACTGGCTAGTATTCCTCCCTGTTGGATCGGATCACCCACGAGGGTGGGCTCTGTTATTTAGCCAATAAAAACCTTCAGTTACGTTCTTAACTCGTCGCCTTTTATTGGACTAATTGATAGGCATATCAAGCCGTTTCTGGGTTCTTTCACTTTGAAGCCCACACACAAACTTGTCCCTTAAAGTATCTGCTAGTCCCGTTCCAAACTGGCAGTGTTTCGATAGCTTGCGCAGTTCCGTTAAATACTCAGCATTACTTTCATCTTTATGCTGGTCCCTTTTGTGAAACTTAAATCTTTCTGCTATCAGCAGCGGTGTGGGGTTTAAGTGGTCCTGTAGGATTGACACTATGGGCCAGAAATTCGTGAACGGGGCTTGCCGCGCGTGCAAGCCCCGTATATGCACTTACCCGACGCTCCTGCCGATCACCTCCAGGGACGCCTGGAATTGGTGTTTCAAAAAGAAGAATCCCGGGCAGCGTATGACGTCACGCCGCCCAGGAGTGCAGCCAGCGCGAAGCCTGGAGCGTGCAGTGCAAGTGAGACACACCCCTTAAGGTCTCATTGTAGTAGGACACGCCCCCAATCTCTCCAAGCAGCTGCAGAGGACTTTGTAGTTACACAGCTGCAGGGAAAGTAAGTTATCTGCTATTTTATGAATGTTTTGTGAACTTTTATAAAATTTTAAAAACTTTTACATTATTTTGAAGAATCTGAAGTAGTTTTAAACAGAATTAAAGCAATTTAAAGACTTTTAAAAGCCCTAAAAGAATTTTTTAAATTCCATGTATTTATTTAGCAATGTCGTCGTCATACGTGTCTTCACACTGTTCCCTTTGGGGAACTGTATGAAGTGGTGGAAGGAATTATGGCCATGATTAACGCTTATTCCGTGACCGTAACCATCTTTGAACCAGCCATTAGGGCGGTTAGTCCTATGGCGGGAGGGTTTTACGGGCTCCCACAAGCTATACAAGGAGGGGGGGCCACCCACACCCACGGACGCAAATATCCCACTGGATGTCAACCCAGAATTTAGAGCCGGAGCTCCGACTCCACTTGCCGGGACTGTGTGGAGCGGGGTTCGAAACCCTACCCTGATCTGGCCCAGCGGCGGGGATCCTACCGCTATGCCAAAGGCCCAATCCGATTAGCAACGTGAAATGGCTGGAATGAGCACAATTCACGGCATTAAAAGAACTCACAATTGAACTGATGATGACCTCAGCAATCTCCTCAAGGAGGTGGAGTCGCAGCGCCTGCTCATCATTGGTAATGAGAAGTCAAAGGCGCCGCAAAAAGGGCAGATGATAGCTTGGTCTTTCAAGTGGCAGCATAGGGCTCCAGTCACGGGGAGGGAAAAGGCGCAGGAAACGTATGGGTGTCACCTTTTGTGCGGAGTGGGCCTTTTGCGTAGCAGTAAGCATCCCCGCCGCTGGGCCAGAAGGAGTAGGGTTTCAAACCCCGCTCCAGACAGTCCCGGCAAGTGGAGTCGGAGCTCCAACTATAAATTCTGGGTGGACATCCAGCGGGATACTTGCGTCCGTGGGTGTGGGTGGCCCCCCCTCAGATGGGTTGTGGGAGCCCGTAAAACCCTCACGCCATAGGACTAACCACCCTAATGGCTGGTTCAAAGATGGTTACGGTCACGGAATGAGCGTTAATCACGGCCATAAATCCTTCCACCACTTCATACAGTTCCCGAAAGGGAACAGTGTGAGGATATGTACGACGATGACCTCTTGTGCAATGCACCTCCTTGGACCCTCAGTCGCAGATGCGAGGGGGCAAATTGTGCAATTGTTAAATTTTTCATTTTTTTTACATGTAAAATGTTGGCCCAGTAATTCCCTTCCAAATGCGGGAGTACGGTCGGGGTACTTACGCGTCTGGCCGGAGGAAATGCCGGTTTTCAGCATGCACAGCGCATGCGGGGAAAACCGGCATTTCCTGTCCTCTGAACGAAGGGGTTCAGAGGCAAAACGCGTGCGCAGTAAAATTCGCCGCTTTCATTCATGATTTCAGTGAGGTCAAGTCCTTACAACTTACACATGAAAAAAGCATGGGTACAGTTGCTCCAGAGGCTGCGGAGGAAGATATTTCTTATCGTGGAGCTTCTGAAAGTATGTATGTCTGTATATATTCCTTTGCGTGTTATGTATATATTCCTTTACTTATGTGTATGAATGTATTATTTAATTATGACTTTCAGAGAAAGTAACTTATTGGAAAATCATAATTAAAAACATACATTCATACACATTAGTAAAGGAATATAAAACATACATACATATACGTAAAGGAATATATGCGGACATACATACATAATTACTTATTACTGATGAAAAGTTTCTTTCTTAAAAGTGCTGGAAATGTTACATTACTCATTTTAGAACACTCATTTTCACATTCCATTCACACAGCCACAATTGCTCCTTCTACCTACCGTTCTGAAAACCCGTTTAAAAAAAAAAATTTAAACTTTAAAACTTACTTAAAATTTCTTAAAATAACTTCCCTCCCTTTCCCAAACAAAAATATTGCCTTTCAGAAGCTCCACGATAAAATATATCTTCCTCCGCAGCCTTGGAACAACTTTACACCTGCTTTTTTCAAGTGTAACTTGTAAGGACTTACCCTCACTGAATCCATGAATGAAATCTACGAAGTTCACTGCGCAAGCGCTGCCTGTGCAGTCGCACGCGCTGTGCCTATGAACCCCTTCGTTCCGAGGTCTGGAAATGCCGGCGTTCCCAGCATGCGCTGTTCATGCTGAACGCCGGCATTTCCAACGGCCAGATGCGTGAGTACCCAGACCGTACTCACGCCTTTGGTCACGAATTTCTGGCCCTATGTTTTCAAACTCCTTTTCTACTGGCTTCTCTGGGGTTACTAGGTTTCGTAGGAAGCCATACATTTTTGCACCCATTGAATTCAACAATACCAGCGCTTTCTTGTCATCTGGCACTTCATTCGCCTTGCAGTATACTTCTATGCGTTCGACATATGTCGTCCAATCTTCGACTTCATTGTCGAACGCTGTGATACTGCCACCCTTTGGCATTTTTGGGTGTGGTTAGACTGGCTTAAAATGGCGTCTCCCGCGCTTTCCTTTCTTCCCCGCTGTGGCTTAAAATGGTGTCTGCCGCGCTGCTGCCAACGCCGCTCTCGGCGGTCCTCGTGGCAAATGGCGACGCCCTGTGGGTTTCGTGCGCTGCTCCTGCGCTGCTGCCAACGCCGCTCTCTGCGGTTCTCGTGGCAATGGCAGCGCCTCGCGTTTTCCTGCGCGCCTCTCTCCCCTGTTGACGCTGCTCGGCCCTTGAACACCGGCCGCGCTCCGCTCTCTCTCATCTCTCTCCCCCGTTGACGCTGCTCGGCCCTTGAACACCGGCTGCGCTCTGCTCTCTCTCGTCTCTCTCCCCTGTTGACGCCGCTCGGTCCTGAACACTGGCTGCGCCCTGTGCGCTCTGCCCTCTCTCTCTCCCCCGTCGACGCTGCTCGGCCTTTTTCTGTGCCGCTCGGTCGGCTCTAGCCACCGCTGTCCGGGAAGGGTCTGCGCAGTACCTGTTGCCAGCCCGTTTTGCTGGACCACCGTGACTGGATAGCCAAGCCTGGCTCTCGACAGCCTCCCCTGCGATGCTCAAATCTCCGCTGGATTACTGGGCGGTTGCCCGTGGTCAACGCCCGTGCTTCTGGACTCGACATTCTTCCTCTGTTCTCCAGGAGCGAATCCCTGGGAGGTGATGCAGAGTTGCAGGTAGGTTCAAATCTACCTCGTCGCCAATGTTAGATCCGTGTATCTTAATGTTATGTCCTTCAATAATCAGACAACAGACTGCAGGGAACGATCAACAGGTGTTTACTGAATGAGGGTTCAAACTGCAGCTGACTGTACAGATCACTACTCAGGGTTTATATACAGGTGTGGTCACTGCCGGTACTACAGTATACAGGAGCTGTAAAAAGTAGTTCTCCCCTTAAAGGTACATACATTACAGTCACAGACTGGAGTCACAGGGTGAGGGTCACAAGCTGGGTCACAGGGTGAGGGTCACAAGCTGGGTCACAGGGTGAGGGTCACGAGCTGGGTCACAGGGCAATGGTCACGAGCTGGGTCATAAGGGTGAGGGTCACGAGCTGGGTCACAGGGTGAGGGTCACAAGCTGGTGTGACACACCGATTACCGGTTCACACTGAGTGTGAGCTCAGCCCACACGCCGGTCACCGGTTCACACTGAGTGTGAGCTCAGCCCACACGCCGGTCACCGGTTCACACTGAGTGTGAGCTCAGCCCACATGCCGGTCACCGGTTCACACTGAGTGTGAGCTCAGCCCACACGCCGGTCACCGGTTCACACTGAGTGTGAGCTCAGCCCACACGCCGGTCACCAGTTCACACTGAGTGTGAGCTCGCCCACACGCCGGTCACTGGTTCACACTGAGTGTGAGCTCAGCCCACACGCCGGTCACCGGTTCACACTGAGTGTGAGCTCGCCCACACGCCGGTCACTGGTTCACACTGAGTGTGAGCTCGCCCACACGCCGGTCACTGGTTCACACTGAGTGTGAGCTCGCCCACACGCCGGTCACTGGTTCTCACTGAGTGTGAGCTCAGCCCACACGCTGGTCACTGGTTCACACTGAGTGTGAGCTCAGCCCACACGCCGGTCACTGGTTCACACTGAGTGTGAGCTCAGCCCACATGCTGGTCACTGGTTCACACTGAGTGTGAGCTCGCCCACACGCCGGTCACTGGTTCACACTGAGTGTGAGCTCACCCACACGCCGGTCACTGGTTCACACTGAGTGTGAGCTCAGCCCACACGCCGGTCACTGGTTCACACTGAGTGTGAGCTCGCCCACACGCCGGTCACTGGTTCACACTGAGTGTGAGCTCAGCACACACGCTGGTCACTGGTTCACACTGAGTGTGAGCTCGCCCACACGCCGGTCACCGGTTCACACTGAGTGTGAGCTCAGCACACACGCTGGTCACTGGTTCACACTGAGTGTGAGCTCAGCCCACACGCCGGTCACTGGTTCACACTGAGTGTGAGCTCAGGGGTCCTTCCTTCCCAGATGCGGCTCTGTTGCGATCCTGTCATTGGTGTACACGCACAACCAAGCTTTCTAAATTGCGTGTGCAATTTGTTTCCCATGGTGTCTGGCACCCGGGAAGATGGTGAATTAGTTTATTCACTGTGGTTGGTGGAGGAATTTTCATTAGATCTAGAATCTCTTTGTTCGGCTTGGTAGTGGTGGAGGGGAGAATGTCCGACAGCATCAGCAGTGATTGAAGCGACGCAGTAGTCACTTACCCCCTCGCTCACCACTCCCTCACTCAGTCCCCACTGACCCCTCGCTGCCCTCTCTGGGAGCAGTGACCCCTGACCCCTCGTTCACCCTCTCTGGGATCAGTGAGCCCTGATCCCTCGCTCGCCCTCTCTGGGAGCAGTGAGCCCTGACCCCTCGTTCACCCTCTCTGGGATCAGTGACCCCTGACCCCTCGTTCACCCTCTCTGGGAGCAGTGAGCCCTGACCCCTCGTTCACCCTCTCTGGGATCAGTGACCCCTGACCCCTCGTTCACCCTCTCTGGGAGCAGTGAGCCCTGACCCCTCGTTCACCCTCTCTGGGATCAGTGACCCCTGACCGCTCGTTCACACTCTCTGGGAGCAGTGAGCCCTGACCCCTCACTCACTCTCTCTGGGAGCAGTGTGCCCTGACCCCTCACTCACTCTCTCTGGGATCAGTGAGCCCTGATCCCTCACTCACTCTCTCTGGGATCAGTGAGCCCTGATCCCTCACTCACTCTCTCTGGGATCAGTGACCCCTGACCCCTCGTTCACCCTCTCTGGGAGCAGTGAGCCCTGACCCCTCGTTCACCCTCTCTGGGATCAGTGACCCCTGACCCCTCGTTCACCCTCTCTGGGAGCAGTGAGCCCTGACCCCTCGTTCACCCTCTCTGGGATCAGTGACCCCTGACCGCTCGTTCACACTCTCTGGGAGCAGTGAGCCCTGACCCCTCACACTCTCTCTGGGAGCAGTGTGCCCTGACCCCTCACTCACTCTCTCTGGGATCAGTGAGCCCTGATCCCTCACTCACTCTCTCTGGGATCAGTGAGCCCTGATCCCTCACTCACTCTCTCTGGGAGCAGTGAGCCCTGATCCCTCACTCACTCTCTCTGGGATCAGTGAGCCCTGATCCCTCACTCACTCTCTCTGGGAGCAGTGAGCCCTGACCCCTCGTTCACCCTCTCTGGGATCAGTGACCCCTGACCCCTCGTTCACCCTCTCTGGGATCAGTGAGCCCTGATCCCTCACTCACTCTCTCTGGGATCAGTGAGCCCTGATCCCTCACTCACTCTCTCTGGGATCAGTGACCCCGATCCCTCACTCACGCCCTCTGGGGTCAGTGACCCCTGACCCCTCACTCGCCCTCTCAGCGATCAGTGACCTCTGACTCCTCACTCACTCTCTCTGGGATTAGTTTCCCCTGGTAGTGCCCCTCAGGGATCTGGGCTGAGGACAAAGCTTTTCACCACCTTTATCAATGCCTTGGATGAAGGAATCGAGAGTTATAGATCCATTTAGCTGATGACATTAAGTTAGGTGGCACAGTTAGTGTAACTGGGAGCAGGAAATGGTAAAGGACATTGACAGATTCAGAGAGTGGGTAACACTGGCAGATTCACTCCAATATGGGCAAGTGTGAGGTCATCCATGCTGGACCCGATAAAGGTAAATTAGTTGTGTGCCGGGGTCAGTGTTCGGTCATACTGGTTAGCACTGGCTGGGTATTGAGATGGTTTTAAAAAGGGTCTGCTGTGTGAGGGGAGTGTTGAGAGTGAGCTGGAGTGTGAGGGGGGAGTTGAGAGTGAGCTGGTGTGTGAGGGGAGTGTTGAGAGTGAGCTGGTGTGTGAGGGGGTGTTGAGAGTGAGCTGGTGTGTGAGCGGGAGTTGAGAGTGAGCTGGTGTGTGAGCGGGAGTTGAGAGTGAGCTAGTGTGTGTGGGGGGTGTTGAGAGTGAGCTGGTGTGTGAGGGGGAGTTGAGAGTGAGCTGGTGTGTGAGGGGGTGTTGAGAGTGAGCTGGTGTGTGAGGGGGTGTTGAGAGTGAGCTGGTGTGTGAGGGGGTGTTGAGAGTGAGCTGGTGTGTGAGAGGGTGTTGAGAGTGCGCTGGTGTGTGAGGGGGTGTTGAGAGTGAGCTGGTGTGTGAGGGGGAGTTGAGAGTGAGCTGGTGTGTGAGGGGGAGTTGAAAGTGCGCTGGTGTGTGAGGGGGTGTTGAGAGTGAGCTGGTGTGTGAGGGGGAGTTGAGAGTGAGCTGGTGTGTGAGGGGGTGTTGAGAGTGAGCTGGTGTGTGAGGGGGTGTTGAGAGTGAGCTGGTGTGTGAGGGGGTGTTGAGAGTGAGCTGGTGTGTGAGAGGGTGTTGAGAGTGAGCTGGTGTGTGAGGGGGTGTTGAGAGTGAGCTGGTGTGTGAGAGGGTGTTGAGAGTGAGCTGGAGTTTGAGGGGGGTGTTGAGAGTGAGCTGGTGTGTGAGGGGTGAGTTGAGAGTGAGCTGGTGTGTGAGGGGGTGTTGAGAGTGAGCTGGTGTGTGAGAGGGTGTTGAGAGTGAGCTGGTGTGTGAGGGGGAGTTGCGAGTGAGCTGGTGTGTGAGGGGGTGTTGAGAGTGAGCTGGTGTGTGAGGGGCAAGTTGAGAGTGAGCTGGTGTGTGAGGGGGGAGTTGAGAGTGAGCTGGTGTGTGAGGGGGAGTTGAAAGTGAGCTGGTGTGTGAGGGGGTGTTGAGAGTGAGCTGGTGTGTGAGGGGGTGTTGAGAGTGAGCTGGTGTGTGAGGAGGTGTTGAGAGTGAGCTGGTGTGTGAGGGGGTGTTGAGAGTGAGCTGGTGTGCGAGGGAGTGTTGAGAGTGAGCTGGTGTGTGAGGGAGTTGAGAGTGAGCTGGTGTGTGAGGGGTTGTTGAGAGTGAGCTGGTGTGTGAGGGGGTGTTGAGAGTGAGCTGGTGTGTGAGGGGGGGGTTGAGAGTCAGCTGGTGTGTGAGGGGGTGTTGAGAGTGAGCTGGTGTGTGAGGGGGTGTTGAGAGTGAGCTGGTGTGTGAGGGCAAGTTGAGAGTGAGCTGGTGTGTGAGGGGGGAGTTGAGAGTGAGCTGGTGTGTGAGGGCAAGTTGAGAGTGAGCTGGTGTGTGAGGGGGGTGTTGAGAGTGAGCTGGTGTGTGAGGGGGTGTTGAGAGTGAGCTGGTGTGTGAGGGGGTGTTGAGAGTGAGCTGGTGTGTGAGAGGGTGTTGAGAGTGAGCTGGAGTTTGAGGGGGGTGTTGAGAGTGAGCTGGTGTGTGAGGGGTGAGTTGAGAGTGAGCTGGTGTGTGAGGGGGTGTTGAGAGTGAGCTGGTGTGTGAGAGGGTGTTGAGAGTGAGCTGGTGTGTGAGGGGGAGTTGCGAGTGAGCTGGTGTGTGAGGGGGTGTTGAGAGTGAGCTGGTGTGTGAGGGGCAAGTTGAGAGTGAGCTGGTGTGTGAGGGGGGAGTTGAGAGTGAGCTGGTGTGTGAGGGGGAGTTGAAAGTGAGCTGGTGTGTGAGGGGGTGTTGAGAGTGAGCTGGTGTGTGAGGGGGTGTTGAGAGTGAGCTGGTGTGTGAGGAGGTGTTGAGAGTGAGCTGGTGTGTGAGGGGGTGTTGAGAGTGAGCTGGTGTGCGAGGGAGTGTTGAGAGTGAGCTGGTGTGTGAGGGAGTTGAGAGTGAGCTGGTGTGTGAGGGGTTGTTGAGAGTGAGCTGGTGTGTGAGGGGGTGTTGAGAGTGAGCTGGTGTGTGAGGGGGGGTTGAGAGTCAGCTGGTGTGTGAGGGGGTGTTGAGAGTGAGCTGGTGTGTGAGGGGGTGTTGAGAGTGAGCTGGTGTGTGAGGGCAAGTTGAGAGTGAGCCGGTGTGTGAGGGGGGAGTTGAGAGTGAGCTGGTGTGTGAGGGGGAGTTGAAAGTGCGCTGGTGTGTGAGGGGGTGTTGAGAGTGAGCTGGTGTGTGAGGGGGTGTTGAGAGTGAGCTGGTGTGTGAGGGGGTGTTGAGAGTGAGCTGGTGTGTGAGGGGGTGTTGAGAGTGAGCTGGTGTGTGAGGGGGTGTTGAGAGTGAGCTGGTGTGTGAGGGGGTGTTGAGAGTGAGCTGGTGTGTGAGGGGGTGTTGAGAGTGAGCTGGTGTGTGAGGGGGTGTTGAGAGTGAGCTGGTGTGCGAGGGAGTGTTGAGAGTGAGCTGGTGTGTGAGGGGGTGTTGAGAGTGAGCTGGTGTGTGGGGGTGTTGAGAGTGAGCTGGTGTGTGAGGGGGTGTTGAGAGTGAGCTGGTGTGTGAGGGTGTTGAGAGTGAGCTGGTGTGTGAGGGGGTGTTGAGAGTGAGCTGGTGTGTGAGGGGGTGTTGAGAGTGAGCTGGTGTGTGAGGGAGTTGAGAGTGAGCTGGTGTGTGAGGGGGTGTTGAGAGTGAGCTGGTGTGTGAGGGGGAGTTGAGGGTGAGCTGGTGTGTGTGGGCATTTTGAGAGTGAGCTGGTGTGTGAGGGCTTGTTGAGAGTGAGCTGGTGTGTGAGGGGGTGTTGAGAGTGAGCTGGTGTGTGAGGGGGTGTTGAGAGTGAGCTGGTGTGTGAGGGGGTGTTGAGAGTGAGCTGGTGTGTGAGGGGGAGTTGAGAGTGAGCTGGTGTTTGGTGGGAGTTGAGAGTGAGCTGGTGTGTGAGGGGGTGTCGAGAGTGAGCTTGTGTGTGAGGGGGTGTTGAGAGTGAGCTGGTGTGTGAGGGGGGAGTTGAGAGTGAGCTTGTGTGTGAGGGGGTGTTGAGAGTGAGCTGGTGTGTGAGGGGGTGTTGAGAGTGAACTGGTGTGTGAGGGGGGTGTTGAGAGTGAGCTGGTGTGTGAGGGGGTGTTGAGAGTGAGCTGGTGTGTGAGGGGGTGTTGAGAGTGAACTGGTGTGTGAGGGGGTGTTGAGAGTGAACTGGTGTGTGAGGGGGGTGTTGAGAGTGAGCTGGTGTGTGACGGGGGTGTTGAGAGTGAGCTGGTGTGTGACGGGGCTGTTGAGAGTGAGCTGGTGTGTGACGGGGCTGTTGAGAGTGAGCTGGTGTGTGAGGGGGTGTTGAGAGTGAGCTGGTGTGTGAGGGGGTATTGAGAGTGAGCTGGTGTGTGAGGGGGGTATTGAGAGTGAGCTGGTGCGTGAGAGGGTGTTGAGAGTGAGCTGGTGTGTGAGAGGGTGTTGAGAGTGAGCTGGTGTGTCAGGGGGGTATTGAGAGTGAGCTGGTGTGTGAGGGGGGAGTTGAGAGTGAGCTGGTGTGTGAGGGGGAGTTGAAAGTGAGCTGGTGTGTGAGGGGGTGTTGAGAGTGAGCTGGTGTGTGAGGGGGTGTTGAGAGTGAGCTGGTGTGTGAGGAGGTGTTGAGAGTGAGCTGGTGTGTGAGGGGGTGTTGAGAGTGAGCTGGTGTGCGAGGGAGTGTTGAGAGTGAGCTGGTGTGTGAGGGAGTTGAGAGTGAGCTGGTGTGTGAGGGGTTGTTGAGAGTGAGCTGGTGTGTGAGGGGGTGTTGAGAGTGAGCTGGTGTGTGAGGGCAAGTTGAGAGTGAGCTGGTGTGTGAGGGGGGAGTTGAGAGTGAGCTGGTGTGTGAGGGCAAGTTGAGAGTGAGCTGGTGTGTGAGGGGGGTGTTGAGAGTGAGCTGGTGTGTGAGGGGGTGTTGAGAGTGAGCTGGTGTGTGAGGGGGTGTTGAGAGTGAGCTGGTGTGTGAGAGGGTGTTGAGAGTCAGCTGGAGTTTGAGGGGGGTGTTGAGAGTGAGCTGGTGTGTGAGGGGTGAGTTGAGAGTGAGCTGGTGTGTGAGGGGGTGTTGAGAGTGAGCTGGTGTGTGAGGGGGTGTTGAGAGTGAGCTGGTGTGTGAGGGGGTGTTGAGAGTGAGCTGGTGTGTGAGGGGGTGTTGAGAGTGAGCTGGTGTGTGAGGGGGTGTTGAGAGTGAGCTGGTGTGCGAGGGAGTGTTGAGAGTGAGCTGGTGTGTGAGGGGGTGTTGAGAGTGAGCTGGTGTGTGGGGGTGTTGAGAGTGAGCTGGTGTGTGAGGGGGTGTTGAGAGTGAGCTGGTGTGTGAGGGAGTTGAGAGTGAGCTGGTGTGTGAGGGGGTGTTGAGAGTGAGCTGGTGTGTGAGGGGGTGTTGAGAGTGAGCTGGTGTGTGAGGGAGTTGAGAGTGAGCTGGTGTGTGAGGGGGTGTTGAGAGTGAGCTGGTGTGTGAGGGGGAGTTGAGGGTGAGCTGGTGTGTGTGGGCATTTTGAGAGTGAGCTGGTGTGTGAGGGCTTGTTGAGAGTGAGCTGGTGTGTGAGGGGTTGTTGAGAGTGAGCTGGTGTGTGAGGGGGTGTTGAGAGTGAGCTGGTGTGTGAGGGGGTGTTGAGAGTGAGCTGGTGTGTGAGGGGGAGTTGAGAGTGAGCTGGTGTTTGGTGGGAGTTGAGAGTGAGCTGGTGTGTGAGGGGGTGTCGAGAGTGAGCTTGTGTGTGAGGGGGTGTTGAGAGTGAGCTGGTGTGTGAGGGGGGAGTTGAGAGTGAGCTTGTGTGTGAGGGGGTGTTGAGAGTGAGCTGGTGTGTGAGGGGGTGTTGAGAGTGAACTGGTGTGTGAGGGGGGTGTTGAGAGTGAGCTGGTGTGTGAGGGGGTGTTGAGAGTGAGCTGGTGTGTGAGGGGGTGTTGAGAGTGAACTGGTGTGTGAGGGGGTGTTGAGAGTGAACTGGTGTGTGAGGGGGGTGTTGAGAGTGAGCTGGTGTGTGACGGGGGTGTTGAGAGTGAGCTGGTGTGTGACGGGGCTGTTGAGAGTGAGCTGGTGTGTGACGGGGCTGTTGAGAGTGAGCTGGTGTGTGAGGGGGTGTTGAGAGTGAGCTGGTGTGTGAGGGGGTATTGAGAGTGAGCTGGTGTGTGAGGGGGGTATTGAGAGTGAGCTGGTGTGTGAGAGGGTGTTGAGAGTGAGCTGGTGTGTGAGAGGGTGTTGAGAGTGAGCTGGTGTGTCAGGGGGGGGTTGAGAGTCAGCTGGTGTGTGAGGGGGTGTTGAGAGTGAGCTGGTGTGTGAGGGGGGAGTTGAGAGTGAGCTGGTGTGTGAGGGGGAGTTGAAAGTGAGCTGGTGTGTGAGGGGGTGTTGAGAGTGAGCTGGTGTGTGAGGGGGTGTTGAGAGTGAGCTGGTGTGTGAGGAGGTGTTGAGAGTGAGCTGGTGTGTGAGGGGGTGTTGAGAGTGAGCTGGTGTGCGAGGGAGTGTTGAGAGTGAGCTGGTGTGTGAGGGAGTTGAGAGTGAGCTGGTGTGTGAGGGGTTGTTGAGAGTGAGCTGGTGTGTGAGGGGGTGTTGAGAGTGAGCTGGTGTGTGAGGGGGGGTTGAGAGTCAGCTGGTGTGTGAGGGGGTGTTGAGAGTGAGCTGGTGTGTGAGGGGGTGTTGAGAGTGAGCTGGTGTGTGAGGGCAAGTTGAGAGTGAACTGGTGTGTGAGGGGGGAGTTGAGAGTGAGCTGGTGTGTGAGGGGGAGTTGAAAGTGACCTGGTGTGTGAGGGGGTGTTGAGAGTGAGCTGGTGTGTGAGGGGGTGTTGAGAGTGAGCTGGTGTGTGAGGGGGTGTTGAGAGTGAGCTGGTGTGTGAGGGGGTGTTGAGAGTGAGCTGGTGTGTGAGGGGGTGTTGAGAGTGAGCTGGTGTGTGAGGGGGTGTTGAGAGTGAGCTGGTGTGTGAGGGGGTGTTGAGAGTGAGCTGGTGTGTGAGGGGGAGTTGAGAGTGAGCTGGTGTGTGAGGGGGTGTTGAGAGTGAGCTGGTGTGCGAGGGAGTGTTGAGAGTGAGCTGGTGTGTGAGGGGGTGTTGAGAGTGAGCTGGTGTGTGGGGGTGTTGAGAGTGAGCTGGTGTGTGAGGGGGTGTTGAGAGTGAGCTGGTGTGTGAGGGAGTTGAGAGTGAGCTGGTGTGTGAGGGGGTGTTGAGAGTGAGCTGGTGTGTGAGGGGGTGTTGAGAGTGAGCTGGTGTGTGAGGGAGTTGAGAGTGAGCTGGTGTGTGAGGGGGTGTTGAGAGTGAGCTGGTGTGTGAGGGGGAGTTGAGGGTGAGCTGGTGTGTGTGGGCATTTTGAGAGTGAGCTGGTGTGTGAGGGCTTGTTGAGAGTGAGCTGGTGTGTGAGGGGGTGTTGAGAGTGAGCTGGTGTGTGAGGGGGTGTTGAGAGTGAGCTGGTGTGTGAGGGGGTGTTGAGAGTGAGCTGGTGTGTGAGGGGGAGTTGAGAGTGAGCTGGTGTTTGGTGGGAGTTGAGAGTGAGCTGGTGTGTGAGGGGGTGTCGAGAGTGAGCTTGTGTGTGAGGGGGTGTTGAGAGTGAGCTGGTGTGTGAGGGGGGAGTTGAGAGTGAGCTTGTGTGTGAGGGGGTGTTGAGAGTGAGCTGGTGTGTGAGGGGGTGTTGAGAGTGAACTGGTGTGTGAGGGGGGTGTTGAGAGTGAGCTGGTGTGTGAGGGGGTGTTGAGAGTGAGCTGGTGTGTGAGGGGGTGTTGAGAGTGAACTGGTGTGTGAGGGGGTGTTGAGAGTGAACTGGTGTGTGAGGGGGGTGTTGAGAGTGAGCTGGTGTGTGACGGGGGTGTTGAGAGTGAGCTGGTGTGTGACGGGGCTGTTGAGAGTGAGCTGGTGTGTGACGGGGCTGTTGAGAGTGAGCTGGTGTGTGAGGGGGTGTTGAGAGTGAGCTGGTGTGTGAGGGGGTATTGAGAGTGAGCTGGTGTGTGAGGGGGGTATTGAGAGTGAGCTGGTGTGTGAGAGGGTGTTGAGAGTGAGCTGGTGTGTGAGAGGGTGTTGAGAGTGAGCTGGTGTGTCAGGGGGGTATTGAGAGTGAGCTGGTGTGTGAGGGGGGAGTTGAGAGTGAGCTGGTGTGTGAGGGGGAGTTGAAAGTGAGCTGGTGTGTGAGGGGGTGTTGAGAGTGAGCTGGTATGTGAGGGGGTGTTGAGAGTGAGCTGGTGTGTGAGGAGGTGTTGAGAGTGAGCTGGTGTGTGAGGGGGTGTTGAGAGTGAGCTGGTGTGCGAGGGAGTGTTGAGAGTGAGCTGGTGTGTGAGGGAGTTGAGAGTGAGCTGGTGTGTGAGGGGTTGTTGAGAGTGAGCTGGTGTGTGAGGGGGTGTTGAGAGTGAGCTGGTGTGTGAGGGGGGGGTTGAGAGTCAGCTGGTGTGTGAGGGGGTGTTGAGAGTGAGCTGGTGTGTGAGGGGGTGTTGAGAGTGAGCTGGTGTGTGAGGGCAAGTTGAGAGTGAGCTGGTGTGTGAGGGGGGAGTTGAGAGTGAGCTGGTGTGTGAGGGCAAGTTGAGAGTGAGCTGGTGTGTGAGGGGGGTGTTGAGAGTGAGCTGGTGTGTGAGGGGGTGTTGAGAGTGAGCTGGTGTGTGAGGGGGTGTTGAGAGTGAGCTGGTGTGTGAGAGGGTGTTGAGAGTGAGCTGGAGTTTGAGGGGGGTGTTGAGAGTGAGCTGGTGTGTGAGGGGTGAGTTGAGAGTGAGCTGGTGTGTGAGGGGGTGTTGAGAGTGAGCTGGTGTGTGAGAGGGTGTTGAGAGTGAGCTGGTATGTGAGGGGGAGTTGCGAGTGAGCTGGTGTGTGAGGGGGTGTTGAGAGTGAGCTGGTGTGTGAGGGGCAAGTTGAGAGTGAGCTGGTGTGTGAGGGGGGAGTTGAGAGTGAGCTGGTGTGTGAGGGGGAGTTGAAAGTGAGCTGGTGTGTGAGGGGGTGTTGAGAGTGAGCTGGTGTGTGAGGGGGTGTTGAGAGTGAGCTGGTGTGTGAGGAGGTGTTGAGAGTGAGCTGGTGTGTGAGGGGGTGTTGAGAGTGAGCTGGTGTGCGAGGGAGTGTTGAGAGTGAGCTGGTGTGTGAGGGAGTTGAGAGTGAGCTGGTGTGTGAGGGGTTGTTGAGAGTGAGCTGGTGTGTGAGGGGGTGTTGAGAGTGAGCTGGTGTGTGAGGGGGGGTTGAGAGTCAGCTGGTGTGTGAGGGGGTGTTGAGAGTGAGCTGGTGTGTGAGGGGGTGTTGAGAGTGAGCTGGTGTGTGAGGGCAAGTTGAGAGTGAGCTGGTGTGTGAGGGGGGAGTTGAGAGTGAGCTGGTGTGTGAGGGGGAGTTGAAAGTGAGCTGGTGTGTGAGGGGGTGTTGAGAGTGAGCTGGTGTGTGAGGGGGTGTTGAGAGTGAGCTGGTGTGTGAGGGGGTGTTGAGAGTGAGCTGGTGTGTGAGGGGGTGTTGAGAGTGAGCTGGTGTGTGAGGGGGTGTTGAGAGTGAGCTGGTGTGTGAGGGTGTGTTGAGAGTGAGCTGGTGTGTGAGGGGGTGTTGAGAGTGAGCTGGTGTGTGTGGGGGTGTTGAGAGTGAGCTGGTGTGTGAGGGGGTGTTGAGAGTGAGCTGGTGTGTGAGGGGGTGTTGAGAGTGAGCTGGTGTGTGAGGGGGTGTTGAGAGTGAGCTGGTGTGTGAGGGGGTGTTGAGAGTGAGCTGGTGTGCGAGGGAGTGTTGAGAGTGAGCTGGTGTGTGAGGGGGTGTTGAGAGTGAGCTGGTGTGTGAGGGAGTTGAGAGTGAGCTGGTGTGTGAGGGGGTGTTGAGAGTGAGCTGGTGTGTGAGGGGGTGTTGAGAGTGAGCTGGTGTGTGAGGGAGTTGAGAGTGAGCTGGTGTGTGAGGGGGTGTTGAGAGTGAGCTGGTGTGTGAGGGGGAGTTGAGGTTGAGCTGGTGTGTGTGGGCATTTTGAGAGTGAGCTGGTGTGTGAGGGCTTGTTGAGAGTGAGCTGGTGTGTGAGGGGTTGTTGAGAGTGAGCTGGTGTGTGAGGGGGTGTTGAGAGTGAGCTGGTGTGTGAGGGGGTGTTGAGAGTGAGCTGGTGTGTGAGGGGGAGTTGAGAGTGAGCTGGTGTTTGGTGGGAGTTGAGAGTGAGCTGGTGTGTGAGGGGGTGTCGAGAGTGAGCTTGTGTGTGAGGGGGTGTTGAGAGTGAGCTGGTGTGTGAGGGGGGAGTTGAGAGTGAGCTTGTGTGTGAGGGGGTGTTGAGAGTGAGCTGGTGTGTGAGGGGGTGTTGAGAGTGAACTGGTGTGTGAGGGGGGTGTTGAGAGTGAGCTGGTGTGTGAGGGGGTGTTGAGAGTGAGCTGGTGTGTGAGGGGGTGTTGAGAGGGAACTGGTGTGTGAGGGGGTGTTGAGAGTGAACTGGTGTGTGAGGGGGGTGTTGAGAGTGAGCTGGTGTGTGACGGGGGTGTTGAGAGTGAGCTGGTGTGTGACGGGGCTGTTGAGAGTGAGCTGGTGTGTGACGGGGCTGTTGAGAGTGAGCTGGTGTGTGAGGGGGTGTTGAGAGTGAGCTGGTGTGTGAGGGGGTATTGAGAGTGAGCTGGTGTGTGAGGGGGGTATTGAGAGTGAGCTGGTGTGTGAGAGGGTGTTGAGAGTGAGCTGGTGTGTGAGAGGGTGTTGAGAGTGAGCTGGTGTGTCAGGGGGGTATTGAGAGTGAGCTGGTGTGTGAGAGGGTGCTGAGAATGAGCTGGTGTGTGAGGGGGAGTTGAGAGTGAGCTGGTGTGTGTGAGGGAGTTGAGAGTGAGCTAGTGTGTGTGAGGGAGTTGAGAGTGAGCTAGTGTGTGAGAGGGTGTTGAGAGTGAGCTGGTGTGTGAGGGGCTGTTGAGAGTGAGCTGGTCTGTGAGGGAGTTGAGAGTGAGCTAGTGTGTGAGAGGGTGTTGAGAGTGAGCTGGTGTGTGAGGGGCTGTTGAGAGTGAGCTGGTGTGTGAGGGGGTGTTGAGAGTGAGCTGGTGTGTGAGGGGGTATTGAGAGTGAGCTGGTGTGTGAGGGGGGTATTGAGAGTGAGCTGGTGTGTGAGGGGGTATTGAGAGTGAGCTGGTGTGTGAGGGGGCTGTTGAGAGTGAGCTGGTGTGTGAGAGGGTGCTGAGAGTGAGCTGGTGTGTGAGGGGGTGTTCAGAGTGAGCTGGTGTGTCAGGCGGGTATTGAGAGTGAGCTGGTGTGTGAGGGGGAGTTGAGAGTGAGCTGGTGTGTGAGAGGGTGCTGAGAGTCAGCACGTGTGTGAGGGGTGTTGAGAGTGAGCTGGTGTGTGAGGGGGTGTTGAGAGTGAGCTGGTGTGTGAGGCAGTGTTGAGAGTGAGCTGGTGTGTGAGGGGGGTATTGAGAGTGAGCTGGTGTGTGAGGTGGGTGTTGAGAGTGAGCTGGTGTGTGAGGGGGTGTTGAGACTGAGCTGGTGTGTGAGGGGGTGTTGAGAGTGAGCTGGTGTGTGAGGGGGGAGTTGAGAGTGAGCTGGTGTGTGAGGGGTGTATTGAGAGTGAGCTGGTGTGTGAGGTGGGTATTGAGAGTGAGCTGGTGTGTGAGAGGGTGCTGAGAATGAGCTGGTGTGTGAGGGGGAGTTGAGAGTGAGCTAGTGTGTGAGAGGGTGTTGAGAGTGAGCTAGTGTGTGAGAGGGTGTTGAGAGTGAGCTGGTGTGTGAGGGGCTGTTGAGAGTGAGCTGGTCTGTGAGGGAGTTGAGAGTGAGCTAGTGTGTGAGAGGGTGTTGAGAGTGAGCTGGTGTGTGAGGGGCTGTTGAGAGTGAGCTGGTGTGTGAGGGGGTGTTGAGAGTGAGCTGGTGTGTGAGGGGGTCTTGAGAGTGAGCTGGTGTGTGAGGGGGGTATTGAGAGTGAGCTGGTGTGTGAGGGGGTATTGAGAGTGAGCTGGTGTGTGTGGGGTGTTGAGAGTGAGCTGGTGTGTGAGGGGGCTGTTGAGAGTGAGCTGGTGTGTGAGACGGTGTTGAGAGTGAGCTGGTGTGTGAGGGGGTGTTCAGAGTGAGCTGGTGTGTGAGGGGGTGTTGAGACTGAGCTGGTGTGTGAGGGGGTGTTGAGAGTGAGCTGGTGTGTGAGGGGGGAGTTGAGAGTGAGCTGGTGTGTGAGGGGGGTATTGAGAGTGAGCTGGTGTGTGAGGTGGGTGTTGAGAGTGAGCTGGTGTGTGAGGGTGTGTTGAGAGTGAGCTGGTGTGTGAGGGGGTGTTGAGAGTGGGCTGGTGTGTGAGGGGGTGTTGAGAGTGAGCTGGTGTGTGAGGGGGTGTTGAGAGTGAGCTGGTGTGTGAGGGGGTGTTGAGGGTTAGCTGGTGTGTGAGTGGGTGTTGAGAGTGAGCTGGTGTGTGAGGGGGTGTTGAAAGTGTGCTGGTGTGTGAGAGGGTGTTGAGAGTGAGCTAGTGTGTGAGAGGGTGTTGAGAGTGAGCTGGTGTGTGAGGCAGTGTTGAGAGTGAGCTGGTGTGTGAGGGGGCTATTGAGAGTGAGCTGGTGTGTGAGGTGGGTGTTGAGAGTGAGCTGGTGTGTGAGGGGGTGTTGAGACTGAGCTGGTGTGTGAGGGGGTGTTGAGAGTGAGCTGGTGTGTGAGAGGGTGTTGAGAGTGAGCTGGTGTGTGAGGGGGGAGTTGAGAGTGAGCTGGTGTGTGAGGGGGGTATTGAGAGTGAGCTGGTGTGTGAGGTGGGTGTTGAGAGTGAGCTGGTGTGTGAGGGTGTGTTGAGAGTGAGCTGGTGTGTGAGGGGGTGTTGAGAGTGGGCTGGTGTGTGAGGGGGTGTTGAGAGTGAGCTGGTGTGTGAGGGGGTGTTGAGAGTGGGCTGGTGTGTGAGGGGGTGTTGAGAGTGAGCTGGTGTGTGAGGGGGTGTTGAGGGTGAGCTGGTGTGTGAGTGGGTGTTGAGAGTGAGCTGGTGTGTGAGGGGGTGTTGAAAGTGTGCTGGTGTGTGAGAGGGTGTTGAGAGTGAGCTGGTGTGTGAGGGGGGAGTTGAGAGTGAGCTGGTGTGTGAGGGGAGTGTTGAGAGTGAGCTGGTGTGTGAGGGGGTGTTGAAAGTGAGCTGGTGTTTGAGGCAGTGTTGAGAGTGAGCTGGTGTGTGAGGGGGGTATTGAGAGTGAGCTGGTGTGTGAGGTGGGTGTTGAGAGTGAGCTGGTGTGTGAGGGGGTGTTGAGACTGAGCTGGTGTGTGAGGGGGTGTTGAGAGTGAGCTGGTGTGTGCGGGGGTGTTGAGAGTGAGCTGGTGTGTGAGGCAGTGTTGAGAGTGAGCTGGTGTGTGAGGGGGGTATTGAGAGTGAGCTGGTGTGTGAGGGGGTGTTGAGAGTGAGCTGGTGTGTGAGGCAGTGTTGAGAGTGAGCTGGTGTGTGAGGGGGGTATTGAGAGTGAGCTGGTGTGTGAGGTGGGTGTTGAGAGTGAGCTGGTGTGTGAGGGGGTGTTGAGACTGAGCTGGTGTGTGAGGGGGTGTTGAGAGTGAGCTGGTGTGTGAGGGGGGAGTTGAGAGTGAGCTGGTGTGTGAGGGGGGTATTGAGAGTGAGCTGGTGTGTGAGGTGGGTGTTGAGAGTGAGCTGGTGTGTGAGGGTGTGTTGAGAGTGAGCTGGTGTGTGAGGGGGGAGTTGAGAGTGAGCTGGTGTGTGAGGGGGTGTTGAGAGTTGGCTGGTGTGTGAGGGGGTGTTGAGAGTGAGCTGGTGTGTGAGGGGGTGTTGAGAGTGTGCTGGTGTGTGAGGGGGTGTTGAGGGTGAGCTGGTGTGTGAGTGGGTGTTGAGAGTGAGCTGGTGTGTGAGGGGGGAGTTGAGAGTGAGCTGGTGTGTGAGGGGAGTGTTGAGAGTGAGCTGGTGTGTGAGGGGGTGTTGAAAGTGAGCTGGTGTTTGAGGGGGTGTTGAGAGTGAGCTGGTGTGTGAGGGGGTGTTAAGAGTTAGCTGGTGTGTGAGGGGGTGTTGAGAGTGAGCTGGTGTGTGAGGGGGTGTTGAGAGTGAGCTGGTGTGTGAGGGGGTGTTGAGAGTGAGCTGGTGTTTGAGGGGGTGTTGAGAGTGAGCTGGTGTGTGAGGGGGTGTTAAGAGTTAGCTGGTGTGTGAGGGGGTGTTGAGAGTGAGCTGGTGTGTGAGGGGGTGTTGAGAGTGAGCTGGTGTGTGAGGGGGTGTTAAGAGTTAGCTGGTGTGTGAGGGGGTGTTGAGAGTGAGCTGGTGTGTGAGGGGGTGTTGAGAGTGAGCTGGTGTGTGAGAGGGTGTTGAGAGTGAGCTGGTGTGTGAGGGGGTGTTGAGAGTGAGCTGGTGTGTGAGGGGGTGTTGAGAGTGAGCTGGTGTGTGAGGGGAGTGTTGAGAGTGAGCTGGTGTGTGAGGGGGTGTTGAGAGTGAGCTGGTGTGTGAGGGGGTGTTGAGAGTTAGCTGGTGTGTGAGGGGGTGTTGAGAGTGAGCTGGTGTGTGAGGGGGTGTTGAGAGTGAGCTGGTGTGTGAGGGGGTGTTGAGGGTGAGCTGGTGTGTGAGGGGGTGTTGAGAGTGAGCTGGTGTGTGAGGGGGTGTTGAGAGTGAGCTGGTGTTTGAGGGGGTGTTGAGAGTGAGCTGGTGTGTGAGGGGGTGTTGAGACTGAGCTGGTGTGTGAGGGGGTGTTGAGAGTGAGCTGGTGTGTGAGGGGGTGTTAAGAGTTAGCTGGTGTGTGAGGGGGTGTTGAGAGTGAGCTGGTGTGTGAGGGGGTGTTGAGAGTGAGCTGGTGTGTGAGAGGGTGTTGAGAGTGAGCTGGTGTGTGAGGGGGTGTTGAGAGTGAGCTGGTGTGTGAGGGGGTGTTGAGGGTGAGCTGGTGTGTGAGTGGGTGTTGAGAGTGAGCTGGTGTGTGAGGGGGTGTTGAAAGTGTGCTGGTGTGTGAGAGGGTGTTGAGAGTGAGCTGGTGTGTGAGGGGGGAGTTGAGAGTGAGCTGGTGTGTGAGGGGAGTGTTGAGAGTGAGCTGGTGTGTGAGGGGGTGTTGAAAGTGAGCTGGTGTTTGAGGCAGTGTTGAGAGTGAGCTGGTGTGTGAGGGGGGTATTGAGAGTGAGCTGGTGTGTGAGGTGGGTGTTGAGAGTGAGCTGGTGTGTGAGGGGGTGTTGAGACTGAGCTGGTGTGTGAGGGGGTGTTGAGAGTGAGCTGGTGTGTGCGGGGGTGTTGAGAGTGAGCTGGTGTGTGAGGCAGTGTTGAGAGTGAGCTGGTGTGTGAGGGGGGTATTGAGAGTGAGCTGGTGTGTGAGGGGGTGTTGAGAGTGAGCTGGTGTGTGAGGCAGTGTTGAGAGTGAGCTGGTGTGTGAGGGGGGTATTGAGAGTGAGCTGGTGTGTGAGGTGGGTGTTGAGAGTGAGCTGGTGTGTGAGGGGGTGTTGAGACTGAGCTGGTGTGTGAGGGGGTGTTGAGAGTGAGCTGGTGTGTGAGGGGGGAGTTGAGAGTGAGCTGGTGTGTGAGGGGGGTATTGAGAGTGAGCTGGTGTGTGAGGTGGGTGTTGAGAGTGAGCTGGTGTGTGAGGGTGTGTTGAGAGTGAGCTGGTGTGTGAGGGGGGAGTTGAGAGTGAGCTGGTGTGTGAGGGGGTGTTGAGAGTTGGCTGGTGTGTGAGGGGGTGTTGAGAGTGAGCTGGTGTGTGAGGGGGTGTTGAGAGTGTGCTGGTGTGTGAGGGGGTGTTGAGGGTGAGCTGGTGTGTGAGTGGGTGTTGAGAGTGAGCTGGTGTGTGAGGGGGGAGTTGAGAGTGAGCTGGTGTGTGAGGGGAGTGTTGAGAGTGAGCTGGTGTGTGAGGGGGTGTTGAAAGTGAGCTGGTGTTTGAGGGGGTGTTGAGAGTGAGCTGGTGTGTGAGGGGGTGTTAAGAGTTAGCTGGTGTGTGAGGGGGTGTTGAGAGTGAGCTGGTGTGTGAGGGGGTGTTGAGAGTGAGCTGGTGTGTGAGGGGGTGTTGAGAGTGAGCTGGTGTTTGAGGGGGTGTTGAGAGTGAGCTGGTGTGTGAGGGGGTGTTAAGAGTTAGCTGGTGTGTGAGGGGGTGTTGAGAGTGAGCTGGTGTGTGAGGGGGTGTTAAGAGTTAGCTGGTGTGTGAGGGGGTGTTGAGAGTGAGCTGGTGTGTGAGGGGGTGTTGAGAGTGAGCTGGTGTGTGAGAGGGTGTTGAGAGTGAGCTGGTGTGTGAGGGGGTGTTGAGAGTGAGCTGGTGTGTGAGGGGGTGTTGAGAGTGAGCTGGTGTGTGAGGGGAGTGTTGAGAGTGAGCTGGTGTGTGAGGGGGTGTTGAGAGTGAGCTGGTGTGTGAGGGGGTGTTGAGAGTTAGCTGGTGTGTGAGGGGGTGTTGAGAGTGAGCTGGTGTGGGAGGGGGAGCTGAGAGTGAGCTGGTGTTTGATGGGGTGTTGAGAGTGAGCTGGTGTGTGAGGGGGTGCTGAGAGTGAGCTGGTGTGTGAGGGGGTGTTGAGAGTTAGCTGGTGTGTGAGGGGGTGTTGAGAGTGAGCTGGTGTGTGAGGGGTGTTGAGAGTGAGCTGGTGTGTAAGGGGGTGTTCAGAGTGAACTGGTGTGTGAGGGGGTGTTGAGAGTGAGCTGGTGTGTGAGGGGGTGTTCAGAGTGAACTGGTGTGTGAGGGGTGTTGAGAGTGAGCTGGTGTGTAAGGGGGTGTTCAGAGTGAACTGGTGTTTGAGGGGTGTTGAGAGTGAGCTGGTGTGTAAGGGGGTGTTGAGAGTGAGCTGGTGTGTGAGGGGGTGTTGCGAGTGAGCTGGTGTGTGAGGGGGATGTTGAGTGTGAGCTGGTGTGTGAGGGGTGTGTTGAGAGTGAGCTGGTGTGTGTGGGGGTTTTGAGAGTGAGTTGGTGTGTGAGGGCTTGTTGAGAGTGAGCTGGTGTGTGAGGGGGTGTTGAGAGTGAGCTGGTGTGTGAGGGGTTGTTGAGAGTGAGCTGGTGTGTGAAGGGGTGTTGAGAGTGAGCTGGTGTGTGAGGAGGTGTTGAGAGTGAGCTGGTGTGTGAGGGGGTGTTGACAGTGAGCTGGTGTGTGAGGGGGTGTTGAGAGTGAGCTGGTGTGTGAGGGGGTGTTGAGAGTGAGCTGGTGTGTGTGGGGGTGTTGAGAGTGAGCTGGTGTGTGAGGGCTTGTTGAGAGTGAGCTGGTGTGTGAGGGGGTGTTGAGAGTGAGCTGGTGTGTGAGGGGGGTGTTGGGAGTGAGCTGGTCTGTGAGGGGTTGTTGAGAGTGAGCTGGTGTGTGAGGGGGATGTTGAGAGTGAGCTGGTGTGTGAGCGGGAGTTGATAGGGAGCTGGTGTGTGAGGGGGTGTTGAGAGTGAGCTGGTGTGTGAGGGGTGAGTTGAGAGTGAGCTGGTGTGTGAGGGGGGTGTTGGGAGTGAGGACTAATTAATAGAAAGAACTGTAACCAAATTGTATTAACTTTTGTAGACAACTGGGGTGATCTTTTCTTTCCCCACACTTAGACATGACAAACACGTACCACTCTTTAACCTATCATAGAAAAAGATAAAACTTAACATGAAATCCTTATATATTTCGACCTGGAATATCCAAGGTCTACGCTCTTCACTGCGAGAAGTGAAGAGTAGGACCCCAGAGTTCATAGAGGAAACTAAAGATCTAGATATTATCATTTTACAGGAAACGTGGTATAAAGGAAAAGGACACACCGGCTGTCCCCAAGGGTACACTGAGCTAGTGGTCCCCTCCAATAAATTACCAAGTGTAACCCAAGGCAGAGACTCCGGAGGCATACTGATCTGGTTTAAAACAGAACTTAAGAATTACATCAAATTTATAAAAAAGGGCGAAAACCATATGTGGCTCAAACTTGAGAGGGAGATTATCTCAAACACCCAAGATGTTTACATTTGCGCACTTTATATCCCTCCAATCGATTCCCCGTACTACAAAGAGGACACCTTCTCCAACATGGAGGGGGAAATTATCCAATACCAGGCCCAGGGGAACGTGTTGATCTGTGGGGACCTCAATTCAAGAACGGGCAAAGAACCAGACTTCACCAATAATCAGGGAAACAATTACGTATTCGGGAATAACCACTTTGACATCCCTTCCCTTCCATACAGGCATAACTGCGACAAGCAGTCAAATACCAACGGTAAACAGCTACTACAGCTCTGTCGAAACCTGGGTCTGTACATTGTCAATGGTAGGTTCATCGGAGACCTCCTAGGAAGATCGACCTACTGCTCACCTCTTGGCTGCAGCACAGTAGACTATATGATTACAGACTTGGACCCATCCTCTTTCAGAGCATTCACAGTCAAACCACAAACAACACTGTCAGATCACAGCCAAATTACTATGTTTCTCAAAAAGACAGAAACAAACAACATAGAAACACAACCCAGTAAACTGTACAACACCAAAAAATCGTACAGATGGGCCAAAAATGACACGGAAAAATACCAGAAAACAATTAGCAATGCATCAACTCAAGCTCTCTTAGACACCTTTCTGGATAACATATACTCTCACAATAAAGAAGGCGTAAACCGGGCAGTTAGTAAACTAAACAATATTTTTGATAATTTGGCAACAAATGCAAACTTGAAAGCTCGCAAGAACAAACCCAAAACAAAAAACTATGAAAAATGGTTTGACCATGATTGCCATAACATGAGGAAAAAACTTAGAAAACTATCAAACCAAAAACACAGACATCCAGAAAACGAGGAATTACGCCTTACTTATTGTCAGACGCTAACACAATACAGAAACACACTCAGGACCAAAAAAGAGCAATTTATTAAGAATACACTCAGCTCCATGGAGGAATCCATTGAGTCGAATTGTTTCTGGGACAACTTGAAAACACTACACAAAAAACAACATGACGATTTGTCCATTCAAAATGGGTAAACCACTTTGAAAAATTATACCAGAAAAACACACTAGGACCAGAGCAACACCAAATACGCAAAAAACTTGAAAAGCTTGAAATGGCCATAAAAGATAACCAAAACCCGCTAGACGCCATAATAACAGAAAAAGAACTTCTTGAAAAACTCAAGGACCTGCGACCAGGAAAAGCTTGCGGGACAGACGGCATACTAAACGAGATGATTAAACACGCAGACGACAAACTGAAACTGGCTATCCTAAAACTCTTCAACTTGGTTCTGAGTGTCGGTTATTTCCCTGACATCTGGAACAAAGGACTCATATCACCCATATACAAAAGTGGGGACAAAATCGACCCAAACAACTATCGAGGCATCTGTGTAAACAGTAACCTGGGGAAGGTATTCTGTAGCATCATAAACAAAAGACTTATAAACTTCCTTGAAGAGCACAATGTCTTGAGTAAAAGCCAAATTGGATTCCTGCCAAACTATAGAACATCCGATCATATCTTCACCCTACAGACCCTAATTGACAAACACGTTCACCATAACAAAAGCAAAATCCACGCATGCTTTGTAGATTTCCAGAAGGCTTTCGACTCCATCTGGCATGACGGTTTATTCCTGAAACTTATCGAAAGCGGGGTAGGAGGTAAAACATATGATGTAATTAAATCAATGTATACAAACAATAAATGTGCAGTTAAAATTGGAGACAAACAAACAAAATACTTCCCACAGGGGCGGGGGGTGACGCAGGGCTCGCCAATCTCACCGACACTCTTTAATATTTACATTAATGGATTGGCAAAACTACTTGAACAATCTACAGCACCCGGCCTCACCCTATATGAATCCAAGGTTAAATTCCTCCTCTATGCCGACGACCTGGTTCTGCTGTCACCAACTAAGGAGGGTCTACAGCAGAACCTGGACCTGCTGGAGTCGTACTGCCAGACTTGGGCCCTGACAATAAATCCCCAAAAAACCAAAGTCCTTGTGTTCCAGCAAAGATCCAAACAACATGGACCCACAATAAATTTCACAGTAGGAACAACCAAAATTGAACAAACCACTCACTACACATACTTGGGCTTAAAAATCAGTTCTACGGGAAACTTCAAACTGGCTGTGAATGAACTGAAAGAGAAAGCAAGAAGGGCTTTCTATGCCATCAAAAAATCAATCCAAATAGAAATCCCAATTAGCATTTGGCTCAAAATTTTCAAATCAGTAATTGAACCAATTGCACTCTATGGCAGTGAGGTCTGGGGACCACTAACACAACAAGATTTTGCAAAATGGGACAAACACCCAATTGAGATCCTACATGTGGAATTCTGTAAAAGTATCCTCCGGACTCAAAGGAAAACAGTAAACAACGCATGCAGGGCGGAACTAGGCCAATACCCATTAATAATCACTATCCAAAAAAGAGCCACCAAATTTTGGAATCACCTACAAATGAGCAACCCCCAATGCTATCACTACGACGCCCTGAAATGCCAAGAGCTGACCATAAAGAAGAATACCCTTAGTCAACTAGTCCTGGGACTCAATAAAGTAACTACTAACAATACTAACAATAACCAGCCCCAGGACAGTGACAGGGTAACACAAAGAATTCGACCCAACACAATCGTCGCTAAGCAAAAGGAAAAATATCTGTCATATTGGGCAGAAACAACAAAAACCCAAAGCAAACTCAATTGCTACTTGGCCCTAAACAGACAATACAACATAGCTGATTACCTGACCATGGTAAAGGATAACAAACTGAGAAGAACCTTGACAAGGTACAGACTTAGCGAACATAGCCTAGCGATCGAAAAAGGCAGACACAGGCAGACCAGGCTGCCAAGAGAAGACAGGATATGCTCTCACTGCAGTCAGGGAGTAGTTGAGACAGAGATGCACTTCCTCACAGCCTGTGGAAAATATCAGGGCATCAGAGAGAATTTCTATCAAAAATTCTCACAAATATGCCCTGAATTCAGAAATCTGACTGACAACCAAAAACTCCCATTCCTACTGGGGGAGGAGAGAAGCTGTGTAACACTGGCGGCACACTATGTTACAGCTTGCCATGAACAGAGGGACAACCAGTAAACTAAGACAAGAGTATATATAAACAAGGCGAAAATATATTTATAAACTCAGGGATATACCTGTTTATACACTGTATGAATGGAACCGCGTTTATGTGTTCAACCATAAATGTATTTTGATGCTTTGGCAACATAAGATGTACCTTATCATGCCAATAAAGCGATTTGTATTGTATTATTGTATTGTGTGGGTGTGTTGAGAGTGAGCTGGTGTGTGAGGGCTTGTTGAGACTGAGCTGGTGTGTGAGGGCTTGTTGAGAGTGAGCTGGTGTGTGAGGGGTGTTGAGAGTGAGCTGGTGTGTGAGGGGGTGTTGAGAGTGAGCTGGTGTGGGAGGGGTTGTTGAGAGTGAGCTGGTGTGTGAGGGGTGTTGAGAGTGAGCTGGTGTGTGAGGGGTTGTTGAGAGTGAGCTGGTGTGTGTGCGGGAGTTGAGAGTGAGCTGGTGTGTGAGGGGGTGTTGAAAGTGAGCTGGTGTGTGAGGGGGTGTTGAGAGTGAGCTGGTGTGTGAGGGGTGAGTTGAGAGTGAGCTGGTGTGTGAGGGGGTGTTGTGAGTGAGCTTGTGTGTGAGGGGGTGTTGAGAGTGATCTGGTGTGTGTGGGGGTGTTGAGAGTGAGCTGGTGTGTGAGGGCTTGTAGAGAGTGAGCTGGTGTGTGTGGAGGAGTTGAGAGTGAGCTGGTGTGTGAGGGGGTGTTGAGAGTGAGCTGGTGTGTGAGGGCGTATTGAGAGTGAGCTGGTGTGTGAGGTTGTGTTGAGAGTGAGCTGCTGTGTGAGAGGGTGTTGAGAGTGAGCTGGCATGTGAGGGGGTGTTGAGAGTGAGCTTGTGTGTGAGGGGGTGTTGAGAGTGAGCTGGTGTGTGAGGGGGTGTTGAGAGTGAGCTGGTGTGTGAGGGGGTGTTGAGAGTGAGCTGGTGTGTGTGGGGGTGTTGAGAGTGAGCTGGTGTGTGAGGGCTTGTTGAGAGTGAGCTGGTGTGTGAGGGGGTGTTGAGAGTGAGCTGGTGTGTGAGGGGGGTGTTGGGAGTGAGCTGGTCTGTGAGGGGTTGTTGAGAGTGAGCTGGTGTGTGAGGGGGATGTTGAGAGTGAGCTGGTGTGTGAGCGGGAGTTGATAGGGAGCTGGTGTGTGAGGGGGTGTTGAGAGTGAGCTGGTGTGTGAGGGGTGAGTTGAGAGTGAGCTGGTGTGTGAGGGGGGTGTTGGGAGTGAGGACTAATTAATAGAAAGAACTGTAACCAAATTGTATTAACTTTTGTAGACAACTGGGGTGATCTTTTCTTTCCCCACACTTAGACATGACAAACACGTACCACTCTTTAACCTATCATAGAAAAAGATAAAACTTAACATGAAATCCTTATATATTTCGACCTGGAATATCCAAGGTCTACGCTCTTCACTGCGAGAAGTGAAGAGTAGGACCCCAGAGTTCATAGAGGAAACTAAAGATCTAGATATTATCATTTTACAGGAAACGTGGTATAAAGGAAAAGGACACACCGGCTGTCCCCAAGGGTACACTGAGCTAGTGGTCCCCTCCAATAAATTACCAAGTGTAACCCAAGGCAGAGACTCCGGAGGCATACTGATCTGGTTTAAAACAGAACTTAAGAATTACATCAAATTTATAAAAAAGGGCGAAAACCATATGTGGCTCAAACTTGAGAGGGAGATTATCTCAAACACCCAAGATGTTTACATTTGCGCACTTTATATCCCTCCAATCGATTCCCCGTACTACAAAGAGGACACCTTCTCCAACATGGAGGGGGAAATTATCCAATACCAGGCCCAGGGGAACGTGTTGATCTGTGGGGACCTCAATTCAAGAACGGGCAAAGAACCAGACTTCACCAATAATCAGGGAAACAATTACGTATTCGGGAATAACCACTTTGACATCCCTTCCCTTCCATACAGGCATAACTGCGACAAGCAGTCAAATACCAACGGTAAACAGCTACTACAGCTCTGTCGAAACCTGGGTCTGTACATTGTCAATGGTAGGTTCATCGGAGACCTCCTAGGAAGATCGACCTACTGCTCACCTCTTGGCTGCAGCACAGTAGACTATATGATTACAGACTTGGACCCATCCTCTTTCAGAGCATTCACAGTCAAACCACAAACAACACTGTCAGATCACAGCCAAATTACTATGTTTCTCAAAAAGACAGAAACAAACAACATAGAAACACAACCCAGTAAACTGTACAACACCAAAAAATCGTACAGATGGGCCAAAAATGACACGGAAAAATACCAGAAAACAATTAGCAATGCATCAACTCAAGCTCTCTTAGACACCTTTCTGGATAACATATACTCTCACAATAAAGAAGGCGTAAACCGGGCAGTTAGTAAACTAAACAATATTTTTGATAATTTGGCAACAAATGCAAACTTGAAAGCTCGCAAGAACAAACCCAAAACAAAAAACTATGAAAAATGGTTTGACCATGATTGCCATAACATGAGGAAAAAACTTAGAAAACTATCAAACCAAAAACACAGACATCCAGAAAACGAGGAATTACGCCTTACTTATTGTCAGACGCTAACACAATACAGAAACACACTCAGGACCAAAAAAGAGCAATTTATTAAGAATACACTCAGCTCCATGGAGGAATCCATTGAGTCGAATTGTTTCTGGGACAACTTGAAAACACTACACAAAAAACAACATGACGATTTGTCCATTCAAAATGGGTAAACCACTTTGAAAAATTATACCAGAAAAACACACTAGGACCAGAGCAACACCAAATACGCAAAAAACTTGAAAAGCTTGAAATGGCCATAAAAGATAACCAAAACCCGCTAGACGCCATAATAACAGAAAAAGAACTTCTTGAAAAACTCAAGGACCTGCGACCAGGAAAAGCTTGCGGGACAGACGGCATACTAAACGAGATGATTAAACACGCAGACGACAAACTGAAACTGGCTATCCTAAAACTCTTCAACTTGGTTCTGAGTGTCGGTTATTTCCCTGACATCTGGAACAAAGGACTCATATCACCCATATACAAAAGTGGGGACAAAATCGACCCAAACAACTATCGAGGCATCTGTGTAAACAGTAACCTGGGGAAGGTATTCTGTAGCATCATAAACAAAAGACTTATAAACTTCCTTGAAGAGCACAATGTCTTGAGTAAAAGCCAAATTGGATTCCTGCCAAACTATAGAACATCCGATCATATCTTCACCCTACAGACCCTAATTGACAAACACGTTCACCATAACAAAAGCAAAATCTACGCATGCTTTGTAGATTTCCAGAAGGCTTTCGACTCCATCTGGCATGACGGTTTATTCCTGAAACTTATCGAAAGCGGGGTAGGAGGTAAAACATATGATGTAATTAAATCAATGTATACAAACAATAAATGTGCAGTTAAAATTGGAGACAAACAAACAAAATACTTCCCACAGGGGCGGGGGGTGACGCAGGGCTCGCCAATCTCACCGACACTCTTTAATATTTACATTAATGGATTGGCAAAACTACTTGAACAATCTACAGCACCCGGCCTCACCCTATATGAATCCAAGGTTAAATTCCTCCTCTATGCCGACGACCTGGTTCTGCTGTCACCAACTAAGGAGGGTCTACAGCAGAACCTGGACCTGCTGGAGTCGTACTGCCAGACTTGGGCCCTGACAATAAATCCCCAAAAAACCAAAGTCCTTGTGTTCCAGCAAAGATCCAAACAACATGGACCCACAATAAATTTCACAGTAGGAACAACCAAAATTGAACAAACCACTCACTACACATACTTGGGCTTAAAAATCAGTTCTACGGGAAACTTCAAACTGGCTGTGAATGAACTGAAAGAGAAAGCAAGAAGGGCTTTCTATGCCATCAAAAAATCAATCCAAATAGAAATCCCAATTAGCATTTGGCTCAAAATTTTCAAATCAGTAATTGAACCAATTGCACTCTATGGCAGTGAGGTCTGGGGACCACTAACACAACAAGATTTTGCAAAATGGGACAAACACCCAATTGAGATCCTACATGCGGAATTCTGTAAAAGTATCCTCCGGACTCAAAGGAAAACAGTAAACAACGCATGCAGGGCGGAACTAGGCCAATACCCATTAATAATCACTATCCAAAAAAGAGCCACCAAATTTTGGAATCACCTACAAATGAGCAACCCCCAATGCTATCACTACGACGCCCTGAAATGCCAAGAGCTGACCATAAAGAAGAATACCCTTAGTCAACTAGTCCTGGGACTCAATAAAGTAACTACTAACAATACTAACAATAACCAGCCCCAGGACAGTGACAGGGTAACACAAAGAATTCGACCCAACACAATCGTCGCTAAGCAAAAGGAAAAATATCTGTCATATTGGGCAGAAACAACAAAAACCCAAAGCAAACTCAATTGCTACTTGGCCCTAAACAGACAATACAACATAGCTGATTACCTGACCATGGTAAAGGATAACAAACTGAGAAGAACCTTGACAAGGTACAGACTTAGCGAACATAGCCTAGCGATCGAAAAAGGCAGACACAGGCAGACCAGGCTGCCAAGAGAAGACAGGATATGCTCTCACTGCAGTCAGGGAGTAGTTGAGACAGAGATGCACTTCCTCACAGCCTGTGGAAAATATCAGGGCATCAGAGAGAATTTCTATCAAAAATTCTCACAAATATGCCCTGAATTCAGAAATCTGACTGACAACCAAAAACTCCCATTCCTACTGGGGGAGGAGAGAAGCTGTGCAACACTGGCGGCACACTATGTTACAGCTTGCCATGAACAGAGGGACAACCAGTAAACTAAGACAAGAGTATATATAAACAAGGCGAAAATATATTTATAAACTCAGGGATATACCTGTTTATACACTGTATGAATGGAACCGCGTTTATGTGTTCAACCATAAATGTATTTTGATGCTTTGGCAACATAAGATGTACCTTATCATGCCAATAAAGCGATTTGTATTGTATTATTGTATTGTGTGGGTGTGTTGAGAGTGAGCTGGTGTGTGAGGGCTTGTTGAGACTGAGCTGGTGTGTGAGGGCTTGTTGAGAGTGAGCTGGTGTGTGAGGGGTGTTGAGAGTGAGCTGGTGTGTGAGGGGGTGTTGAGAGTGAGCTGGTGTGGGAGGGGTTGTTGAGAGTGAGCTGGTGTGTGAGGGGTGTTGAGAGTGAGCTGGTGTGTGAGGGGTTGTTGAGAGTGAGCTGGTGTGTGTGCGGGAGTTGAGAGTGAGCTGGTGTGTGAGGGGGTGTTGAAAGTGAGCTGGTGTGTGAGGGGGTGTTGAGAGTGAGCTGGTGTGTGAGGGGTGAGTTGAGAGTGAGCTGGTGTGTGAGGGGGTGTTGTGAGTGAGCTTGTGTGTGAGGGGGTGTTGAGAGTGATCTGGTGTGTGTGGGGGTGTTGAGAGTGAGCTGGTGTGTGAGGGCTTGTAGAGAGTGAGCTGGTGTGTGTGGAGGAGTTGAGAGTGAGCTGGTGTGTGAGGGGGTGTTGAGAGTGAGCTGGTGTGTGAGGGCGTATTGAGAGTGAGCTGGTGTGTGAGGTTGTGTTGAGAGTGAGCTGCTGTGTGAGAGGGTGTTGAGAGTGAGCTGGCATGTGAGGGGGTGTTGAGAGTGAGCTTGTGTGTGAGGGGGTGTTGAGAGTGAGCTGGTGTGTGAGGGGGTGTTGAGAGTGAGCTGGTGTGTGTGGGGGTGTTGAAAGTGAGCTGGTGTGTGAGGGCTTGTTGAGAGTGAGCTGGTGTGTGAGGGGGAGTTGAGAGTGAGTTGGTGTGTGAGGGGGTGTTGAGAGTGAGCTGGTGTGTGAGGGGGTGTTGAGAGTGAGCTGGTGTGTGAGGGGTTGTTGAGAGTGAGCTGGTGTGTGTGGGGGAGTTGAGAGTGAGCTGGTGTGTGAGGGGGTGTTGAGAGTGAGCTGGTGTGTGAGGGGGTGTTGAGAGTGAGCTGGTGTGTGAGGGGGTGCTGAGACTGAGCTGGTGTGTGAGGGGGTGTTGAGAGTGAGCTGGTGTGTGAGGGGGATGTTGAGAGTGAGCTGGTGTGTGAGCAGGAGTTGAGAGGGAGCTGGTGTGTGAGGGGGTGTTGAGAGTGAGCTGGTGTGTGAGGGCTTGTTGAGAGTGAGCTGGTGTGTGAGGGGGTGTTGAGAGTGAGCTGGTGTGTGAGGGGGGTGTTGGGAGTGAGCTGGTCTGTGAGGGGTTGTTGAGAGTGAGCTGGTGTGTGAGGGGGATGTTGAGAGTGAGCTGGTGTGTGAGCGGGAGTTGATAGGGAGCTGGTGTGTGAGGGGGTGTTGAGAGTGAGCTGGTGTGTGAGGGGTGAGTTGAGAGTGAGCTGGTGTGTGAGGGGGGTGTTGGGAGTGAGCTGGTCTGTGAGGGGTTGTTGAGAGTGAGCTGGTGTGTGTGGGGGATGTTGAGAGTGAGCTGGTGTGTGAGCGGGAGTTGATAGGGAGCTGTTGTGTGAGGGGGTGTTGAGAGTGAGCTGGTGTGTGAGGGGGTGTTGAGAGTGAGCTGGTGTGTGAGGGGGTGTTGAGAGTGGGCTGGTGTGTGAGGGGGTGTTGAGAGTGAGCTGGTGTGTGAGGGGGTGTTGAGGGTGAGCTGGTGTGTGAGTGGGTGTTGAGAGTGAGCTGGTGTGTGAGGGGGTGTTGAAAGTGTGCTGGTGTGTGAGAGGGTGTTGAGAGTGAGCTGGTGTGTGAGGGGGGAGTTGAGAGTGAGCTGGTGTGTGAGGGGAGTGTTGAGAGTGAGCTGGTGTGTGAGGGGGTGTTGAAAGTGAGCTGGTGTTTGAGGCAGTGTTGAGAGTGAGCTGGTGTGTGAGGGGGGTATTGAGAGTGAGCTGGTGTGTGAGGTGGGTGTTGAGAGTGAGCTGGTGTGTGAGGGGGTGTTGAGACTGAGCTGGTGTGTGAGGGGGTGTTGAGAGTGAGCTGGTGTGTGCGGGGGTGTTGAGAGTGAGCTGGTGTGTGAGGCAGTGTTGAGAGTGAGCTGGTGTGTGAGGGGGGTATTGAGAGTGAGCTGGTGTGTGAGGGGGTGTTGAGAGTGAGCTGGTGTGTGAGGCAGTGTTGAGAGTGAGCTGGTGTGTGAGGGGGGTATTGAGAGTGAGCTGGTGTGTGAGGTGGGTGTTGAGAGTGAGCTGGTGTGTGAGGGGGTGTTGAGACTGAGCTGGTGTGTGAGGGGGTGTTGAGAGTGAGCTGGTGTGTGAGGGGGGAGTTGAGAGTGAGCTGGTGTGTGAGGGGGGTATTGAGAGTGAGCTGGTGTGTGAGGTGGGTGTTGAGAGTGAGCTGGTGTGTGAGGGTGTGTTGAGAGTGAGCTGGTGTGTGAGGGGGGAGTTGAGAGTGAGCTGGTGTGTGAGGGGGTGTTGAGAGTTGGCTGGTGTGTGAGGGGGTGTTGAGAGTGAGCTGGTGTGTGAGGGGGTGTTGAGAGTGTGCTGGTGTGTGAGGGGGTGTTGAGGGTGAGCTGGTGTGTGAGTGGGTGTTGAGAGTGAGCTGGTGTGTGAGGGGGGAGTTGAGAGTGAGCTGGTGTGTGAGGGGAGTGTTGAGAGTGAGCTGGTGTGTGAGGGGGTGTTGAAAGTGAGCTGGTGTTTGAGGGGGTGTTGAGAGTGAGCTGGTGTGTGAGGGGGTGTTAAGAGTTAGCTGGTGTGTGAGGGGGTGTTGAGAGTGAGCTGGTGTGTGAGGGGGTGTTGAGAGTGAGCTGGTGTGTGAGGGGGTGTTGAGAGTGAGCTGGTGTTTGAGGGGGTGTTGAGAGTGAGCTGGTGTGTGAGGGGGTGTTAAGAGTTAGCTGGTGTGTGAGGGGGTGTTGAGAGTGAGCTGGTGTGTGAGGGGGTGTTGAGAGTGAGCTGGTGTGTGAGGGGGTGTTAAGAGTTAGCTGGTGTGTGAGGGGGTGTTGAGAGTGAGCTGGTGTGTGAGGGGGTGTTGAGAGTGAGCTGGTGTGTGAGAGGGTGTTGAGAGTGAGCTGGTGTGTGAGGGGGTGTTGAGAGTGAGCTGGTGTGTGAGGGGGTGTTGAGAGTGAGCTGGTGTGTGAGGGGAGTGTTGAGAGTGAGCTGGTGTGTGAGGGGGTGTTGAGAGTGAGCTGGTGTGTGAGGGGGTGTTGAGAGTTAGCTGGTGTGTGAGGGGGTGTTGAGAGTGAGCTGGTGTGGGAGGGGGAGCTGAGAGTGAGCTGGTGTTTGATGGGGTGTTGAGAGTGAGCTGGTGTGTGAGGGGGTGCTGAGAGTGAGCTGGTGTGTGAGGGGGTGTTGAGAGTTAGCTGGTGTGTGAGGGGGTGTTGAGAGTGAGCTGGTGTGTGAGGGGTGTTGAGAGTGAGCTGGTGTGTAAGGGGGTGTTCAGAGTGAACTGGTGTGTGAGGGGGTGTTGAGAGTGAGCTGGTGTGTGAGGGGGTGTTCAGAGTGAACTGGTGTGTGAGGGGTGTTGAGAGTGAGCTGGTGTGTAAGGGGGTGTTCAGAGTGAACTGGTGTTTGAGGGGTGTTGAGAGTGAGCTGGTGTGTAAGGGGGTGTTGAGAGTGAGCTGGTGTGTGAGGGGGTGTTGCGAGTGAGCTGGTGTGTGAGGGGAATGTTGAGTGTGAGCTGGTGTGTGAGGGGTGTGTTGAGAGTGAGCTGGTGTGTGTGGGGGTTTTGAGAGTGAGTTGGTGTGTGAGGGCTTGTTGAGAGTGAGCTGGTGTGTGAGGGGGTGTTGAGAGTGAGCTGGTGTGTGAGGGGTTGTTGAGAGTGAGCTGGTGTGTGAAGGGGTGTTGAGAGTGAGCTGGTGTGTGAGGAGGTGTTGAGAGTGAGCTGGTGTGTGAGGGGGTGTTGACAGTGAGCTGGTGTGTGAGGGGGTGTTGAGAGTGAGCTGGTGTGTGAGGGGGTGTTGAGAGTGAGCTGGTGTGTGTGGGGGTGTTGAGAGTGAGCTGGTGTGTGAGGGCTTGTTGAGAGTGAGCTGGTGTGTGAGGGGGTGTTGAGAGTGAGCTGGTGTGTGAGGGGGGTGTTGGGAGTGAGCTGGTCTGTGAGGGGTTGTTGAGAGTGAGCTGGTGTGTGAGGGGGATGTTGAGAGTGAGCTGGTGTGTGAGCGGGAGTTGATAGGGAGCTGGTGTGTGAGGGGGTGTTGAGAGTGAGCTGGTGTGTGAGGGGTGAGTTGAGAGTGAGCTGGTGTGTGAGGGGGGTGTTGGGAGTGAGGACTAATTAATAGAAAGAACTGTAACCAAATTGTATTAACTTTTGTAGACAACTGGGGTGATCTTTTCTTTCCCCACACTTAGACATGACAAACACGTACCACTCTTTAACCTATCATAGAAAAAGATAAAACTTAACATGAAATCCTTATATATTTCGACCTGGAATATCCAAGGTCTACGCTCTTCACTGCGAGAAGTGAAGAGTAGGACCCCAGAGTTCATAGAGGAAACTAAAGATCTAGATATTATCATTTTACAGGAAACGTGGTATAAAGGAAAAGGACACACCGGCTGTCCCCAAGGGTACACTGAGCTAGTGGTCCCCTCCAATAAATTACCAAGTGTAACCCAAGGCAGAGACTCCGGAGGCATACTGATCTGGTTTAAAACAGAACTTAAGAATTACATCAAATTTATAAAAAAGGGCGAAAACCATATGTGGCTCAAACTTGAGAGGGAGATTATCTCAAACACCCAAGATGTTTACATTTGCGCACTTTATATCCCTCCAATCGATTCCCCGTACTACAAAGAGGACACCTTCTCCAACATGGAGGGGGAAATTATCCAATACCAGGCCCAGGGGAACGTGTTGATCTGTGGGGACCTCAATTCAAGAACGGGCAAAGAACCAGACTTCACCAATAATCAGGGAAACAATTACGTATTCGGGAATAACCACTTTGACATCCCTTCCCTTCCATACAGGCATAACTGCGACAAGCAGTCAAATACCAACGGTAAACAGCTACTACAGCTCTGTCGAAACCTGGGTCTGTACATTGTCAATGGTAGGTTCATCGGAGACCTCCTAGGAAGATCGACCTACTGCTCACCTCTTGGCTGCAGCACAGTAGACTATATGATTACAGACTTGGACCCATCCTCTTTCAGAGCATTCACAGTCAAACCACAAACAACACTGTCAGATCACAGCCAAATTACTATGTTTCTCAAAAAGACAGAAACAAACAACATAGAAACACAACCCAGTAAACTGTACAACACCAAAAAATCGTACAGATGGGCCAAAAATGACACGGAAAAATACCAGAAAACAATTAGCAATGCATCAACTCAAGCTCTCTTAGACACCTTTCTGGATAACATATACTCTCACAATAAAGAAGGCGTAAACCGGGCAGTTAGTAAACTAAACAATATTTTTGATAATTTGGCAACAAATGCAAACTTGAAAGCTCGCAAGAACAAACCCAAAACAAAAAACTATGAAAAATGGTTTGACCATGATTGCCATAACATGAGGAAAAAACTTAGAAAACTATCAAACCAAAAACACAGACATCCAGAAAACGAGGAATTACGCCTTACTTATTGTCAGACGCTAACACAATACAGAAACACACTCAGGACCAAAAAAGAGCAATTTATTAAGAATACACTCAGCTCCATGGAGGAATCCATTGAGTCGAATTGTTTCTGGGACAACTTGAAAACACTACACAAAAAACAACATGACGATTTGTCCATTCAAAATGGGTAAACCACTTTGAAAAATTATACCAGAAAAACACACTAGGACCAGAGCAACACCAAATACGCAAAAAACTTGAAAAGCTTGAAATGGCCATAAAAGATAACCAAAACCCGCTAGACGCCATAATAACAGAAAAAGAACTTCTTGAAAAACTCAAGGACCTGCGACCAGGAAAAGCTTGCGGGACAGACGGCATACTAAACGAGATGATTAAACACGCAGACGACAAACTGAAACTGGCTATCCTAAAACTCTTCAACTTGGTTCTGAGTGTCGGTTATTTCCCTGACATCTGGAACAAAGGACTCATATCACCCATATACAAAAGTGGGGACAAAATCGACCCAAACAACTATCGAGGCATCTGTGTAAACAGTAACCTGGGGAAGGTATTCTGTAGCATCATAAACAAAAGACTTATAAACTTCCTTGAAGAGCACAATGTCTTGAGTAAAAGCCAAATTGGATTCCTGCCAAACTATAGAACATCCGATCATATCTTCACCCTACAGACCCTAATTGACAAACACGTTCACCATAACAAAAGCAAAATCTACGCATGCTTTGTAGATTTCCAGAAGGCTTTCGACTCCATCTGGCATGACGGTTTATTCCTGAAACTTATCGAAAGCGGGGTAGGAGGTAAAACATATGATGTAATTAAATCAATGTATACAAACAATAAATGTGCAGTTAAAATTGGAGACAAACAAACAAAATACTTCCCACAGGGGCGGGGGGTGACGCAGGGCTCGCCAATCTCACCGACACTCTTTAATATTTACATTAATGGATTGGCAAAACTACTTGAACAATCTACAGCACCCGGCCTCACCCTATATGAATCCAAGGTTAAATTCCTCCTCTATGCCGACGACCTGGTTCTGCTGTCACCAACTAAGGAGGGTCTACAGCAGAACCTGGACCTGCTGGAGTCGTACTGCCAGACTTGGGCCCTGACAATAAATCCCCAAAAAAACAAAGTCCTTGTGTTCCAGCAAAGATCCAAACAACATGGACCCACAATAAATTTCACAGTAGGAACAACCAAAATTGAACAAACCACTCACTACACATACTTGGGCTTAAAAATCAGTTCTACGGGAAACTTCAAACTGGCTGTGAATGAACTGAAAGAGAAAGCAAGAAGGGCTTTCTATGCCATCAAAAAATCAATCCAAATAGAAATCCCAATTAGCATTTGGCTCAAAATTTTCAAATCAGTAATTGAACCAATTGCACTCTATGGCAGTGAGGTCTGGGGACCACTAACACAACAAGATTTTGCAAAATGGGACAAACACCCAATTGAGATCCTACATGTGGAATTCTGTAAAAGTATCCTCCGGACTCAAAGGAAAACAGTAAACAACGCATGCAGGGCGGAACTAGGCCAATACCCATTAATAATCACTATCCAAAAAAGAGCCACCAAATTTTGGAATCACCTACAAATGAGCAACCCCCAATGCTATCACTACGACGCCCTGAAATGCCAAGAGCTGACCATAAAGAAGAATACCCTTAGTCAACTAGTCCTGGGACTCAATAAAGTAACTACTAACAATACTAACAATAACCAGCCCCAGGACAGTGACAGGGTAACACAAAGAATTCGACCCAACACAATCGTCGCTAAGCAAAAGGAAAAATATCTGTCATATTGGGCAGAAACAACAAAAACCCAAAGCAAACTCAATTGCTACTTGGCCCTAAACAGACAATACAACATAGCTGATTACCTGACCATGGTAAAGGATAACAAACTGAGAAGAACCTTGACAAGGTACAGACTTAGCGAACATAGCCTAGCGATCGAAAAAGGCAGACACAGGCAGACCAGGCTGCCAAGAGAAGACAGGATATGCTCTCACTGCAGTCAGGGAGTAGTTGAGACAGAGATGCACTTCCTCACAGCCTGTGGAAAATATCAGGGCATCAGAGAGAATTTCTATCAAAAATTCTCACAAATATGCCCTGAATTCAGAAATCTGACTGACAACCAAAAACTCCCATTCCTACTGGGGGAGGAGAGAAGCTGTGTAACACTGGCGGCACACTATGTTACAGCTTGCCATGAACAGAGGGACAACCAGTAAACTAAGACAAGAGTATATATAAACAAGGCGAAAATATATTTATAAACTCAGGGATATACCTGTTTATACACTGTATGAATGGAACCGCGTTTATGTGTTCAACCATAAATGTATTTTGATGCTTTGGCAACATAAGATGTACCTTATCATGCCAATAAAGCGATTTGTATTGTATTATTGTATTGTGTGGGTGTGTTGAGAGTGAGCTGGTGTGTGAGGGCTTGTTGAGACTGAGCTGGTGTGTGAGGGCTTGTTGAGAGTGAGCTGGTGTGTGAGGGGTGTTGAGAGTGAGCTGGTGTGTGAGGGGGTGTTGAGAGTGAGCTGGTGTGTGAGGGGAGTGTTGAGAGTGAGCTGGTGTGTGAGGGGGTGTTGAGAGTGAGCTGGTGTGTGAGGGGGTGTTGAGAGTTAGCTGGTGTGTGAGGGGGTGTTGAGAGTGAGCTGGTGTGGGAGGGGGAGCTGAGAGTGAGCTGGTGTTTGAGGGGGTGTTGAGAGTGAGCTGGTGTGTGAGGGGGTGTTGAGAGTGAGCTGGTGTGTGAGGGGGTGTTGAGAGTTAGCTGGTGTGTGAGGGGGTGTTGAGAGTGAGCTGGTGTGTGAGGGGTGTTGAGAGTGAGCTGGTGTGTAAGGGGGTGTTCAGAGTGAACTGGTGTGTGAGGGGGTGTTGAGAGTGAGCTGGTGTGTGAGGGGGTGTTCAGAGTGAACTGGTGTGTGAGGGGTGTTGAGAGTGAGCTGGTGTGTAAGGGGGTGTTCAGAGTGAACTGGTGTTTGAGGGGTGTTGAGAGTGAGCTGGTGTGTAAGGGGGTGTTGAGAGTGAGCTGGTGTGTGAGGGGGTGTTGCGAGTGAGCTGGTGTGTGAGGGGGATGTTGAGTGTGAGCTGGTGTGTGAGGGGTGTGTTGAGAGTGAGCTGGTGTGTGTGGGGGTTTTGAGAGTGAGTTGGTGTGTGAGGGCTTGTTGAGAGTGAGCTGGTGTGTGAGGGGGTGTTGAGAGTGAGCTGGTGTGTGAGGGGTTGTTGAGAGTGAGCTGGTGTGTGAAGGGGGTGTTGAGAGTGAGCTGGTGTGTGAGGAGGTGTTGAGAGTGAGCTGGTGTGTGAGGGGGTGTTGACAGTGAGCTGGTGTGTGAGGGGGTGTTGAGAGTGAGCTGGTGTGTGAGGGGGTGTTGAGAGTGAGCTGGTGTGTGTGGGGGTGTTGAGAGTGAGCTGGTGTGTGAGGGCTTGTTGAGAGTGAGCTGGTGTGTGAGGGGGTGTTGAGAGTGAGCTGGTGTGTGAGGGGGGTGTTGGGAGTGAGCTGGTCTGTGAGGGGTTGTTGAGAGTGAGCTGGTGTGTGAGGGGGATGTTGAGAGTGAGCTGGTGTGTGAGCGGGAGTTGATAGGGAGCTGGTGTGTGAGGGGGTGTTGAGAGTGAGCTGGTGTGTGAGGGGTGAGTTGAGAGTGAGCTGGTGTGTGAGGGGGGTGTTGGGAGTGAGGACTAATTAATAGAAAGAACTGTAACCAAATTGTATTAACTTTTGTAGACAACTGGGGTGATCTTTTCTTTCCCCACACTTAGACACGACAAACACGTACCACTCTTTAACCTATCATAGAAAAAGATAAAACTTAACATGAAATCCTTATATATTTCGACCTGGAATATCCAAGGTCTACGCTCTTCACTGCGAGAAGTGAAGAGTAGGACCCCAGAGTTCATAGAGGAAACTAAAGATCTAGATATTATCATTTTACAGGAAACTTGGTATAAAGGAAAAGGACACACCGGCTGTCCCCAAGGGTACACTGAGCTAGTGGTCCCCTCCAATAAATTACCAAGTGTAACCCAAGGCAGAGACTCCGGAGGCATACTGATCTGGTTTAAAACAGAACTTAAGAATTACATCAAATTTATAAAAAAGGGCGAAAACCATATGTGGCTCAAACTTGAGAGGGAGATTATCTCAAACACCCAAGATGTTTACATTTGCGCACTTTATATCCCTCCAATCGATTCCCCGTACTACAAAGAGGACACCTTCTCCAACATGGAGGGGGAAATTATCCAATACCAGGCCCAGGGGAACGTGTTGATCTGTGGGGACCTCAATTCAAGAACGGGCAAAGAACCAGACTTCACCAATAATCAGGGAAACAATTACGTATTCGGGAATAACCACTTTGACATCCCTTCCCTTCCATACAGGCATAACTGCGACAAGCAGTCAAATACCAACGGTAAACAGCTACTACAGCTCTGTCGAAACCTGGGTCTGTACATTGTCAATGGTAGGTTCATCGGAGACCTCCTAGGAAGATCGACCTACTGCTCACCTCTTGGCTGCAGCACAGTAGACTATATGATTACAGACTTGGACCCATCCTCTTTCAGAGCATTCACAGTCAAACCACAAACAACACTGTCAGATCACAGCCAAATTACTATGTTTCTCAAAAAGACAGAAACAAACAACATAGAAACACAACCCAGTAAACTGTACAACACCAAAAAATCGTACAGATGGGCCAAAAATGACACGGAAAAATACCAGAAAACAATTAGCAATGCATCAACTCAAGCTCTCTTAGACACCTTTCTGGATAACATATACTCTCACAATAAAGAAGGCGTAAACCGGGCAGTTAGTAAACTAAACAATATTTTTGATAATTTGGCAACAAATGCAAACATGAAAGCTCGCAAGAACAAACCCAAAACAAAAAACTATGAAAAATGGTTTGACCATGATTGCCATAACATGAGGAAAAAACTTAGAAAACTATCAAACCAAAAACACAGACATCCAGAAAACGAGGAATTACGCCTTACTTATTGTCAGACGCTAACACAATACAGAAACACACTCAGGACCAAAAAAGAGCAATTTATTAAGAATACACTCAGCTCCATGGAGGAATCCATTGAGTCGAATTGTTTCTGGGACAACTTGAAAACACTACACAAAAAACAACACGACGATTTGTCCATTCAAAATGGGTAAACCACTTTGAAAAATTATACCAGAAAAACACACTAGGACCAGAGCAACACCAAATACGCAAAAAACTTGAAAAGCTTGAAATGGCCATAAAAGATAACCAAAACCCGCTAGACGCCATAATAACAGAAAAAGAACTTCTTGAAAAACTCAAGGACCTGCGACCAGGAAAAGCTTGCGGGACAGACGGCATACTAAACGAGATGATTAAACACGCAGACGACAAACTGAAACTGGCTATCCTAAAACTCTTCAACTTGGTTCTGAGTGTCGGTTATTTCCCTGACATCTGGAACAAAGGACTCATATCACCCATATACAAAAGTGGGGACAAAATCGACCCAAACAACTATCGAGGCATCTGTGTAAACAGTAACCTGGGGAAGGTATTCTGTAGCATCATAAACAAAAGACTTATAAACTTCCTTGAAGAGCACAATGTCTTGAGTAAAAGCCAAATTGGATTCCTGCCAAACTATAGAACATCCGATCATATCTTCACCCTACAGACCCTAATTGACAAACACGTTCACCATAACAAAAGCAAAATCTACGCATGCTTTGTAGATTTCCAGAAGGCTTTCGACTCCATCTGGCATGACGGTTTATTCCTGAAACTTATCGAAAGCGGGGTAGGAGGTAAAACATATGATGTAATTAAATCAATGTATACAAACAATAAATGTGCAGTTAAAATTGGAGACAAACAAACAAAATACTTCCCACAGGGGCGGGGGGTGACGCAGGGCTCGCCAATCTCACCGACACTCTTTAATATTTACATTAATGGATTGGCAAAACTACTTGAACAATCTACAGCACCCGGCCTCACCCTATATGAATCCAAGGTTAAATTCCTCCTCTATGCCGACGACCTGGTTCTGCTGTCACCAACTAAGGAGGGTCTACAGCAGAACCTGGACCTGCTGGAGTCGTACTGCCAGACTTGGGCCCTGACAATAAATCCCCAAAAAACCAAAGTCCTTGTGTTCCAGCAAAGATCCAAACAACATGGACCCACAATAAATTTCACAGTAGGAACAACCAAAATTGAACAAACCACTCACTACACATACTTGGGCTTAAAAATCAGTTCTACGGGAAACTTCAAACTGGCTGTGAATGAACTGAAAGAGAAAGCAAGAAGGGCTTTCTATGCCATCAAAAAATCAATCCAAATAGAAATCCCAATTAGCATTTGGCTCAAAATTTTCAAATCAGTAATTGAACCAATTGCACTCTATGGCAGTGAGGTCTGGGGACCACTAACACAACAAGATTTTGCAAAATGGGACAAACACCCAATTGAGATCCTACATGCGGAATTCTGTAAAAGTATCCTCCGGACTCAAAGGAAAACAGTAAACAACGCATGCAGGGCGGAACTAGGCCAATACCCATTAATAATCACTATCCAAAAAAGAGCCACCAAATTTTGGAATCACCTACAAATGAGCAACCCCCAATGCTATCACTACGACGCCCTGAAATGCCAAGAGCTGACCATAAAGAAGAATACCCTTAGTCAACTAGTCCTGGGACTCAATAAAGTAACTACTAACAATACTAACAATAACCAGCCCCAGGACAGTGACAGGGTAACACAAAGAATTCGACCCAACACAATCGTCGCTAAGCAAAAGGAAAAATATCTGTCATATTGGGCAGAAACAACAAAAACCCAAAGCAAACTCAATTGCTACTTGGCCCTAAACAGACAATACAACATAGCTGATTACCTGACCATGGTAAAGGATAACAAACTGAGAAGAACCTTGACAAGGTACAGACTTAGCGAACATAGCCTAGCGATCGAAAAAGGCAGACACAGGCAGACCAGGCTGCCAAGAGAAGACAGGATATGCTCTCACTGCAGTCAGGGAGTAGTTGAGACAGAGATGCACTTCCTCACAGCCTGTGGAAAATATCAGGGCATCAGAGAGAATTTCTATCAAAAATTCTCACAAATATGCCCTGAATTCAGAAATCTGACTGACAACCAAAAACTCCCATTCCTACTGGGGGAGGAGAGAAGCTGTGTAACACTGGCGGCACACTATGTTACAGCTTGCCATGAACAGAGGGACAACCAGTAAACTAAGACAAGAGTATATATAAACAAGGCGAAAATATATTTATAAACTCAGGGATATACCTGTTTATACACTGTATGAATGGAACCGCGTTTATGTGTTCAACCATAAATGTATTTTGATGCTTTGGCAACATAAGATGTACCTTATCATGCCAATAAAGCGATTTGTATTGTATTATTGTATTGTGTGGGTGTGTTGAGAGTGAGCTGGTGTGTGAGGGCTTGTTGAGACTGAGCTGGTGTGTGAGGGCTTGTTGAGAGTGAGCTGGTGTGTGAGGGGTGTTGAGAGTGAGCTGGTGTGTGAGGGGGTGTTGAGAGTGAGCTGGTGTGGGAGGGGTTGTTGAGAGTGAGCTGGTGTGTGAGGGGTGTTGAGAGTGAGCTGGTGTGTGAGGGGTTGTTGAGAGTGAGCTGGTGTGTGTGCGGGAGTTGAGAGTGAGCTGGTGTGTGAGGGGGTGTTGAAAGTGAGCTGGTGTGTGAGGGGGTGTTGAGAGTGAGCTGGTGTGTGAGGGGTGAGTTGAGAGTGAGCTGGTGTGTGAGGGGGTGTTGTGAGTGAGCTTGTGTGTGAGGGGGTGTTGAGAGTGATCTGGTGTGTGTGGGGGTGTTGAGAGTGAGCTGGTGTGTGAGGGCTTGTAGAGAGTGAGCTGGTGTGTGTGGAGGAGTTGAGAGTGAGCTGGTGTGTGAGGGGGTGTTGAGAGTGAGCTGGTGTGTGAGGGCGTATTGAGAGTGAGCTGGTGTGTGAGGTTGTGTTGAGAGTGAGCTGCTGTGTGAGAGGGTGTTGAGAGTGAGCTGGCATGTGAGGGGGTGTTGAGAGTGAGCTTGTGTGTGAGGGGGTGTTGAGAGTGAGCTTGTGTGTGAGGGGGTGTTGAGAGTGAGCTGGTGTGTGAGGGGGTGTTGAGAGTGAGCTGGTGTGTGTGGGGGTGTTGAAAGTGAGCTGGTGTGTGAGGGCTTGTTGAGAGTGAGCTGGTGTGTGAGGGGGAGTTGAGAGTGAGTTGGTGTGTGAGGGGGTGTTGAGAGTGAGCTGGTGTGTGAGGGGGTGTTGAGAGTGAGCTGGTGTGTGAGGGGTTGTTGAGAGTGAGCTGGTGTGTGTGGGGGAGTTGAGAGTGAGCTGGTGTGTGAGGGGGTGTTGAGAGTGAGCTGGTGTGTGAGGGGGTGTTGAGAGTGAGCTGGTGTGTGAGGGGGTGCTGAGACTGAGCTGGTGTGTGAGGGGGTGTTGAGAGTGAGCTGGTGTGTGAGGGGGATGTTGAGAGTGAGCTGGTGTGTGAGCAGGAGTTGAGAGGGAGCTGGTGTGTGAGGGGGTGTTGAGAGTGAGCTGGTGTGTGAGGGCTTGTTGAGAGTGAGCTGGTGTGTGAGGGGGTGTTGAGAGTGAGCTGGTGTGTGAGGGGGGTGTTGGGAGTGAGCTGGTCTGTGAGGGGTTGTTGAGAGTGAGCTGGTGTGTGAGGGGGATGTTGAGAGTGAGCTGGTGTGTGAGCGGGAGTTGATAGGGAGCTGGTGTGTGAGGGGGTGTTGAGAGTGAGCTGGTGTGTGAGGGGTGAGTTGAGAGTGAGCTGGTGTGTGAGGGGGGTGTTGGGAGTGAGCTGGTCTGTGAGGGGTTGTTGAGAGTGAGCTGGTGTGTGAGGGGGATGTTGAGAGTGAGCTGGTGTGTGAGCGGGAGTTGATAGGGAGCTGGTGTGTGAGGGGGTGTTGAGAGTGAGCTGGTGTGTGAGGGGTGAGTTGAGAGTGAGCTGGTGTATGAGGGGGGTGTTGAGAGTGAGCTGGTGTGTGAGGGTGTGTTGAGAGTGAGCTGGTGTGTGAGGGGGAGTTGTGAGTGAGCTGGTGTGTGAGTGGGTGTTGAGAGTGAGCTGGTCTGTGAGGGGGTGTTGAGAGTGAGCTGGTGTGTGAGTGGGTGTTGAGAGTGAGCTGGTGTGTGAGGGGGTGTTGCGAGTGAGCTGGTGTGTGGGGGAGTTGAGAGTGAGCTGGTGTGTGTGGGGCAGTTGAGAGTGAGCTGGTGTGTGAGGGGGTGTTGAGAGTGAGCTTGTGTGTGAGAGGGTGTTGAGAGTGAGCTGGTGTGTGTGGGGGTGTTGAGAGTGAGCTGGTGTGTGAGCGGGTGTTGAGAGTGAGCTGGTGTGTGAGGGGTTGTTGAGAGTGAGCTGGTGTGTGTGGGGGAGTTGAGAGTGAGCTGGTGTGTGAGGGGGTTTTGAGAGTGAGCTGGTGTCTGAGGGGTGAGTTGCGAGTGAGCTGGTGTGTGAGGGGGTGTTGAGAGTGAGCTGGTCTGTGAGGGGGTGTTGAGAGTGAGCTGGTGTGTGAAGGGGTGTTGAGAGTGAGCTGGTGTGTGAAGGGGTGTTGAGAGTGAGCTGGTGTGTGAGGGGTGTTGAGAGTGAGCTGGTGTGTGAGGGGGATGTTGAGAGTGAGCTGGTGTGTGAGCAGGAGTTGAGAGGGAGCTGGTGTGTGAGGGGGTGTTGAGAGTGAGCTGGTGTGTGAGGGGTGAGTTGAGAGTGAGCTGGTGTGTGAGGGGGGTGTTGCGAGTGAGCTGGTGTGTGAGGGGGTGTTGAGAGTGAGCTGGTCTGTGAGGGGGTGTTGAGAGTGAGCTGGTGTGTGAGTGGGTGTTGAGAGTGAGCTGGTGTGTGAGGGGGTGTTGCGAGTGAGCTGGTGTGTGAGGGGGTGTGGAGAGAGAGCTGGTCTGTGAGGGGGAGTTGTGAGTGAGCTGGTGTGTGAGGGGGTGATGAGATTGAGCTGGTGTGTGAAGGGGTGTTGAGAGTGAGCTGGTGTGTGAGGGGTTGTTGAGAGTGAGCTGGTGTGTGTGCGGGAGTTGAGAGTAAGCTGGTGTGTGAGGGGGTGTTGAAAGTGAGCTGGTGTGTGAGGGGGTGTTGAGAGTGAGCTGGTGTGTGAGGGGTGAGTTGAGAGTGAGCTGGTGTGTGAGGGGGTGTTGTGAGTGAGCTTGTGTGTGAGGGGGTGTTGAGAGTGATCTGGTGTGTGTGGGGGTGTTGAGAGTGAGCTGGTGTGTGAGGGCTTGCAGAGAGTGAGCTGGTGTGTGTGGAGGAGTTGAGAGTGAGCTGGTGTGTGAGGGGGTGTTGAGAGTGAGCTGGTGTGTGAGGTTGTGTTGAGAGTGAGCTTGTGTGTGAGGGGGTGTTGAGAGTGAGCTGGTGTGTGAGGGGGTGTTGAGAGTGAGCTGGTGTGTGTGGGGGTGTTGAAAGTGAGCTGGTGTGTGAGGGCTTGTTGAGAGTGAGCTGGTGTGTGAGGGGGAGTTGAGAGTGAGTTGGTGTGTGAGGGGGTGTTGAGAATGAGCTGGTGTGTGAGGGGGTGTTGAGAGTGAGCTGGTGTGTGAGGAGTTGTTGAGAGTGAGCTGGTGTGTGTGGGGGAGTTGAGAGTGAGCTGGTGTGTGAGGGGGTGTTGAGAGTGAGCTGGTGTGTGAGGGGGTGTTGAGAGTGAGCTGGTGTGTGAGCGGGTGCTGAGACTGAGCTGGTGTGTGAGGGGGTGTTGAGAGTGAGCCGGTGTGTGAGGGGGTGTTGGGAGTGCGCTGGTGTGTGTGGGGGTGTTGAGAGTGAGCTGGTGTGTGAGGTGTTGTTGAGAGTGAGCTGTTGTGTGAGTGGGGTGTTGAGAGTGAGCTGGTGTGTGAGATGTTGTTGAGAGTGAGCTGTTGTGTGAGTGGGGTGTTGAGAGTGAGCTGGTGTGTGAGGGGTGTGTTGAGAGTGAGCTGGTGTGTGAGGGGGTGTTAAGAGTGAGCTGGTGTGTGAGGTGTTGTTGAGAGTGAGCTGTTGTGTGAGTGGGGTGTTGAGAGTGAGCTGGTGTGTGTGGGGGTGTTGAGAGAGAGCTAGTGTGTGAGGGCTTGTTGAGAGTGAGCTGGTGTGTGAGGGGGTGTTGAGAGTGAGCTGGTGTGTGAGGGGGTGTTGGGAGTGAGCTGGTGTGTGAGAGGTTGTTGAGAGTGAGCTGGTGTGTGAGGGGGATGTTGAGAGTGAGCTGGTGTGTGAGCAGGAGTTGAGAGGGAGCTGGTGTGTGAGGGGGTGTTGAGAGTGAGCTGGTGTGTGAGGGGTGAGTTGAGAGTGAGCTGGTGTGTGAGGGGGTGTTGAGAGTTAGCTGGTGTGTGAGGGGTGAGTTGAGAGTGAGCTGGTGTGTGAGGGGGGTGTTGCGAGTGAGCTGGTGTGTGAGGGGGTGTTGAGAGTGAGCTGGTCTGTGAGGGGGTGTTGAGAGTGAGCTGGTGTGTGAAGGGGTGTTGAGAGTGAGCTGGTGTGTGAAGGGGTGTTGAGAGTGAGCTGGTGTGTGAGGGGTTGTTGAGAGTGAGCTGGTGTGTGAAGGGGTGTTGAGAGTGAGCTGGTGTGTGTGGGGGAGTTGAGAGAGAGCTGGTGTGTGAGGGGGTGTTGAGAGTGAGCTGGTGTGTGTGGGGGTGTTGAGAGTGAGCTGGTGTGTGAGGGCTTGTTGAGAGTGAGCTGGTGTGTGAGGGGGAGTTGAGAGTGAGTTGGTGTGTGAGGGGGTGTTGAGAGTGAGCTGGAGTGTGAGGGGGTGTTGAGAGTGACCTGGTGTAGGAGGGGTTGTTGAGAGTGAGCTGGTGTGTGTGGGGGAGTTGAGAGTGAGCTGGTGTGTGAGGGGGTGTTGAGAGTGAGCTGGTGTGTGAGGTGTTGTTGAGAGTGAGCTGTTGTGTGAGTGGGGTGTTGAGAGTGAGCTGGTGTGTGAGGGGTGTGTTGAGAGTGAGCTGGTGTGTGAGGGGTTGTTAAGAGTGAGCTGGTGTGTGAGGGGCTGTTGAGAGTGAGCTGGAGTTTGAGGGGTTGTTAAGAGTGAGCTGGTGGGTGAGGGGTTGTTGAGAGTGAGCTGGAGTTTGAGGGGGGTGTTGAGAGTGAGCTGGTGTGTGTGGGCGTGTTGAGAGTGAGCTGGTGTGTGTGGGGGTGTTGAGAGTGAGCTGGTGTGTGAGGGCTTGTTGAGGGTGAGCTGGTGTGTGAGGGGTGTTGAGAGTGAGCTGGTGTGTGAGGGGGTTGTTGAGAGTGAGCTGGTGTGTGTGGGGGCTTTGAGAGTGAGCTGGTGTGTGAGGGGGAGTTGAGAGTGAGCTGGTGTCTGAGGGGGTGTTGAGAGTGAGCTGGTGTGTGAGAGGGTGTTGAGAGTGAGCTGGTGTGTGAGGGGGTGTTGCGAGTGAGCTGGTGTGTGAGGGGGTGTTGCGAGTGAGCTGGTCTGTGAGGGGGTGTTGAGAGTCAGCTGGTGAGTGAGGGGGGTGTTGAGAGTGAGCTGGTGTTTGTGGGGGAGTTGAGAGTGAGCTGGTGTGTGAGGGGGTGTTGAGAGTGAGCTGGTGTGTGTGAGGGTGTTGAGAGTGAGCTGGTGTGTGTGAGGGTGTTGAGAGTGAGCTTGTGTGTGAGGGGTTGTTGAGAGTGAGCTGGTGTGTGTGAGGGTGTTGAGAGTGAGCTAGTGTGTGAGGGCTTGTTGAGAGTGAGCTGCTTTGTGAGGGGTGTGGAGAGTGAGCTGGTGTGTGAGGGGGAGTTGAGAGGGAGCTGGTGTGTGAGGGGGTTTTGAGAGTGAGCTGGTGTGTGAGGGGTGAGTTGAGAGTGAGCTGGTGTGTGAGGGGGGTGTTGAGAGTGAGCTGGTGTGTGAGGGGGTGTTGAGGGTGAGCTGGAGTGTGAGTGGATGTTGAGAGTGAGCTGGTGTGTGAGGGGGTGTGCGAGTGAGCTGGTGTGTGAGGGGGTGTTGAGAGTGAGCTGGTCTGTGAGGGGGTGTTGAGAGTGAGCTGGTGTGTGAGGGGGTGTTGAGAGTGAGCTGGTGTGTGAAGGGGTGTTGAGAGTGAGCTGGTGTGTGAGGGGTTGTTGAGAGTGAGCTGGTGTGTGTGGGGGAGTTGAGAGTGAGCTGGTGTATGAGGGGGTGTTGAGAGTGAGCTGGTGTGTGAGAGGGGAGTTGAGAGTGAGCTGGTGTGTGAGGGGGTGTTGAGAGTGAGCTGGTGTGTGAGGGGGTGTTGAGAGTGAGCTGGTGTGTGAGGGGGGTGTTGAGAGTGAGCTGGTGTGTGAGGGCTTGTTGAGAGTGAGCTGGTGTGTGAGGGGGTGTTGAGAGTGAGCTGGAGTGTGAGGGGGGTGTTGAGAGTGAGCTGGTGTGTGAGGGGTTGTTGAGAGTGAGCTGGTGTGTGAGGGGGATGTTGAGATTGAGCTGGTGTGTGAGCGGGAGTTGAGAGGGAGCTGGTGTGTGAGGGGGTGTTGAGAGTGAGCTGGTGTGTGAGGGTGAGTTGAGAGTGAGCTGGTGTGTGAGGGAGAGTTGTGAGTGAGCTGGTGTGTGAGTGGGTGTTGAGAGTGAGCTGGTGTGTGCGGGGGTGTTGCGAGTGAGCTGGTGTGAGGGGGTGTTGAGAGTGAGCTGGTCTGTGAGGGGGAGTTGAGAGTGAGCTGGTGTGTGAGGGGGTGTTGAGAGTGAGCTGGTGTGTGAAGGGGTGTTGAGAGTGAGCTGGTGTGTGAGGGGTTGTTGAGAGTGAGCTGGTGTGTGAGGGGGAGTTGAGAGTGAGCTGGTGTGTGGGGGGGTGTTGAGAGTGAGATTGTGTGTGTGGGGGTGTTGAGAGTGAGCTGGTGTGTGAGGGCTTGTTGAGGGTGAGCTGGTGTGTGAGGGGTGTTGAGAGTGAGCTGGTGTGTGAGGGGGGTGTTGAGAGTGAGCTGGTGTGTGTGGGGGTTTTTAGAGTGAGCTGGTGTGTGAGGGGGAGTTGAGAGTGAGCTGGTGTGTGAGGGGGTGTTGAGAGTACGCTGGTGTGTGAGAGGGTGCTGAGAGTGAGCTGGTGTGTGAGGGGGTGTTGCGAGTGAGCTGGTGTGTGAGGGGGTGTTGCGAGTGAGCTGGTCTGTGAGGGGGTGTTGAGAGTGAGCTGGTGTGTGAGGGGGTGTTGAGAGTGAGCTGGTGTGTGAAGGGGTGTTGAGAATGAGCTGGTGTGTGAGGGGGTGTTGAGAGTGAGCTGGTGTGTGAGGGGGTGTTGAGAGTGAGCTGGTGTGTGAGGGGTTGTTGAGAGTGAGCTGGTGTGTGAGGGGGTGTTGAGAGTGAGCTGGTGTGTGAGGGGGATGTTGAGTGTGAGCTGGTGTGTGAGGGGTGAGTTGAGAGTGAGCTGGTGTGTGTGGGGGTTTTGAGAATGAGTTGGTGTGTGAGGGCTTGTTGAGAGTGAGCTGGTGTGTGAGGGGGTGTTGAGAGTGAGCTGGTGTGTGAGGAGGTGTTGAGAGTGAGCTGGTGTGTGAGGGGGTGTTGACAGTGAGCTGGTGTGTGAGGGGGTGTTGAGAGTGAGCTGGTGTGTGAGGGGGTGTTGAGAGTGAGCTGGTGTGTGTGGGGGTGTTGAGAGTGAGCTGGTGTGTGAGGGCTTGTTGAGAGTGAGCTGGTGTGTGAGGGGGTGTTGAGAGTGAGCTGGTGTGTGAGGGGGGTGTTGGGAGTGAGCTGGTCTGTGAGGGGTTGTTGAGAGTGAGCTGGTGTGTGAGGGGGATGTTGAGAGTGAGCTGGTGTGTGAGCGGGAGTTGATAGGGAGCTGGTGTGTGAGGGGGTGTTGAGAGTGAGCTGGTGTGTGAGGGGTGAGTTGAGAGTGAGCTGGTGTATGAGGGGGGTGTTGAGAGTGAGCTGGTGTGTGAGGGTGTGTTGAGAGTGAGCAGGTGTGTGAGGGGGAGTTGTGAGTGAGCTGGTGTGTGAGTGGGTGTTGAGAGTGAGCTGGTCTGTGAGGTGGTGTTGAGAGTGAGCTGGTGTGTGAGTGGGTGTTGAGAGTGAGCTGGTGTGTGAGGGGGTGTTGCGAGTGAGCTGGTGTGTGAGGGGGAGTTGAGAGTGAGCTGGTGTGTGTGGGGCAGTTGAGAGTGAGCTGGTGTGTGAGGGGGTGTTGAGAGTGAGCTTGTGTGTGAGGGGGTGTTGAGAGTGAGCTGGTGTGTGTGAGGGTGTTGAGAGTGAGCTAGTGTGTGAGGGCTTGTTGAGAGTGAGCTGCTTTGTGAGGGGTGTGGAGAGTGAGCTGGTGTGTGAGGGGGAGTTGAGAGTGAGCTGGTGTGTGAGGGGGATGTTGAGATTGAGCTGGTGTGTGAGCGGGAGTTGAGAGGGAGCTGGTGTGTGAGGGGGTGTTGAGAGTGAGCTGGTGTGTGCGGGGTGAGTTGAGAGTGAGCTGGTGTGTGAGGGAGAGTTGTGAGTGAGCTGGTGTGTGAGTGGGTGTTGAGAGTGAGCTGGTGTGTGAGGGGGTTTTGAGAGTGAGCTGGTGTGTGAGGGGTGAGTTGAGAGTGAGCTGGTGTGTGAGGGGGGTGTTGAGAGTGAGCTGGTGTGTGAGGGGGTGTTGAGGGTGAGCTGGTGTGTGAGTGGATGTTGAGAGTGAGCTGGTGTGTGAGGGGGTGTGCGAGTGAGCTGGTGTGTGAGGGGGTGTTGAGAGTGAGCTGGTCTGTGAGGGGGTGTTGAGAGTGAGCTGGAGTGTGAGGGGGTGTTGAGAGTGAGCTGGTGTGTGAAGGGGTGTTGAGAGTGAGCTGGTGTGTGAGGGGTTGTTGAGAGTGAGCTGGTGTGTGTGGGGGAGTTGAGAGTGAGCTGGTGTATGAGGGGGTGTTGAGAGTGAGCTGGTGTGTGAGAGGGGAGTTGAGAGTGAGCTGGTGTGTGAGGGGGTGTTGAGAGTGAGCTGGTGTGTGAGGGGGTGTTGAGAGTGAGCTGGTGTGTGAGGGGGGTGTTGAGAGTGAGCTGGTGTGTGAGGGCTTGTTGAGAGTGAGCTGGTGTGTGAGGGGGTGTTGAGAGTGAGCTGGAGTGTGAGGGGGGTGTTGAGAGTGAGCTGGTGTGTGAGGGGTTGTTGAGAGTGAGCTGGTGTGTGAGGGGGATGTTGAGATTGAGCTGGTGTGTGAGCGGGAGTTGAGAGGGAGCTGGTGTGTGAGGGGGTGTTGAGAGTGAGCTGGTGTGTGCGGGGTGAGTTGAGAGTGAGCTGGTGTGTGAGGGAGAGTTGTGAGTGAGCTGGTGTGTGAGTGGGTGTTGAGAGTGAGCTGGTGTGTGAGGGGGTGTTGCGAGTGAGCTGGTGTGAGGGGGTGTTGAGAGTGAGCTGGTCTGTGAGGGGGAGTTGAGAGTGAGCTGGTGTGTGAGGGGGTGTTGAGAGTGAGCTGGTGTGTGAAGGGGTGTTGAGAGTGAGCTGGTGTGTGAGGGGTTGTTGAGAGTGAGCTGGTGTGTGAGGGGGAGTTGAGAGTGAGCTGGTGTGTGGGGGGGTGTTGAGAGTGAGATTGTGTGTGAGGGGGTGTTGAGAGTGAGCTGGTGTGTGTGGGGGTGTTGAGAGTGAGCTGGTGTGTGAGGGCTTGTTGAGGGTGAGCTGGTGTGTGAGGGGTGTTGAGAGTGAGCTGGTGTGTGAGGGGGGTGTTGAGAGTGAGCTGGTGTGTGTGGGGGTTTTGAGAGTGAGCTGGTGTGTGAGGGGGAGTTGAGAGTGAGCTGGTGTGTGAGGGGGTGTTGAGAGTGAGCTGGTGTGTGAGGGGGTGTTGCGAGTGAGCTGGTGTGTGAGAGGGTGCTGAGAGTGAGCTGGTGTGTGAGGGGGTGTTGCGAGTGAGCTGGTGTGTGAGGGGGTGTTGCGAGTGAGCTGGTCTGTGAGGGGGTGTTGAGAGTGAGCTGGTGTGTGAGGGGGTGTTGAGAGTGAGCTGGTGTGTGAAGGGGTGTTGAGAATGAGCTGGTGTGTGAGGGGGTGTTGAGAGTGAGCTGGTGTGTGAGGGGGTGTTGAGAGTGAGCTGGTGTGTGAGGGGTTGTTGAGAGTGAGCTGGTGTGTGAGGGGGTGTTGAGAGTGAGCTGGTGTGTGAGGGGGATGTTGAGTGTGAGCTGGTGTGTGAGGGGTGAGTTGAGAGTGAGCTGGTGTGTGTGGGGGTTTTGAGAATGAGTTGGTGTGTGAGGGCTTGTTGAGAGTGAGCTGGTGTGTGAGGGGGTGTTGAGAGTGAGCTGGTGTGTGAGGAGGTGTTGAGAGTGAGCTGGTGTGTGAGGGGGTGTTGACAGTGAG
>NC_141001.1:2709958-2741180 GCF_052327205.1 Somniosus microcephalus | reverse complement strand
TCTGAGAAGAAATCGTCGAGATCTTCTCATGGAACCAGCCACAGCAGGTCAAGAGACTGATACTGTTGAACAACCTGATCACACAGCTGAGAACCAATCATCTGAGGCAACAACTCAGATTCAAGGACAATCAATCAGAAAATCCTCAAGACACATGAAGCCTCCTGAGAGACTCATTGAGCAAATTTAAGGACTATTGTTATAGAAGGAAGTAATGTTATCTTATTCTTTCTTCAAGTTCTAGTGTATTGACATATTTCATGTGAATACACAAAGCAAGGGTAAAAAACTTTGATCATGATAATGATAATGTAAGTTCATTAAATGTTACAGTTAAAATGCAGATTAATACAAAGAAAACATGTTAGTTAAAAGTAAAATGCTTTGTTTTAAGGGAGATGTAATGATATCAGCAAATAGTGATGATATTTGTCTGTGTTTGATTACTTATGCCTTACAGCATGTTTGTCTGTGTTTGATTGCTTGAGCCTGAGCAGCAGAGGTCATGTGACACAGACAAGCAGGCTGAGTTTTTTAGTTTCACTTTAGCTGCAGCTCAAGCATGGTGTGTCCTGAAAAGCTGTATGAATTCTTGAACAAACCTTAGATTAAATGTTATTCTCTTTCATATAAATGTCTCATCATTGAACCCACACGGAAATCAATACAAGGGGGAGAGGGAGGGGGAGAGGGAGGGGGCGAGGGAGGGAGGGGGCGAGGGAGGGAGGGAGGGGGGCGAGGGAGGGAGGGAGGGGGGCGAGGAGGGAGGGAGGGGGCGAGGGAGGGAGGGGTGGGGGCGAGGGAGGGAGGGGTGGGGGCGAGGGAGGGAGGGAGGGGGCGAGGGAGGGAGGGGGCGAGGGAGGGAGGGGGCGAGGGAGGGAGGGAGGGGGCGAGGGAGTGAGGGAGGGGGGTGAGGGAGGGAGGGAGGGGGGGCGAGGGAGGGAGGGGGGGCGAGGGAGGGGGGGCGAGGGAGGGAGGGGGGGCGAGGGAGGGAGGGGGGGCGAGGGAGGGGGGGCGAGGGAGGGGGGGGCGAGGGAGGGAGGGGGGGCGAGGGAGGGAGGGGGGGGCGAGGGAGGGAGGGAGGGGGGCGAGGGAGGGAGGGAGGGGGGCGAGGGAGGGAGGGAGGGGGGCGAGGGAGGGAGGGAGGGGGGCGAGGGAGGGAGGGAGGGGGGCGAGGGAGGGAGGGAGGGGGGCGAGGGAGGGAGGGAGGGGGGGCGAGGGAGGGAGGGAGGGGGGGAGGGAGCGAGGGAGGGAGGGGGGCGAGGGAGGGAGGGGGGCGAGGGAGGGAGGGAGGGGGGCGAGGGAGGGAGGGAGGGGGGCGAGGGAGGGAGGGAGGGGGGCGAGGGAGGGAGGGGGGGGCGAGGGAGGGAGGGGGGCGAGGGAGGGAGGGAGGGGGGGCGAGGGAGGGAGGGAGGGGGCGAGGGAGGGAGGGAGGGGGCGAGGGAGGGAGGGAGGGGGCGAGGGGGCGAGGGAGGGGGGCGAGGGAGGGAGGGAGGGGGCGAGGGAGGGAGGGGGCGAGGAGGGAGGGAGGGGGGCGAGGGAGGGCGAGGGAGGGAGGGAGGGGGGCGAGGGAGGGAGGGAGGGGGGGCGAGGGAGGGAGGGAGGGGGGGAGGGAGCGAGGGAGCGAGGGAGGGAGGGGGGGCGAGGGAGGGAGGGGGGGGCGAGGGAGGGAGGGGGGGCGAGGGAGGGAGGGGGGGGCGAGGGAGGGAGGGGTGGGGGCGCGAGGGAGGGAGGGGTGGGGGCGCGAGGGAGGGAGGGGTGGGGGCGCGAGGGAGGGAGGGGTGGGGGCGCGAGGGAGGGAGGGGGGTGCGAGGGAGGGAGGGAGGGGGCGAGGGAGGGAGGGAGGGGGCGAGGGAGGGAGGGAGGGGGCGAGGGAGGGAGAGAGAGAGAGAGAGAGAGGGAGAGAGAGAGAGAGGGAGGGAGTGGGAGAGGGAGGGAGAGAGGGGGAGAGGGGGAGAGGGAGGGAGAGAGGGGGAGAGGGAGGGAGGGAGGGAGGGGGCGAGGGAGGGAGGGAGGGGGCGAGGGAGGGAGGGAGGGGGCGAGGGAGGGAGGGAGCGAGGGAGGGAGGGAGGGGGCGAGGGAGGGAGGGAGGGGGCGAGGGAGGGAGGGAGGGGCGAGGGAAGGAGGGAGGGGGCGAGGGAAGGAGGGAGGGGGCGAGGGAAGGAGGGAGGGGGCGAGGGAGGGAGGGAGGGGGCGAGGGAGGGAGGGAGGGGGCGAGGGAGGGAGGGAGGGGGCGAGGGAGGGAGGGAGGGGGCGAGGGAGGGAGGGAGGGGGCGAGGGAGGGAGGGAGGGGGCGAGGGAGGGAGGGAGGGGGCGAGGGAGGGAGGGGGCGAGGGAGGGAGGGGGCGAGGGAGGGAGGGGGCGAGGGAGGGAGGGGGCGAGGGAGGGAGGGGGCGAGGGGGAGGGAGGGAGGGAGGGAGGGGTGAGGGAGGGGGAGGGGGAGGGAGGGGGAGGAGATGGGAGAGAGGGAGGGGGGATGGGGGAGAGGGAGGGCGGGGGATGGGGGAGAGGGAGGGCGGGGGATGGGGGAGAGGGAGGGCGGGGGATGGGGGAGAGGGAGGGCGGGGGATGGGGGAGAGGGAGGGCGGGGGATGGGGGAGAGGGAGGGCGGGGGATGGGGGAGAGGGAGGGCGGGGGATGGGGGAGAGGGAGGGCGGGGGATGGGGGAGAGGGAGGGCGGGGGATGGGGAGAGGGAGGGCGGGGGATGGGGAGAGGGAGGGCGGGGGATGGGGAGAGGAGGGCGGGGATGGGGAGAGGGAGGGCGGGGGATGGGGAGAGGGAGGGCGGGGGATGGGGAGAGGGAGGGCGGGGGATGGGGAGAGGGAGGGCGGGGATGGGGAGAGGGAGGGCGGGGGATGGGGAGAGGGAGGGCGGGGGATGGGAGAGGGAGGGCGGGGGATGGGGAGGGGAGAGGGAGGGAGGGGGATGGGGAGGGGAGAGGGAGGGAGGGGGATGGGGGGGAGGGCGGGGGATGGGGGGGAGAGGGAGGGAGGGGGATGGGGGAGAGGGAGGGAGGGGGATGGGGGGAGAGGGAGGGAGGGGGATGGGGGAGAGGGAGGGAGGGGGATGGGGGAGAGGGAGGGAGGGGGATGGGGGGGGAGAGGGAGGGAGGGGGATGGGGGAGAGAGGGAGGGAGGGGGATGGGGGGGGGAGAGGGAGGGAGGGGGATGGGGAGAGGAGGGAGGGGGATGGGAGGGAGGGGGATGGGGGAGAGGGAGGGAGGGGGATCGGGGGGAGAGGGAGGGAGTGGGATCGGGGGGAGAGGAGGGAGTGGGAGAGGGAGGAGGGGGATCGGGGCGGAGAGGGAGGGAGGGGGATCGGGGGGAGAGGGATGGGGGGGGAGAGGGAGGGAGGGGGAGAGGGAGGGAGGGGGAGAGAGGTGACTCAACAGCGGCCGCACGGGGCCACAGCGGCAGGGGGTCGGAGCGCGACTCCAGAGCGGCGGCCGGAACACAGGACCGTGGACCGGGGAGGGGCCGGAGGAGCCGGGCCGAGACAGAGGCCTGGAGACCTCTGAGGGAGAGGGGAGCAGCCCGAGGGCACCGTGAGGCAGCGGCTCCCAGGCGCAGACAGTGAGTACGGGTCCTGGGGAGGGACCCTGAAGCCAGGGAAAGGCCCGAGGAGCCAGGCCAAGACAGAGGCACAGAGACCTCTGAGGGAGCAGGAGCAGCCGGGAAATGGCAAATCCCAGACGCAGACCAGGACAGTGAGTACGGCGCCTGGGGAGGGCCTGGAGAGCGAGCGAGTCCGGGGACTGGGAAAGGTCGCGAGCAGGGAGAGGGAAACACCAAACTCGGGGCCCCAGAAAAGCATATTCGGAGGTCAACAATAATCTCTGTGGTAAACCACTGTTTGTATTCCACTGTGTACATGCCTGTACATGCCTCGGCTGACTCCTCCCACGAATCCAGGTATAAAGGTGACTGCTCCACAGCCCCTTTGTATTCTGGACCGGTCGACCACTCGAGGCACACCTTCATTCTCTTGTTAATAAAAGCCCGTTAATTACTCGCTTAATCTCAGTCTTTTGAGTTATTGATAGCGCATCAATTTTATTAACAAGATTTTTATAATGGAGAAGATCCTCACACCAGCATGCCTGGACTTAGATCATCGGGAGGCGGACTCATCCACCAAGTTTACTCACTGGCTTAGGTGTTTCGAAAAATTCCTGACCGCCTCCGCTGCAATCAAATCGGACGAGGACAAACTGGATGTCCTGACCTCCAAAGTGAACCACCGAGTGTACTCGGTCATCCAAGACGCGACCTCGTACGCGGACGCTATCAAGCTCCTCAAGGACCAGTACACGCGCCCAGTGAACGAAGTGTACGCCAGGCACCTTCTGGGGAGTCGTAAACAACAACCTGGGGAATCGACCGAGGAATACCTTCAGGCACTGTCTGTGCTTCGCCGGGCCTGTGGTTGTAAGGATGTAAAGGCCGCCGTGTACACAGAGGAACTTATCCGGGACGCTTTTGTAGCGGGCCACAAGTCCAATTACACCAGACAGCGACTGTTGGAGCAGAGTGACCTCGACCTCAACAAGGCCTCTGAACTTGCACTATCATTGGACGCAGCCTACCGGGGCATGGATGCCTACTCCTCTGCACCGTGGACGCCGCGGGGAACGACAGCCTGGGACACGGTAGGACCGTCTCATAGCGCCGTGCCACCCCAGCCACATCCCAGCAACGGCCCAACTACCGCAGCAGTGTCCCAAGGCCAGACAGCAGTGCCCCAAGGCCAGAAATGCTACTTCTGTGGCCAGGCCAAACACCCCAGAGCGCGCTGCCCGCCAAAAAATGCGATCTGCTCAGACTGCGGGAAGAAGGGACACTACGCCAGCGTCTGCAGGGCCAAAGCCACCCCGAACCCCAGCAGCGCCGCGTGTGGGCCGTGCGGGCCGCCATCTTGGGCCTCCCCAGCCATGTGCGAACCACCAGAACATCAGCCATTTTGGACGCCTCCAGCCACATGGGGATCATGGACGCTGCCATCTTGGACGACAGCCGGGACGCAGCAGGCCCCCAACACCGCCTCATCTGATACCCGCAGCGACCCCTACGCTGGCCTCCATTACACTGGACCAAGCGAGACTGCACCAGCTGGCCAGTTCCACAATGGACATTAAGGTAAATGGTCACGAAACAATCTGCCTTTTTGACTCTGGGAGCACAGAGAGCTTCATCCACCCCGACACGGTGCGGCGTTGCTCTCTCCCAGTCCTGCCTGCGCACCAGCGGATTTCTATGGCCTCCGAGTCCCAGTCGGCGGACACTGGCGGCTACTGCGTGGTGACACTCGTAGTAGACGGGACTGTGTACGATAATTTTAAACTTCTGGTCCTGCCCGACCTCTGCGCTGCCGTTCTACTGGGGTTAGATTTTCAGTGCCACCTTAAAAGTGTTACGATGGCGTACGGTGGACCCCTCCCCCCACTCACAGTCCGCAGCCAGCAGCTTCCAAATTGCCCGCCGCGCACCAGGTGCAACCTCTCCACACTCAGAGTCACCCCCCCCCCACTGTTTGCTAACCTCACCCCCGACTGTAAGCCCATCGCCACAAAGAGCAGGCGATACAGTGCCGGGGACAGGGTTTTCATTAAAACCGAAGTGGAGCGGCTCCTGAAGGAAGGGATTATTGAGGGCAGCACCAGCCCCTGGCGAGCCCAGGTTGTGGTCGTTAAGACCGGCGAGAAGCAGCGCCTGGTCATTGACTACAGCCAGACAATAAATCGCTACACCCTGCTGGACGCTTACCCACTCCCCCGCATAGCTGATATGGTCAACCAGATCGCGCAGTACCGCGTCTTCTCGACCATTGGCCTGAAATCAGCGTACCACCAGCTCCCTATCCGCCCTGAGGACCGCCAGTATACTGACTTTGAGGCAAACGGCCGCCTCTATCACTTCCTTAGGGTTCCCTTTGGCGTCACCAACGGGGTCTCCGTCTTCCAAAGGGAGATGGACCGGATGGTCGATCAAAATGCGTTGCAGGCCACTTTCTCATATCTGGACAATGTGACCATCTGCGGCCATGACTTGCAGGACCATGACGCAAACCTCGAAAAATTCCTCTGCACCGCCCAACTCCTGAACCTGACGTATAACAAGGAGAAGTGCATATTCCGCACAACCCGCCTCGCCATCCTTGGCTGTGTTGTGGAACACGGAGTCATCGGCCCCGACCCCGACCCCAACCGGATGCATCCCCTTATGGAACTCCCACTGCCCCACTGCCTCAAGGCCCTGAAGAGGTGCCTAGGGTTTTTCTCTTATTACGCCCAGTGTGTCCCCTACTATGCGGACAAGGCCCGTCCGCTGATCAAGTCCACTTCTTTTCCCGTGACGACAGAGGCCCGCTTAGCCTTCCACCGTATCAAGGAAAACATTGCCAAAGCCACCATGCACGCAGTGGACGAATCCATCCCCTTCCAGGTGGAAAGCGACGCGTCCGACTTTGCCCTGGCCGCTACCCTCAATCAGGCGGGGAGACCCGTGGCCTTCTTTTCACGAACCCTCCAGAGCCCGGAGACCAGACACTCCGCTGTTGAGAAGGAGGCCCAGGCTATTGTGGAGGCTGTGCGTCATTGGAGGCACTACCTGGCCGGAAAACGATTTACCCTGCTCACTGACCAGCGTTCAGTTGCTTTTATGTTTAACAACAAGCAGAGGGGCAAAATCAAAAACGACAAGATCTTAAGGTGGAGAATCGAACTTTCCACCTACAATTACGAGATCTTGTACCGGCCCGGGAAGCTCAATGAACCCCCGGATGCTCTATCGCGTGGCACCTGCGCCAGCGCGCAGATCGATAGACTGCGGGCCCTCCACAATGACCTCTGCCACCCGGGGGTCACCAGGTTCTTCCACTTCATCAAGGCCCGCAACCTGCCTTACTCCATTGAGGAGGTCAGGACCATGACCAGGAACTGCCAAGTCTGCGCTGAGTGCAAACCGCACTTTTATAGACCAGACAGGGCTCACCTGATAAAAACCACTCGCCCCTTCGAGCGCCTGAGCGTTGATTTTAAAGGGCCTCTCCCCTCCTCCGACCGCAATGTGTACTTCCTCAATATTATTGATGAGTACTCCCGTTTCCCGTTCGCCATCCCCTGCCCGGACATGACCAGTGCCACGGTCATTAAATGTCTGAACGACCTCTTCACCCTGTTCGGTTTCCCCAGCTATATCCATAGCGACCGGGGCTCATCATTTATGAGCGACGAACTCCGTCAGTACCTGCTAGCTAGGGGTATTGCCACAAGCAGGACCACCAGTTACAACCCCCGGGGGAACAGACAGGTGGAAAGAGAGAATGCGACAGTTTGGAAGGCCGCCCAGCTAGCCTTAAAGTCTAGGGGCCTTCCGACCTCCCGCTGGCAGGATGTGCTCCCTGATGCGCTCCACTCTATTCGGTCACTGCTCTGCACTGCCACTAACGCCACCCCTCATGAGAAAATGTTTGTCTTCCCAAGGAAGTCCGCATCGGGGACATCGCTACCGCCATGGCTGACGTCCCCAGGGCCGGTCCTACTGAGAAGACACGTGAGGACCCATAAAATGGACCCCCTGGTCGAGAGGGTCGACCTCCTCCACGCCAACACCCAGTATGCTTACATTGCGTACCCGGATGGGCGGGAGGACACAGTCTCCATAAGAGACCTCGCACCCTCGGGGGCCGCAGTAACCCACTACCACCACCACCCCCCCCCAACGATCCGATATCCAGCCCCAGCAGACGGCAGGCCTGGGCCCCGCGACCCGCTCGACATCTACGAGGACTACACACCAGTGCCCCAGCCTACGCGGGACTCGACGCCGGAAGCTTCACTACCCCTGCCGTCGCCACGCCGATCACAGCGGCAGACAAGACCTCCGGAGAGACTCCAATCCACTAACTTTTAATACACTTCACCCCGCCGGACTCAATTTTAAACAAGGGGTGAATGTGGTAAACCACTGTTTGTATTCCACTGTGTACATGCCTGGACATGCCTCGGCTGACTCCTCCCACGAATCCAGGTATAAAAGGTGACTGCTCCACAGCCCCTTTGTATTCTGGACCGGTCGACCACTCGAGGCACACCTTCATTCTCTTGTTAATAAAAGGCCTGAATCTTACTCACTACTAAAATGAGCGAATCGGAGGAGCCACAGCAGCTCCCGAGGCACGGAAGGAGCACCTCTTCCAGATTCCCCCCAACACCAAAAAAAATGCTAAAGAAGATCAGATGAGAGAAAGCAGAAGCAGCTGAGAGAAAAACCAGAAACTCTTTTTGCTGACTGGTACAGCACTGGGAAAAAATGTAAACTCATTTTTTACTCAGATCAGTCAGCGGCTTGGATCAGAGCAATAAAATCACACTATACCAGGGTTAAGCAGGAAAGAACCGCTAATGGGTCCAAACTGAAAATTAAGAAACCAGGGGACCCGGACAGTGCAACCACGACTGTCAACATGTACGATAACGGAACAATATTGGTGCAAGGCAACCTCGACGACTTTGAAACGGCCTTCAAGACACTGAAAGAAATAACTGAGAGGGGAAGGAACAGCCCCAGAGTGGCTAACAGGGGAAAAGTGACTCGCACTCCCCCCACCATTGACAACTCACCAGGAGTAAATCAGCCTGGTCAGGAGGTGAACGAGCCACACAGTTCTAACCAAACACTCACCCCGGGGCCCCACAGCCACATGATACAGCTGACTAACCCCAGCGTAATTACCAGGGAGGAAGCCACACATACTCCCCCTACCACTTCCAGCTCACCAAGAGAAGAGCAGCCTAGCCAGGAAGTGAGTGAGCCCTCCAGCGCCGACCAGACACATACCCCGGGATCACACAGCCAGATACAACTAAAGGATAAATTTAACCAGTTAGAGACAGAGCTGGTTAAACTTAGAGAGGAGGTCCTTAAACTGAAACACGAACAAAAGCAAGAGAGGGAGGGATACAGGAGAGAGCTGAAGCGACTTGGGAATCAGGTGAAAGAGCTGCAGGAAAACAAAGAGAGCCATAGAGGAGAGATAGCACCATTAGACCAGCAGCCAGAGGCTAGAGATAGGACAATACAGAGCCTGACTGAACAGCTGCACTCCCACACTGAACAACAGCAGCAGACACACAATACAAGGGGTGCCACACAGACCGACCAGCATACTGAAGCTCAGTCTTCCCCCATCACCGTGGAACCACAAGCGAGCTGCTCACAAGAGGAGCGCACACACCAGACACGACCACCCCAGTCCAACACACACCCTATGAGTCCAGGCGAAAGCCACCAGACAGTAAACACCAACAAGGCCGACATCGTAATACTCATAGACTCAAATGGGAAATTTCTATGGGAGAAAAAGCTCTTCCCTAGACATATAGTAAAAAAGATCCGGTGCCCAACAACAGACAGAGCCTTGGAATGGCTGACCAAAACCCGATTAGGCTCCCCCCAACACATAATACACACGGGCACAAATGACCTAAAGGCCCAGCAGAAAGGGGTAGCAACATCGCTCAGAGCAATGATTGAGAAGGCAAGCAATACATTCCCAAACACTAGAATCACTGTTTCCACAATATTGCCGAGAACAGACTTTAACAACAACACAATTCATGAGGTAAATGCCAGCATAGCAAGAGACTGTGAATTAAAACGCAACGTGCACCTGGCCCAACACCCCACCCTCGATGTGGAATGTCTTCACGACCACGTCCACATCCACAGGAAACGAATACCGATCTTTGCTAAAGCCCTGAAGGACGTCGCTTTTAATCGGGTCCATACCCAGACTCCAGGAGGACCCCCCCCCGCACCGACCACCAGAGATCAGCGGGGTAAATACCAGGACTACGACAGAGACCATCACCACACCAACCGGAGAGGATCCCAATGCACAACATCAGACCTGCACCACTCCTGTCTTACAGGGGAACAGGACCGCTCCCAGACAGACAGAGGGAGAGATGCACAGGGCGTACACAATACCTCAGGCAGAGACAATCCATTAAGAGACACTAAGCAGACGTGCAGCAGCATCTACTTCCGCCTTATGGATCAGAAAAGAAAAAAAAACAAGGACTAATTAATAGAAAGAATTGTAACCAAGTATTATTAGTATTTATAGACAATTGAGATGATCTTTTTTCCCCCCATTTAGACACGACAAACACATATCATTCTTTAACCTATCATAGTAAAAGATCAAACTTAACATGAAATCCTTATATATTTCGACCTGGAATATCCAAGGTCTATGCTCTTCGGTGCTCGACGTGAAGAGTAGGACCCCAGAGTTCATAGATGAAACTAAAGATCTAGATATTATCATTTTACAGGAAACTTGGTATAAAGGAAAATGACACACTGGCCGTCCCCAAGGGTACACAGAGCTGGTGGTCCCCTCCAATAAATTGCCAGGAGTAACCCAAGGCAGAGACTCCGGAGGCATACTGATTTGGTTTAAAACAGAGCTTTGTGGCGACACGCCACCACTGGACATAATCCGCTCATGGCGGCACGGACAGTTTAAGCAGACGCCCCCAGCCGGGGGCCCTTTCCTCCAGCAACTTGTTTCCCGCAGGGACAGGCTGCCGGGAGCACTTCCTGTCTGGGGAGTATTTAAGTGGTTACGCGGGCTTTTCCAGTTTCTCTTTGCCATGAGGTTGATTAAAGCAGTTGTGTTTCACCAACTCTGGTCTCGACTCCCACGTTTGCCGCGGTATCTCAACACTGGTGACCCCGACGCTCAGGACGAATCCTAAGCTAGCATGGCGGATACAAACGCAGTCACGGTTAAACTACCGGACTTTTGGGAGAACCTGGCCGAGGCCTGGTTCGTTCAAGCTTAGTCCAGATTCCGGCTGAAAAACATTACAGTCGACGCCATGAAGTACAACTACCTCGTCGCCTCTCTCACCTACGCCACAGTCCCCAAGGTTTGGGCAGCGCTGCAGGATCCACCAGTGGAAGGCAAGTACGAACATCTGAAGGCCGCGCTCCTTAAAAAATTTCAAGCGTCCTCTTACCAGCGCAACTGCCAACTCCTCGACCTCCCCGGCCTTGGTGACGCTTCACCATCGGATCTGCTTTCCCACATGCTGTCCCTCTCGGACGACAAAAACCCCGGTGCCCTCTTTCGCACGCTTTTCATTCGGCAGCTCCCCGCCAGCATCCGCCCGCTCATTGTGGAGTCTGGCTCCACGGACCTGAATGAGATAGCCGCAAAGGCCGACCGGCTGCTCTCTGCGCAGACCGCCCGCGACGTCGGGCCCGACCTCACAGCAACGACCACGCGGTCTCCCCCGCCCACTAGGCCCGACCGCCCTACCACTCCGGGTCACTGCTACTACCACACCCATTTTGGCACTAGGGCCCAACGCTGCACGCCACCGTGCACTTTCAAACCCCCCCCCCCCCCCGGCACCGGCCCCCACGATGGCCGCGGGGCAAAAGGGGCCTCTACTGTACGTCACCGACGACAGCACCAACCGCCGCTTTCTGTGCGACACAGGGGCCCAGCACAGCATCACCCCCGCCTCCGCCCTCGAAATCCAACGCGGCGCACGGGGTATCACGCTGGCCGCAGCCAATGGCTCTGACATCCGCACATACGGCACCCGCATGGTCACGCTCGACCTCGCAGGCCGCCGCTACCGCTGGGAGTTCCTCACAGCCAGGGTCCTCTGCCCACTCATCGGTGCCAACTTCCTACGCGCCCACGGCCTCCTTGTCGACATTCCGAGGCACCGCCTCGTCGACATCAATACTATGGCCCCCATCCCTGGCGCATTCACCCCGGCCCGTTCGGCCGGCCTGACCTACTGCCTCGCCAGAGCCACGGACGACTACTCGGCACTTCTAGCCGAGTTTCCCGCCCTCACTAACCCGACCTTTTCGGCCAAAGCCGCCAAACACGGTGTGGAGCACTATATCCCCACCACCGGGCCCCCGGTTTCTGCCCACGCCCGCAGACTCAACCCGGCCAAGCTGGAAATCGCGTGGGCCGAGTTCACCACCATGGAGCAACTCTGCATCATCCGCCGCTCCAGCAGCCCTTGGGCCTCGCCCCTCCACATTGCCCCCAAGCCCGGCGGAGGCTGGCGCCCCTGCGGGGACTACCGCCGCCTCAACGACGCCACCACCCCCGACCGATACCCGGTGCCGCACATCCAGGACTTCTTGGCCCGACTGGCCGGATGAACCGTCTTTTCCAAGGTCGACCTGGTGCGCGGTTACCACAAAGTCCCCGTACACCCCGCGGACATCCCCAAAACGGCCATCATCACCCCATTCGGCCTGTTCGAGTTCCTGAGGATGCCCTTCGGCCTCAAGAATGCAGCCCAGGCTTTCCAGCGCCTTATGGACTCAGTCCTCCGGGACCTGAACTTCCTATTCGTCTATCTAGATGACATTCTCGTGGCCAGCTCCTCCCAACAGGAACACCTCGAACACATTCGCATCCTGTTCGGGCGCCTAGCCCAACACGGGCTCATCCTCAGCCCGGCGAAGTGCCAATTCGGCCTAGCCGAGATCGATTTTCTCGGTCACCACATCACCCCTGCTGGGGCCGTCCCCCTGCCCAACAAGGTGCAGGCCGTCCAGCAATTCCCCCGCCCTAAAACCATCAAGGGCCTCCAGGAGTTCCTCGGGATGATGAACTTTTACAACAGGTTCATCCCCAGAGCCGCAGCCCTCATGAAGCCCCTATACGACTCCCTCCGAGGTAAATCCGGCAAGATGGCCGTAGCCTGGACCGCTGACATGTCAGCCGCCTTCGACGCCACCAAAAACGCGCTCGCCGACGCCACCCTGCTCATGCACCCGAGGGCCAATGCCCAGGTCGCACTCACCATCGACGCCTCCGACCATGCAGTCGGAGCCGTGTTCGAGCAGTGGGTTAATGGCGCGTGGCAGCCACTTGCCTTCTACAGCCGCCAACTGCGCCCCCCGGAGGTCAAATACTCTACTTTCGACCGCGAGCTCCTTGCGCTCCACCTGTCGGTCCGCCATTTCAGGTTCCTCCTGGAGGGCCGCCCCTTCACCGCGTACGTGGACCACAAGCCGCTCACATACGCGATGGCCAAGCACACCGAACCCTGGTCCGCTAGGCAGCAACGCTAGCTCGCGGCCGTGTCCGAGTTTACTACGGACATCCAGCACGTCTCCGGTAGAGACAACGTTGTCACCGACTGCCTTTCCCGTCCCGCCATCTGCGCGAATCACCTCGCGGTCGACTACACGCAACTAGCAGCGGCCCAGCTCACGGACCCAGACCCCCTCTCGGCGGCTACCAGCCTGCCAGGGCTTCGCCTAGCTAAGGTCGCGCACGGGCCCGAAGCCACGGCAGTCACTTGCAACGTCTCACTCGGCCAACCCAGGCCGGTTGTCCCTGCAACCTGGCGCCGCCGCATCTTCGACGCGCTACACGGGCTCTCCCATCCGGGTTCCCGCACATCTGTCAAACTCCTCTCCCAGCGCTTCGTCTAGCGCGGCCTCAGCAAAGATGTTTGGACTTGGGCCACCTCCTGCCTCGCCTGCCAACGGGCTATGGTACAGCTACACACAAAAGCACCCCTGGGAGACTTCGAGGTACCCAGCCGTCGCTTCGACCACGTACACGTCGACATAGTCAGTCCTCTGCCGCCATCGCAAAGCCAAACTTATCTCCTCACGATGGTCGACCGCTACACACGCTGGCCTGAGGCAGTGCCGCTGACCTCCACCACCACAGCATAAATCGCCAGGGTGTTCGTTAACACCTGGGTCGCAAGGTTCGGCGTACCAGCCGACATAACCTCCGACAGAGGCGCCCAGTTCACCTCCGAACTCTGGACGGCCACAGCACGCAACCTCGGGGTGACGCTCCACTGAACCACGGCGTACCACCCGCAGGCCAATGGGCTGTGTGAACGCTTCCACAGGTCACTCAAGGCCTCACTCCGCGCCGGCCTGCAGGACAGTACCTGGACTGACCGCCTACCGTGGGTGCTACTAGGCCTACACACCGCGGTCAAGGAAGACCTCCAGTCCTCGGCAGTGGAGTTAGTGTACGGACAACCGCTGCGCGTACCAGGCGAATTCCTCCCGGAGGCTACCACGTCTTGGTCGGCCGAACAGCAGCGGCTCAACTCTTTCTCTTCCGCTCAACAGTTCGCCCCACTTCTGGTCAACCGACACGGCGAACTCGCACCTCACGTCCCGCCAAACTTACAGCAGGCACGCTTCGTCTTCATGCGACACGACGTGCACCGCGGACCCCTGCGACCCCCGTACGACGGACCGTACGAGGTACTACAAACCGGGGACATGGTCTTCAAGCTGCGACTCGGCGACAGGGTCGACACAGTCTCCATCGACCGGCTCAAACCAGCACACACAGAACCAGGGGAACAGGTCCCCGTGGCCCGACCTCCAACTAGAGGCCGTCCCGCCAGCAAGCCAGCACAGCTGGCGGAGAACCGCCCGGCCTCACCAACTAGACCGGCGACCACTCAGAGCCGTTCCGGCAGAACCATTAGACCACCGTCACAACTCGTCCACTCCTCCTAAGCGGATTCTGGGGGGAGCTCTGTGGCGACACGCCACCACTGGACATAATCCGCTCACGGCGGTACAGACAGTTTAAGCAGACGCCCCCAGCCGGGGGCCCTTTCCTCCAGCAACTTGTTTCCCGCAGGGACAGGCTGCCGGGAGCACTTCCTGTCTGGGGAGTATTTAAGTGGTTGCGTGGGCTTTTCCAGTTTCTCTTTGCCATGAGGTTGATTAAAGCAGTTGTGTTTCACCAACTCTGGTCTCGACTCCCACGTTTGCCACGGTATCTCAACAGCTTAAGAATTGCATCAAATTTATAAAAAAGGGCGAAAACCACATGTGGCTCAAAATTGAGAGGGGGATTATCTCTAACACCCAAGATGTTTTCATTTGTGCACTCTATATCCCCCCAATGGAATCCCCGTACTTTAAAGAGGACACCTTCTCCAACATTGAGGGGGAAATTATCCAATACCAGGCCCAGGGGAACGTGTTGATCTGTCATGACCTCAATTCAAGAACTGGCGAAGAACCAGACTGCACCAATAATCAGGGAAACAACTACATATTCGGGAATAACCACTTCGATATCCCTTCCCTTCCATACAGGCATAACTGCGACAAGCAAACAAATACCAACGGAAAACAGCTCCTGCAGCTCTGTCGAAGCCTGGGTCTGTACATTGTCAATGGTAGGTTCATGGGAGACCTCCTAGGAAGATCGACCTATTGCTCACCTCTTGGCTGCAGCACCGTAGACTATATGATTACGGATTTGGACCCATCCTCTTTCAGAGCATTCACAGTCAAACCACAAACAACACTGTCAGACCACAGTCAAATTACTATGTATCTTAAAAAGACAGAAACAACCAACACAGAAACACAACCCAGTAAGCTGTACAACACCAAAAAATTGTACAGATGGGCCAAAAACAGCACGGAAAAATACCAGAAAGCAATTGGCAATGAATCAACTCAAGCTCTATTGGACACCTTTCTGGATAACATATATACTCACAATAAAGAAGGCGTAAACCGGGCAGTGAATAACCTAAACAATATTTTTGATAATTTGGCAACAAGGTCAAACTTGAAAGCTCGCAAGAACAAACCCAAAACAAAAAACTATGAAAAATGGTTTGACCCAGATTGCCATAACATGAGGAAAAAACTTAGAAAAATATCAAACCAAAAACACAGACATCCAGAAAACGAGGAATTACGCCTTACTTATTGTCAGACACTAACACAATACAGAAACACACTCAGAACCAAAAAAGAGCAGTATATTAAGAATACACTCAGCTCCATTGAGGAATCCATTGATTCCAATTGTTTCTGGGACAACTGGAATACATCACACAAAAAACAACATAACAAATTGGACATTCAAAATGGAGACACATGGGAAAACCATTTTGAAAAATTATACCAGAAAAACACACTAAGGCCAGAGCAACACCAAATATGCAAAAAATTGGAAAAGCTCGAAAGGGCCATAAAAGATAACCAAAACCCGCTAGACTCCATAACAACAGAAAAAGAACTAGTTGAAAAACTCAAGGACCTGCGACCAGGAAAAGCTTGCGGTGCAGACGGCATACTAAGCGAGATGATTAAACACACAGATGATAAAATGAAACTGGCTATCCTAAAACTCTTCAACTTGGTTCCGAGTGTCAGTTACTTCCCTGATATCTGGAACAAAGGACTCATAACGCCCATATACAAAAGTGGGGACAAAGTCGACCCAAATAACTATCGAGGCATCTGTGTAAACAGTAACCTGGGGAAGGTGTTCTGTAGTATCATAAACAAAAGACTTATAAACTTCCTTGAGGAGCACAATGTCTTGAGTAAAAGCCAAATTGGATTCCTGCCAAACTATAGAACATCAGATCATATCTTCACCCTACAGACCCTAATTGACAAACACGTTCATCAAAACAAAAGCAAAATCTACGCATGCTTTATAGATTTCCAGAAGGCTTTCGATTCCATCTGGCACGACGGTTTATTCCTGAAACTTATCGAAAGCGGGGTAGGGGTAAAAACATATGATGTAATTAAATCAATGTATACAAACAACAAATGTGCAGTTAAAATTAGAGACAAACAAACAAAATACTTCCCACAGGGGCGGGGGGGTGACGCAGGGCTCGCCCATCTCACCGACACTCTAATATTTACATAAATGAATTGGCAAAACTACTTGAACAATCTACAGCACCCGGCCTCACCCTATATGAATCCAAGGTTAAATTCCTCCTCTATGCAGGTGACCTGGTTCTGCTGTCACCAACTAAGGAGGGTCTACAGCAGAACCTGGATCTGCTGGAGTCGTTCTGCCAGACCTGGGCCCTGACAATAAATCCCCAAAAAATCAAAGTCCTTGTGTTCCAGCAAAGATCCACACATCAGGGATCCAAAATAAATTTCACACTAGGAACAACCAAAATTGATCAAACCACAAACTACACATACTTGGGCTTAAAAATCAGTTCTACGGGAAATTTTCATCTGGCTGTGAATGAACTGAAAGAGAAAGCAAGAAGGGCTTTCTATGCCATTAAAAAATCAATCCAAATAGAAATCCAAATGGCATTTGGCTCAAAATTTTCAAATCAGTAATTGAACCAATTGCACTCTATGGCAGTGAGGTGTGGGGACCGCTAACACAACAAGAATTTGCAAAATGGGACAAACACCCAATTGAGATCCTACATGCAGAATTCTGTAAAAGTATCCTCCGGACTCAAAGGAAAACCATAAACAATGCATGCAGGGCAGAACTAGGCCAATATCCATTAATAATCACTATCCAAAAAAGAGCCACCAAATTTTGGAAACACCTAGAAATGAGCAACCCCCAATGCTATCATTACGAAGCCCTGAAATGCCAAGAGAGGACCATAAAGAAGAATACCCTCAGTCAACTAGTCCTGGGACTCAGTGAAGTAACTACTAACAATAGCACGGTGGCATAGTGGTTAGCACTGTTGCCTCACAGCGCCAGGTACCCGGGTTCGAATCTGGCCTCGGGCGACTGTCTGTGTGGAGTTTGCACATTCTCCCCGTGTTTGCGTGGGTTTCCTCCGGGTGCTCCGGTTTCCTCCCACAGTCCAAAGATGTGCGGGTTAGGTTGATTGGCTATGATAAATTGACCCTTAGTGTTAGGGGGATTAAATACATGGGGTTACGGGGATAGGGTGGGATATGTGTTGGTGTAGGGGTTACGGGGATCGGGTGGGATATGTGTCGGTGCAGGCTCGATGGGCCGAAATGGCCTCTATCTGCACTGTGGGGTTTCTGTGATTCTGTGAATAACCAGCCCCAGGACAGTGACAGCGTAACACAAAGAATTCGACCCAACACAATCGTCGCTAAGCAAAAGGAAAAATATCTGTCATATTGGGCAGAAACAACAAAAACCCAAAGCAAACTCAAATGCTTCTTGGCCCTAAACAGGCAATACAACATGGCTGATTACCTGACCAGGGTAAAGGATAGCAAACTGAGAAAAACCTTGACAATGTACAGACTTAGTGAACATAGCCTGGCGATCGAAAAAGGTAGACACAGGCAGACCCGGCTACCAAGAGAGGACAGGATATGCTCTCACTGCAGTCAGGGAGTGGTGGAGACAGAGATGCACTTCCTCACAGCTTGTAGAAAATATCAGGGCATAAGGGAGAATTTCTACCCAAAATTCACAAAAATAGGCCCGGAATACAGAAATTTGAACGACGACCAAAAACTCCCATACCTACTAGGGGAAGAGAGAAATTGTGTAACCTTAGCGGCACACTACGTTACAGCTTGCCATAAACAGAGGGACAACCACTAAATATAAGAAGAGTACATAAAAATTATATGAATGTATATTTATACACTCAGGGATATATCTGTTTGTACACTGTATGGATAGATCTGTATTTTTGTGTACAACCATGAATGTTTTTCGATGCTTTGGCAACATAAGGGGGAGGGGGAGGGGGCGGGGCGAAATGAAGAAACGTGGGTTGAGGTAATTCGGATGGGAGATATACTTACACGACACGTTGTAGAATCAGTAGGAAGACCAAGGCCCAAGGGGTGGGTCACTCCTCAGTGACACTAGAAAACAGAAGAGAACGTCATATGTACCACAGCAGTGGGGTCAGTCCAACAGGCACTGACAGAGCAACTGATGGGATGGAGATGGGAAACAGAGGGGAGACCGAGCAGCAGTTGGATAAATGCCAAGTGAAAAATTCCAGGCAAGGACAAGCAGCCACCACCTTGCCTCTGCTCCCCCTCCGACCAACTGGAGAAGACGCAGGGAGGTCACCAGCGAGAAGTCCGTGCGAGTCAGAGAGCTCTCAGCAGCACAGGCTCCCTCTGCCCCACACACCCAAGCCACCACTCCCCAGCATAGAGCTCCAAGATTCCTGCCCCTCGGAGATGGCAATATCGCTGTCTCCTTCACACAGGGAGCACTGGCACTTTCATTCTGGAGCTGCCCCGGGCCATTGATCCTGAGGATAACAAAGCCATCCATTCCCACAGGAGTCCAAATACATGGATACATTTCCTCAAGGCACCTGACCCCTCCCCGACCCCGGGGACACGCGACCCCTCCCCGACCCCGGGGACACGCGACCCCGCCCCGACCCCGGGGACACGCGACCCCTCCCCGACCCCGGGGAATCCACGAACCCTCCCCGACCCCGGGGACACCCGATCCCTCCCCGACCCCGGGGACACCCGACCCCAGGGACACCCGACCCCGGGCACTCCCCGACCCCGGGCACTCCCCGACCCCGGGCACTCCCCGACCCCGGGCACTCCCCGACCCCTCCCTGACCCCGGGGTCACTAGACCCCTCCCTGACCCCGGGGAAACCCGACCCCTCCCTGACCCGGGCACTCCCCGACCCCTCCCTGACCCCGGGGAGACCCGACCCCGCACTGACCCCGGCGAGACCCGACCCCTCACTGACCCCGGGGAGACCCGACCCCTCCCCGACCCCGGGGAGACCCGACCCCTCCCTGACCCCGGGGAGACCCGACCCCTCCCTGACCCCGGGGAGACCCGACCCCGGGGACAACCGCCCCTCCCTGACCCCGGGGAGACCCGACCCCTCCCTGACCCCGGGGCGACCCGACCCCTCCCTGACCCCGGGGAGACCCGGCCCCTCCCTGACCCCGGGGAAGACACGACCCCTCCCTGGCCCCGGGGAAGACACGACCCCTCCCTGGCCCCGGGGAAGACACGACCCCTCCCTGGCCCCGGGGAAGACACGACCCCTCCCTGGCCCCGGGGAAGACACGACCCCTCCCTGGCCCCGGGGAAGACCCGACCCCTCCCTGACCCCGGGGAAGACCCGACCCCTCCCTGACCCCGGGGAAGACCCGACCCCTCCCTGACCCCGGGGAAGACCCGACCCCTCCCTGACCCCGGGGAAGACCCGACCCCTCCCTGACCCCGGGGAAGTACCGACCCCTGCGACTTCCCGACCCCTCCCTGACCCTGGGAACACCCGACCCCTCCCTGACCCCGGGGACACCCGACCCCTCCCTGACCCCGGGGACACCCGACCCCTCCCTGACCCCGGGGACACCCGACCCCTCCCTGACCCCGGGGACACCCGACCCCTCCCTGACCCCGGGCACGACCCGACCCCGGGGTCACCAGACCCCTCCCTGACCCCGGGGAAGACCCGACCCCTCCCTGACCCCGGGGAAGACCCGACCCCTCCGACTCCCCGACCCCTCCCTGACCCCAGGGACTCCCCGACCCCTCCCTGACCCCGGGGAGACCTGACCACTCCCTGACCCCGGGGCTCCCTGGTATATGGAACTGAATTGACAGGGCTGTGAGCGGAGATGGGAAGAGACAGCAGGAGCTCCCACGTACCCGTCAGTCACGGCCACCCGAGTATCGTTCCACAAGCTTCTCCCTGCTAAGAGCTGAGAAAGGTCAAAGATTTACAATGAAGGTCAGCAGTGTGTCACATGCAAGACAAGAAGACAGACCCGTTCACACACGTTAGAAGATGGGGGAGGAGGCCAGCGGACAGCCCTGTTAACTGTCTGGGAGAAAGAAGCCTGATCGCAGAGTCCCAGCAACACTGCTCACTGACAAGGGACGGAAAGCAGAGAGTTGTGGTGAACGGCTGTTTTTCGGACTGGAGGGCAGTGTACAGTGGTGTTCCCCAGGGGTCGGTATTAGGACCACTGCTCTTGTTGATATATATTAATGACCTGAGCTGGGGTATACAGGGTATAATTTCAAAGTTTGCAGCTGACACGAAACTCGGAATTGTAGTAAAGAATGAGGATAGTAACAGACTTCAGGAGGACACAGACAGACTGGTGAAATGGGCAGACACATGGCAGACGGAATTTAACAGAAGTGTGAAGTGATACATTTTTCTAGGAAGAATGAGGAGAGGCAATATAAACTAAAGGATACAATATTAAATAGGGTGCAGGAACAGAGAGACCCGGGGGTGTATGTGCACAAACCTTTGAAGGTGGCAGGACATTTGAGAAGAATGTTAAAAAGCATACGGGATCCTTGGCTTCATTAATAGAGGAATAGAGTGCAAAAGCAAGTGAGTTATGCTAAACCTTTATAAACACTGGTTAGGCCCCAGCTGGAGTATTGGGTCCAATTCTGGGCACTGCACTTTAGGAAGGATGTCAAGGCCTTGGAGAGGGTGCAGAGGAGATTTACCTGAATGGTCCCAGGGATGAGGGACTTCAGTGATGTGGAGAGAAACATAGAAGATAGGAGCAGGAGTAGGCCATTCGGCCCTTCGAGCCTGCTCCGCCATTCAATGAGATCATGGCTGATCATCCAAATTCAGTACCCTGTCCCTGCCTTCTCCCCATATCCCTTTAGCCTTAAGTAATATATCCAACTCTTTCTTGAATAGATTTAATGAACTGGCCTCCACTGCCCTCTGTGGCAGAGAGTTCCACATGTTCACCACTCTCTGGGTGAAGAAATTCCTCCTCATTTCAGTCCTAAATGTCCTACCCCTTATCCTTAGACTATGACCCCTGGTTCTGGACTCCCCGACCATCGGGAACATCCTTCCAGCATCCAGTCTGTCCAGGCCTGACAGAATTTTATAGGTTTCGATGAGATCCCCTCTCAATCTTCTAAACTCCAGTGAGTATTGTAATGTATATACCTTTAAGGGGGGAACTATCTTTTACAGCTCATGTATACTGCAGTACCGGCAGTGACCACACCTGTATATAGCACTGAGTACTAATCTGTACAGATCAGTTCCAGTGTGAGCCACGTTTAGTAAACACCTGTTGTACCGTTCTCCTGCAGTCTGTGTCTTATTATACACGGACACAACATTGGCGACAAGGCAAGTTCGAACCTACCTGCAACTCTGCATCTTCTCCCGGGGATTCGTTCCTGGAGATCAGTGGATTGGAGGTCAAGGCCAGAGACTCGGGCGTTGACCACGGGCAACCGCCCAATCATCCAGCAGAGACTCGAGAATTGTGGGGGAGGCTGTCGAGAGCCAGGCTTGGCTTTCCAGTCGAGGTGGTCCAGCGAAACGGGCTGGCAACAGGTAGTGCGCAGACCCTTCCCGGACAGCGGCGGGCTAGAGCCCGACCAAGCGGCACAGCAAAGGGCCGAGCAGCGTCGACAGGGGAGAGAGAGAGAGGGCAGAGCGCACAGGGCGCAGCCGGTGTTCAGGGGCCGAGCAGCGCCGAAGAGAGGGAGAGAGAGACGCACAGAAACCCGTGAGGCGCCGCCATTGCCACAAGGACCGCCGAGAGCGGCGTCGGCAGCAGCGCAGGAGTAGCGCGCGAAACCTACAGGGCGCCGCCATTGCCACGAGAATCACCGGGAGCGGCGTTGGCAGCAGCGGGGGAGGAAGGAAAGCGCGGGAGACGCCATTTTAAACCACACCCAAAATGCCGAAGAGTGGCAGTATCACCGCATTTGACAATGAAGTCGAAGATTGGACTGCATATGTCGAACGAATAGAGGTATACTGCAAGGCAAATGAGGTGTCAGATGACAAGAAAGCGTCGGTATTGTTAAATTTAATGGGTGCAAAGACGTATGGTTTATTACAAAATCTAGTAACCCCCAACGAAGCCAATGGAAAAGAGTTTTGAAGACATAGTAACGATACTACAGGAACATTTAAACCCCACACCGCTGCTGATAGCAGAAAGATTCAAGTTTCACAAACGGAACCAGCATAAGGATGAAAGCAATGCTGATTATTTAACAGAACTGCGCAAACTATCGAAACACTGCCAGTTTGGAGCAGGACTGGCAGATAACTTAAGGGACAAGTTTGTGTGTGGGCTTCAAAGTGAAGGAACCCAGAAACGGCTTTTATCTGAAAAGAACCTTACGCTGGAAAAGGCTTTCAGCATTGCGGTATCATATGAAGCAGCAGCACAGGGCACTGCAGAGATACAACAGAGACCGCAAGAATATGGCACAAACGAAATGTCATATGGAACAGAGAAGTGCTATCGCTGCGGCAGAACAACACACGACCAGAATGATTGCTGGTTCAAAGACAAAGTGTTCAGACAGTGTGGAAAAGTAGGACACATAGCACGAGTCTGCAAGTCGGGAAAGAAAACCAGCAATAAGAAACCTACCAAAGGAAAGTACAAGAAGGTACATAAGATGAAGGAGAATAGTTCAGACGAACAAAAGAGCGATAACGACTCCGAAAGCAGGGAACTGAGTTGTCTGAAACTACATAATGTGATCACAACGGAGGATCACCGAACCATTTGGGTCACTCTCAAGATAGCAGGAGTCCAGGTAAAGATGGAATTGGACACAGGATCAGCCCTAACAGTCATAAACCGACAGTACAAAAAGTGCAGGGGGATACTTAAAAAAGAAATTAGGAGATCAAGGAGGGGCCATGAAATAACACTGGCGAGCAAAATAAAGGAAAATCCGAAGATGTTTTATAAGTATATTAAGGGTAAAAGGATAACTAGGGAAAAAATAGGGCCCATTAGGGACAAAAGTGGCAATCTGTGTGTGGAGCCGGAAGATGTAGGAGGGGTTCTAAATGAATTTTTTGCATCTGTTTTCACTATGGAGAAGGACGATGTAGACATAGAAATAGGGCGGGGGGACTGTGATATGCTCGAACATATTAACATCGAGAGGGAGGAGGTATTGGCGGTTTTAGCTGGCCTAAAAATGGATAAATCCCCAGGCCCCGATGAAATGTACCCCAGGCTGCTGTGTGAGGCAAAGGAGGAGATTGCGGGGGCTCTAACACATATACTCAGGACCTCTCTGGCCACAGGGGATGTGCCAGAGGACTGGAGAACCGCTAATGTAGTACCATTATTCAAGAAGGGTAGTAGGGAAAAACCGGGGAACTACAGGCCAGTGAGCCTAACATCAGTGGTAGGAAAATTACTGGAAAAAATCCTGAGGGACAAAATTTGTCTCCACTTGGAGAGGCAAGGATTAATCAGGGATAGTCAACATGGCTTTGTCAAGGGAAGATCATGTCTGACTAATTTGATTGAATTTTTTGAGGGGGTGACTAGGTGTGTGGATGAGGGTAACGCAGTGGATGTGGTATACATGGATTTCAGTAAGGCCTTCGATAAAGTCCCGCACAGGAGACTGGTCAAGAAGGTAAGAGCCCATGGAATCCAGGGTGCCTTGGCACATTGGATACAAAACTGGCTTAGTGGCAGAAGGCAGAGGGTGATGGTCGAAGGTTGTTTTTGTGACTGGAAACCTGTGGCCAGTGGGGTACCACAGGGATCGGTGCTGGGTCCCTTGCTGTTTGTGGTCTACATTAATGACTTGGATATGAATGTAAAGGGTATGATCAGTAAATTCGCGGATGATACTAAAATTGGTAGGGTGGTAAATAGCGAGGAGGGTAGCCTCAGTCTGCAGAACGATATAGATGGGTTGGTCAGATGGGCGGAACAGTGGCAAATGGAATTTAACCCGGAAAAGTGCGAGGTGATGCACTTTGGGGGGTCTAACAAGGCAAGGGAATACACAATGAATGGTAAGACCCTAGGCAAGACGGAGGGTCAGAGGGATCTGGGTGTGCAGGTACACAGATCCCTGAAGGCGGCGGAACAGGTGGATAAGGTGGTAAAAAAGGCATATGGGATACTTGCCTTCATTAGCCGAGGCATAGAATATAAGAGCAAGGAGGTTATGATGGAGCTGTATAAAACACTGGTTAGGCCACAGCTGGAATACTGTGTGCAGTTCTGGTCGCCACACTACAGGAAAGATGTGATCGCGTTAGAGAGGGTGCAGAGGAGGTTCACCAGGATGTTACCAGGGCTGGAGCGCTTCAGCTATGAAGAGAGACTGGGCAGATTGGGTTTGTTTTCCTTGGAGCAGAGGAGGCTGAGGGGGGACATGATTGAGGTGTACAAAATTGTGAGGGGCATAGATAGGATGGATGCTGAGGAGCTTTTCCCCTTAGTAGAGGGGTCAATAACTAGGGGGCATAGATTCAAGGTAAAGGGAGGGAGGTTTAGAGGGGATTTGAGAAAGAACTTTTTCACCCAGAGGGTGGTTGGAGTCTGGAACTCACTGCCTGAAAGGGTTGTGGAGGCAGAAACCCTCACAACATTTAAGAAGCATTTGGATGAGCATTTGAAATGCCATAGCATACAAGGCTACGGGCCAAATGCTGGAATATGGGATTAGATTAGACAGGGCTTGATGGCCGGCATGGACACGATGGGCCGAAGGGCCTCTATCTGTGCTGTATTACTCTATGACTCTATGACTCTATGACTACGAGCGGCTATTCTCACACATACCCTTGAGAGACACAAAAATTATTTTGAAGACGTACACGGGGCAAAAAGTCTACCCCAAAGGAAAAATAAGGGTGACCGTTATATATAACGGTAAGGAAACACCAAAACTAGACCTGTATGTATTGCAAGATGGAGGACCACCATTACTGGGACGTGAATGGATCCAGAAAATACAACTGGATTGGCATTCCATACAGGCACTGACTGTGGCTGACAAAAAGGATGACGACGTCACACCTGGGCGACTGTCAAAGATCCTAACCGACGCGAAAGAAGTGTTCCAGCAAGGACTCGGAACACTAAAAGGCATGACAGCGACGATTAAAATTGAAGAAAACGCAAGCCCAAAATTTTTTAAGGCCAGACCGGTACCTTATGCGATCCGCCCAGCCGTTGAAGCAGAGCTGGAGAGTCTGGAACGTTCAGGTGTACTATCCAAGGTAGACTGGAGCGAGTGGGCTACACCCATCGTCCCTGTGATGAAAAAGTCGTTGAGCAGCACGCCTGGGGAACCAAGGAAGGTTTGCATCTGTGGGGACTTTAAGGTAACAGTGAACCCGGTCCTTCACACCGTACAATATCCACTTCCGTGGATTGAAGATATTTTCGCCTCGCTATCTGGAGGGAAACGCTTCACTAAGATTGATCTGGCCCAGGCGTATCTGCAAATGGAGGTAGAAGAAGCATCAAAAAAATACCTCACAATCAACACCCATAAAGGTCTCTACCAATACAACCGGCTGGTATTCGGGGTAGCATCAGCTCCGGCTATTTGGCAGAGGGCAATGGAACAAGTCCTGCAAGAGATCCCAGGGACCCAGTGTTATTTGGACGACATCCTGGTCACGGGCGAAAATGACAGTGATCACCTTACCAACCTGGAGCAGGTGCTCACTAGATTGCAGGAATATGGGCTCCGAGCTAACCGTCCCAAATGCGAGTTTTTTAGAAAACAGATCTCGTATTGTGGCCACTTTATCGACAGAGGGGTTACATAAGTCCCCAGAGAAGATTGAGGCAGTAGTCAAGGCTCCAGCACGGGAAAATGTGTCACAACTGAGGTCGTTCCTTGGGCTGGTAAACTACTACCATAAGTTCTTGCCAAATTTGTCTACAATACTACACCCACTGAACACCCTACTGCAAACTGGGGTGCCATGGAAGGGGAGTGACGAATGTAGACGAGCTTTCCAGAAGAGCAAAACACTAATCACATCGAAAGAGGTATTGGCCCATTACAACCCAGCATTACCAATTCGGTTGGCATGTGATGCGTCACCCTACGGCATTGGAGCGGTGCTGTCGCACAAATTCTCGGACGGCTCAGAGAGGCCAATAGCCTTTGCGTCACGATCACTAACCTCAGCCGAGCGTAACTACGCCCAGATTGACAGGGAGGCCCTCAGCCTAGTGTGGGGAGTGAAAAAGTTCAATCACTATCTACACGGGCAGAAATTCACCTTGCTGACTGATCACCAGCCTCTTGTCTCCATTTTTAATCCGAAGAAGGGCGTTCCGGTGATGACTGCGCAACGACTACAAAGATGGTCACTTTTTCTAGGGGCGCACCACTATGAGATTGAATATAAGGGCACGAAACAACAAGGAAATGCTGATGGGCTATCACGCCTGCCACTGCCTGCTGCGGAGGAAGCACCAGCAGTGGATCCTGTCGAAATAGTCCATTCGACTATAGTTGAATACCTACCGGTAACTAACGCTTGTATCGAAAAGGAAACCCGAAATGACCCGACACTGTCTCGGGTATATGATTTGACGGTGAAGGGATGGCCAGCACATGGCGACTCACTGTTGCCAGCATTCTCGACAAGGAGAGAACAGCTGTCAGTGTGCCGGGGGACCTTGACGTGTGGATCCCGAGTGGTAATTCCACCAAAGTTAAGGGATAGAGTGCTCAATGAGCTTCATGAGGGTCATCTGGGAGGGGTAAAAATGAAAAGCCTAGCCAGGGCTTATGTGTGGTGGCCGGGAATCGATAAGCAAATCGAGGACCTTACCAAGAGCTGCTCAGGATGCCAGAAAGTCCAAAATGCACCACCACATGCCCCTCTACACCCATGGGAGTGGCCCTCATCTCCATGGCAACGGGTGCATATTGATTTTGCTGGTCCATTCATGGACTCAATGTTTTTAATAGCCGTGGATGCCGCACTCGAAATGGCCTGAGGTCATCAAAATGTCCTCCACCACCATGGAGAAAACTATTGCAGTCCTACGGACCATTTTTGCCAGGAATGGCTTGCCAGAACAGATTTGCTCCGACAACAGACCACAGTTTGTGTCCGAAGAGTTCCGGAGGTTCTTGAAAAAGAATGCGGTAAGGCATTACACATCTGCCCCGTATCATCCAGCCACAAATGGATTGGCTGAGAGTTTCGTACAAACCTTTAAGAAGGCAATAAAGGCTATGTACAATGACAACATTCCACTGCAGCACAAGGTGGACAATTTCCTGTTTGCCTACCGGAATGCGACATATGCAGTCACCAACCAGGCCCCAGCCATGATGTTCTTTAACCGAAGGTTAAGATCTCGCCTGGATTTGCTCAGACCAAACGTACGAAGAGATGTTGAGAGTAACCAATTCCAGCACATCCATGAGAAGCCAACAAGGAGCTTCAATGTAGGGCAACCAGTCTTGGCCCGTGACTACCGAACAGAAAAATGGCAGCCAGGAACGATATGCACACGGCAGGGCCCACTAATGTACACAGTGGACGTTGGGGAGAGCATCGTGAGACGCCATGCTGACCAGATCCTAGAGTCACAGGAACAAGTCAACCCCATGCCTCGCCCATACGTACCTGGTGATGAACCCGACGTACAGGTCGCATCTACCCCAGAAACAGCAGCATCGGAAGCTGATGAACCAACCGACGACAGGGGGCCAGAATCGCCTCCGCACCAAGAGCAAGACACTCGGGAAAGGCGCTATCCAGAAAGGATCAGGAAGCCTCCCCAATGACTGAATATATAAATAGACTATTTTCAGCTAATGTTGCATGTTAAAAGTGTTAATTGTAATTAGTTTGATATTTAATTGTTAAATGAGTGTTATGGTACTGTTAATCTAAAAGGGGAGGAATTGTAATGTATATACCTTTAAGGGGGGAACTATCTTTTACAGCTCATGTATACTGCAGTACCGGCAGTGACCACACCTGTATATAGCACTGAGTAGTAATCTGTACAGATCAGTTCCAGTGTGAGCCACGTTTAGTAAACACCTGTTGTACCGTTCTCCTGCAGTCTGTGTCTTATTATACACGGACACAAGTATAAGCCCAATCGACACAATCTCTCCTCATACGTCATTCCTGCCATCCCAGGTATCAGCCTGGTGAATCTTCGCTGCACTCCTTCCATGGCAAGAACGTCCTTCCTCAGGTAAGGCGACCAAAACTGCACACAATACTCAAGGTGCGGTCTCACCAAGGCCCTGTACAACTGTAGCAAGACATCCTTGTTCCTGTACTCGAACCCTCTTGCTACGAAGGCCAACATACCATTTGCCTTCTTAACCGCCTGCTGCACCTGCATGCTTACCTTCAGCGACTAGTGCACAAGAACACCCAGGTCTCTTTGCACTTCCCCTTCTCCCAATCTATTGCCATTCAAATAATAATCTGCCTTCCTGTTTTTGCCACCAAAGTGGATAACCTCACATTTATCCACATTATAGTGCATTTGCCATGTTTCTGCCCAATCACCCAACCTGTCCAAATCGTACTGGAGTTTCACGACATCCTCCTCACAGCATACCCTCCCACCCAGCTTTGTGTCGTCTGCAAATTTGGAGATATTACATCCAATTCCCTCGTCCAGATCATTAATATATATTGTGAACAGCTGGGGTCCTAGGACCGATCCTTGCGGTACCCCACTAGTCACTGCCTGCCACTCGGAAAACGACCCGTTTATTCCAACTCTTTGCTTTCTGTCCGCCAACCAGTTCTCTATCCAAGTCAATACCTTGCCCCCAATCCCATGTGCCTTAATTTTGCACGCTAATCTCTTATGTGGGACCTTATCGAAAGCCTTCTGAAAGTCCAAATACACCACATCCACTGGTTCTCCCTTATCTATTTTACCAGTTACATCCTCAAAAAATTCCAGTAGTTTAGTCAAGCACAATTTACCTTTTGTAAATCCATGTTGACTTTGTCCGATCCTGTCACTGCTTTCCAAGTGCTCTGCTATTACATCTTTTATAATAGACTCTAGCATTTTCCCCACTACCGATGTCAGGCTTACCGGTCTATAATTCCCCGCCTTTTCTCTACCACCTTTTTTGAATAGTGGGGTAACATTAGCTACCCGCCAATCCATGGGTACTGTTCCAGAGTCTATCGAGTTCTGAAAGATGACCAGCAATGCATCTACTATTTCTAGGACTGGAGAAGCTGGGGTTGTTCTCCTTAGAGCAGAGAAGGTTAAGGGGTGATTTGATAGAGGTGTTCAAAATCATGAGGGGCTTTGATAGAGTAAATAAGGAGAAACTGTTCCCAGTGGCAGGAGGGTTGGTAACCAGAGGGCACAGATTGAAGGTGATTGGCAAAAGAACCAGAGGGAGATGAGGAAACATTTTGTTTGCACAGCGAGTTGTTGTGATCTGGAACGCGCTGCCTGAAAGGGCGGTGGAAGCAGATTCAATAGTAACTTTCAAAAGGGAATTGGAGAAATACTAGAATGGAAAAATTTACAGGCACTGGGGCAAGAGCAGGAGAGAGGGACTAATTGGAGAGCTCTTTCAGAGAGCCAGCACAGGAACGATGGGCCGAATATCCTCCTTCTGTGCTGTAAGATTCTATGGGGCACAGCAGGTAAAGCAGTAACAGAGAGGAGGTCAATCAGCCTCCGGCCTCCTGAAGGTCAGAGCATGTGGCATTTGTTACAAACACATTGCTCACCACAAAACAACCCCTCCGACACCCGCACCCCTCCCCGAACCCGGGGCCCTGGCACTCCCCTCCCCCTCCCAGACCCCCGGCACTCCCCTCCCCCTCCCAGACCCCCGCACGCCCCTCCCCCTCCCAGACCCCCGCACGCCCCTCCCCCTCCCAGACCCCGGCACTCCCCTCCCAGACCCCTGCACTCCCCTCCCCCTCCCAGACCCCCGCACTCCCCTCCCCCTCCCAGACCCCCACACACCCTCCACGACCCCGGCACACCCCTCCCCCTCCCAGACCCCGCGACCCCGGCACACCCCTCCCCCTCCACGACCCCCACACCCCCCGCCCCAACACCTGCACCCCCCCTCCCTGGCCCCTGCACCCAATACCCCCTCCCCAACCCCCTGCACCCCCTCCCAATCCCCGCATCGACCCCCACCTCCCACCTCCCAGACCCCCGCACTCCCTCTCCACCCTCCCTGACCCCCACACCCCCTCCCCGACCCCACCTCCCTGATACGTGCACTCTTGCACCCCCATCCCCGCATCCCCTCCCAGGCCCACGCGCCCCCTTCTCAATCCCCCTCCCCGCGTCCCCCTCCGCCCTCCCAAACCCCCGCACCCACACCCACTCCCCGACCCTCACACCCCCCCTCCCCAATCCCCCTCCCCGCGACCCCCGCAATCCCCCTCCACCCTCCCCGACCCCCACACCCCCTCTCCGACCCCCGCACCCACCTCCCCGACACCTGCACTCCCGCACCCCCCCTCATCTCCCTCCCCAACCCCCACCCCGGCCTGTATTCATCGCTCACACACACACATCAATATCTGGGCAGGATTAACCCTCTCCTGATTGACATGAGCACGTCATGGGCTCTCTGGCTCCAGGCCAGGAATATCCCTTCCCCCAGAAACTGTCCGATTTACCGAGTGCCTGAACCGCGGCCCCAGAGC
>NC_141001.1:2644490-2709458 GCF_052327205.1 Somniosus microcephalus | reverse complement strand
GGAGTGTTTGGGAGTGACTGTGTTTTGGTGTGTTTTAGAGGTTTTCGGAGCGTATTCCAGTGTTTTGGAGAGTATGGAACTGTTTTGGCGGTTTTGGGAGTGTGCTCGCGCGTTGTGGAGTGTTTTGTAGTGTATTAGAGTGTTTTGGATTGAGTGATTAGAAGCGAGTGTTTGGAGTATTTTGGAGTGTAATGGGACTGTTTTGTAGAGTTTCGGACTGCTTGGTACTGTTTTGGCGTGTTTGGGAGTGTTTATTGGTGTTGTGCAGTGCTTTGCACTGTTTTGGAGTGTTTTCTATTTTTAAAAGCTAGTGTTATGGAGTGTTTAAGAGGGTTTCGGAGTGTATGGGACTCTTTTGGAGTGTTTGGGGAGTTTTTTGGACTCTTTTGGTGTGTTTTGGATCGTTTTGGTGTGCTGTTGAGTTATGGAGTGTTTTAGAGTGAGTGCTTAGTAGCCAGTGTTTTGGTGTGTTTTGTGTGTTATGGAGTGTTTTGAAGTGTTTCGTAGTGTATGGGACTGTTTTGGAGAGTTTGGGAGTGTGTTGGAGTGTTGTGCTGTGTTTTGCACTGTTTTGGAGTGCTTTGAATTTTTGTAGCGAGTGTTTTGTAGTATTTCGGAGTGTTTTGGACTGTTTTGTAGAGTACCGGAGTGCTTGACAGTTTTTTGGTGTGTTCTGGAGTGTTTGGGAGTGACTGTTTAGAAGCGAGTGTCCTGGAGTGTTTGGAAGATTTTGGAGTGTATGGAACTGTTGTGGACGGTTTGGGAGTGTGTTGGAGTGTTTTAGAGTGTTTTGAGTAATTGCGTAGAAGCGAGTGGTATTGGAGTGTTATGGAGTGGTTTGGAGTCTTTTGGTGTGGTTTTGGAGTGTATGGGCCTGTTCTGGAGGGTTTGGGAGTGTGTTGGAGTGTTTTGGTGTGTTTTGAGTGAGTGCTTAGAAGCGAATGTTTTGGAGTGTTATGGAGTGTTTTCCACTGTTTTGTAGAGTTTCTAACTTTTGTGACTGTTTTGGAGTGTTTGGGACTGTTTTGGAGTGTTTTGGATTGTTTTGGTTGTTTTGGAGTGTTATGGTGTTTCGTCTGTTTTGGACTGTTTTTGCAGTGTTGTGGAGTGTTCTAGTGTGTTTTTGAGTTATATCGTGTTTTGGAGTGGTTTGGAGTGGTTTGGAGTGTTTGGGCGTGATTGTTTTGATGCGAGTGATATAGCGTGTTATAGAGGGCTTCGGAGTGTATTCGAGTGTTTTCTAGTGTATGGGACTGTTTTGGAGGTTTTGGGAGTGTGCTGGCGTGTTTTGTAATGTATTAGTGTTTTGGATTGAGTGTTTTTTCGGAGTGTTTGTATTTTTTGAGTGTTGTGGTGTTATGGTGTGTTTTGGACTGTTTTTGGAGTGTTGTGGAGTGTTCTGGAGTGTTTTTGAGTTATGTCGTGTATTGAAGTGTTTTTGGAGTGGATTGGAGTGTTTGGGAGTGACTGATTTGAACCGAGTGCTTTGGAGTGTTTTTAGAGGGTTTCGGAGTGTATATGACTGTTTTAGAGTGTTTGAGAGTGTTTTGGACTCTTTTGGTGTGTTTTGGATAGTTTTTGTGTGCTGTTGAGTTATGGAGTGTTTTAGAGTGACTGCTTAGTAGCCAGTGTTTTGGTGTGCTTTGGAGTGGTATGGAGTGTTTTGAAGTGTTTCGTAGAGAATGGGACTGTTTTGGAGAGTTTGGGAGTGTGTTGGAGTGTTGTGCCGTGCTTTGAATTTTTGGAGCGAGTCTTTCGGAGTATTTCGGACTGTTTTGTAGTGTTTTGGAGTGTTTGGGAGTATTTTGTAATGTATTGGAGTGCTGTGGTGTTTTGGTGTGTTTTGGACTGTTTTGGAGTGTTCTGGTGTGTTTTTCAGTGATGTCGTGTTTTGGAGTAGTGTGGAGTGTTTGGGAGTGACTGTGTTTTGGTGTGTTTTAGAGGTTTTCGGAGCGTATTCTAGTGTTTTGGAGTGTATGGGACTGTTTTGGCGGTTTTGGGGAGTGTGCTCGCGTGTTGTGGAGTGTTTTGTAGTGTATTAGAGTGTTTTGGATTGAGTGTTTAGAAGGCGAGTGTTTTGGAGTATTTTGGAGTGTGATGGACTGTTTTGTAGAATTTCGGACTGCTTGGTACTGTTTTGGCGTGTTTGGGAGTGTTTTGGTGTTGTGTAGTGCTTTGCACTGTTTTGGAGTGTTTTCAATTTTTAAAAGCTAGTGTTTTGGAGTGTTTAAGAGGGTTTCGGAGTGTATGGGACTCCTTTGGAGTGTTTGGGAGTTTTTTTGGACTCTTTTGGTGTGTTTTGGATCGTTTTGGTGTGCTGTTGAGTTATGGAGTGTTTTAGAGTGAGTGCTTAGTAGCCAGTGTTTTGGTGTGTTTTGTGTGTTATGGAGTGTTTTGAAGTGTTTCGTAGTGGTATGGGACTGTTTTGAAGAGTTTGGGAGTGTGTTGGAGTGTTGTGCTGTGTTTTGCACTGTTTTGGAGTGCTTTGATTTTTGTAGAGAGTGTTTTGTAGTAATTTCGGAGTGTTTTGGACTGTTTTGTAGAGTACCGGAGTGCTTGAGAGTTTTTTGGTGTGTTCTGGAGTGTTTGGGAGTGACTGTTAGAAGCGAGTGTTCTGGAGTGTTTGGAGGGTTTTGGAGTGTATGGAACTGTTGTGGACGGTTTGGGAGTGTGTTAGAGTGTTTTAGAGTGTTTTGAGTAATTGCGTAGAAGCGAGTGTATTGGAGTGTTATGGAGTGGTTTGGAGTCTTTTGGTGTGGTTTTGGAGTGTATGGGCCCTGTTCTGGAGGGTTTGGGAATGTGTTGGAGTGGTTTTGGTGTGTTTTGAGTGAGTGCTTAGAAGCGAATGTTTTGGAGTGTTATTGGAGTGTTTTCCACTGTTTTGTAGAATTTCCATCTGTTTCTGACTGTTTTGGAGTGTTTGGGACTGTTTTTGGAGTGTTTTGGATTGTTTTTGGATTTTTTGGAGTGTTATGGTGTTTTCGTCTGTTTTGGACTGTTTTGCAGTGTTGTGGAGTGTTTTAGTGTGTTTTTGAGTTATATTGTGTTTTGGAGTGTTTTGGAGTGGTTTGGATTGTTTGGGCGTGACTGTTTTGATGCGAGTGATATAGCGTGTTATAGAGGGCTTCGGAGTGTATTCGAGTGTTTTCGAGTGTATGGGACTGTTTTGGAGGTTTTGGGAGTGTGCTGGCGTGTTTTGTAGTGTATTAGTGTTTTGGATTGAGTGTTTTTCGGAGTGTTTTGTATATTTTGAGTGTTGTGGTGTTATGGTGTGTTTTGGACTGTTTTGGCGTGTTGTGGAGTGTTCTGGAGTGTTTTTGAGTTATGTCGTGTATTGAAGTGTTTTTGGAGTGGATTGGAGTGTTTGGGAGTGACTTGATATGAACGAGTGTTTTGGAGTGTTTTCGAGGGTTTCGGAGTGTATATGACTGTTTTAGAGTGTTTGAGAGTGTTTTGGACTCTTTTGGTGTGTTTTGGATAGTTTTTGTGTGCTGTTGAGTTATGGAGTGTGTTAGAGTGACTGCTTAGTAGCCAGTGTTTTGGTGTGCTTTGGAGTGTTATGGAGTGTTTTGAAGTGTTTCGTAGAGAATGGGACTGTTTTGGAGAGTTTGGGAGTGTGTTGGAGTGTTGTGCCGTGCTTTGAATTTTTGGAGCGAGTCTTTCGGAGTATTTCGGACTGTTTTGTAGTGTTTTGGAGTGTTTGGGAGTATTTTGTAATGTATTGGAGTGCTGTGGTGTTTTGGTGTGTTTTGGACTGTTTTGGAGTGTTCTGGTGTGTTTTTCAGTTATGTCGTGTTTTGGAGTAGTGTGGAGTGTTTGGGAGTGACTGTGTTTGGTGTGTTTTAGAGGTTTTCGGAGCGTATTCTAGTGTTTTGGAGTGTATGGACTGTTTTGGCGGTTTTGGGAGTGTGCTCGCGTGTTGTGGAGTGTTTTGTAGTGTATTAGAGTGTTTTGGATTGAGTGTTTAGAAGCGAGTGTTTTGGAGTATTTTGGAGTGTGATGGACTGTTTTGTAGAGTTTCGGACTGCTTGGTACTGTTTTGGCGTGTTTGGGAGTGTTTTGGTGTTGTGCAGTTGCTTTGCGCTGTTTTGGAGTGTTTTCCCATTTTTAAAAGCTAGGTGTTTTGGAGTGTTTAAGAGGGTTTCGGAGTGTATGGGACTCTTTTGGAGTGCTTGGGAGATTTTTGGACGCTTTTGGTGTGTTTTGGATCATTTTGGTGTGCTGTTGAGTTATGGAGTGTTTTAGAGTGAGTGCTTAGTAGCCAGTGTTTTGGTGTTTTTGTGTGTTATGGAGTGTTTTGAAGTGTTTCGTAGTGTATGGGACTGTTTTGGAGAGTTTGGGAGTGTGTTGGAGTGTTGTGCTGTGTTTTGCACTGTTTTGGAATGCTTTGAATTTTTGTAGCGAGTGTTTTGTAGTATTTCGGAGTGTTTTGGACTGTTTTTGTAGAGTACCGGAGTGCTTGTTGTTTTTTGGTGTGTTCTGGAGTGTTTGGGAGTGACTGTTTAGAAGCGAGTGTTCTGGAGTGTTTGGAGGGTTTTGGAGTGTATGGAACTGTTGTGGACGGTTTGGGAGTGTGTTGGAGTGTTTTAGAGTGTTTTGAGTAATTGGCGTAGAAGCGAGTGTATTGGAGTGTTATGGAGTGGTTTGGAGTCTTTTGGTGTGGTTTTGGAGTGTATGGGCCTGTTCTGGAGGGTTTGGGAGTGTGTTGGAGTGTTTTGGTGTGTTTTGAGTGAGTGCTTAGAAACGAATGTTTTGGAGTGTTATGGAGTGTTTTCACTGTTTTGTAGAGTTCTTCTAACTCTTTGGGACTGTTTGGAGTGTTTGGGGACTGTTTTGGCGTGTTGTGGAGTGTTCTGGAGTGTTTTTGAGTTATGTCGTGTATTGAAGTGTTTTTGGAGTGGATTGGAGTGTTTGGAGTGACTGATATGAACCGAGTGTTTTGGAGTGTTTTCGAGGGTTTCGGAGTGTATATGACTGTTTTAGAGTGTTTGAGAGTGTTTTGGACTCTTTTGGTGTGTTTTGGATAGTTTTTGTGTGCTGTTGAGTTATGGAGTGTTTTAGAGTGACTGCTTAGTAGCCAGTGTTTTGGTGTGCTTTGAGTGTTATGGAGTGTTTTGAAGTGTTTCGTAGAGAATGGGACTGTTTTTGGAGAGTTTGGGAGTGTGTTGGAGTGTTGTGCCGTGCTTTGAATTTTTGGAGCGAGTCTTTCGGAGTATTTCGGACTGTTTTGTAGTGTTTTGGAGTGTTTGGGAGTATTTTTGTAATGTATTGGAGTGCTGTGGTGTTTTGGTGTGTTTTGGACTGTTTTGGAGTGTTCTGGTGTGTTTTTCAGTTATGTCGTGTTTTGGAGTAGTGTGGAGTGTTTGGGAGTGACTGTGTTTTGGTGTGTTTTAGAGGTTTTCGGAGCGTATTCTAGTGTTTTGGAGTGTATGGGGACTGTTTTGGCGGTTTTGGGAGTGTGCTCGCGTGTTGTGGAGTGTTTTGTAGTGTATTAGAGTGTTTTGGATTGAGTGTTTAGAAGCGAGTGTTTTGGAGTATTTTGGAGTGTGATGGACTGTTTTGTAGAATTTCGGACTGCTTGGTACTGTTTTGGCGTGTTTGGGAGTGTTTTGGTGTTGTGTAGTGCTTTGCACTGTTTTGGAGTGTTTTCAATTTTTAAAAGCTAGTGTTTTGGAGTGTTTAGAGGGTTTCGGAGTGTATGGGACTCCTTTGGAGTGTTTGGGAGTTTTTTGGACTCTTTTGGTGTGTTTTGGATCGTTTTGGTGTGCTGTTGAGTTATGGAGTGTTTTAGAGTGAGTGCTTAGTAGCCAGTGTTTTGGTGTGTTTTGTGTGTTATGGAGTGTTTTGAAGTGTTTCGTAGTGTATGGGACTGTTTTGAAGAGTTTGGGAGTGTGTTGGAGTGTTGTGCTGTGTTTTGCACTGTTTTGGAGTGCTTTGAATTTTTGTAGAGAGTGTTTTGTAGTATTTCGGAGTGTTTTGGACTGTTTTGTAGAGTACGGAGTGCTTGAGAGTTTTTTGGTGTGTTCTGGAGTGTTTGGGAGTGACTGTTTAGAAGCGAGTGTTCTGGAGTGTTTGGAGGGTTTTGGAGTGTATGGAACTGTTGTGGACGGTTTGGGAGTGTGTTAGAGTGTTTTAGAGTGTTTTGAGTAATTGCGTAGAAGCGAGTGTATTGGAGTGTTATGGAGTGTTTGGAGTCTTTTGGTGTGGTTTTGGAGTGTATGGGCCTGTTCTGGAGGGTTTGGGAATGTGTTGGAGTGTTTTGGTGTGTTTTGAGTGAGTGCTTAGAAGCGAATGTTTTGGAGTGTTATGGAGTGTTTTCCACTGTTTTGTAGAATTTCCATCTGTTTCTGACTGTTTTGGAGTGTTTGGGACTGTTTTGGAGTGTTTTGGATTGTTTTGGATTTTTTGGAGTGTTATGGTGTTTTCGTCTGTTTTGGACTGTTTTGCAGTGTTGTGGAGTGTTTTAGTGTGTTTTTGAGTTATATTGTGTTTTGGAGTGTTTTGGAGTGGTTTGGATTGTTTGGGCGTGACTGTTTTGATGCGAGTGATATAGCGTGTTATAGAGGGCTTCGGAGTGTATTCGAGTGTTTTCGAGTGTATGGGACTGTTTTGGAGGTTTTGGGAGTGTGCTGGCGTGTTTTGTAGTGTATTAGTGTTTTGGATTGAGTGTTTTCGGAGTGTTTTGTATATTTTGAGTGTTGTGGTGTTATGGTGTGTTTTGGACTGTTTTGGCGTGTTGTGGAGTGTTCTGGAGTGTTTTTGAGTTATGTCGTGTATTGAAGTGTTTTTGGAGTGGATTGGAGTGTTTGGGAGTGACTGATATGAACCGAGTGTTTTGGAGTGTTTTCGAGGGTTTCGGAGTGTATATGACTGTTTTAGAGTGTTTGAGAGTGTTTTGGACTCTTTTGGTGTGTTTTGGATAGTTTTTGTGTGCTGTTGAGTTATGGAGTGTGTTAGAGTGACTGCTTAGTAGCCAGTGTTTTGGTGTGCTTTGGAGTGTTATGGAGTGTTTTGAAGTGTTTCGTAGAGAATGGGACTGTTTTGGAGAGTTTGGGAGTGTGTTGGAGTGTTGTGCCGTGCTTTGAATTTTTGGAGCGAGTCTTTCGGAGTATTTCGGACTGTTTTGTAGTGTTTTGGAGTGTTTGGGAGTATTTTGTAATGTATTGGAGTGCTGTGGTGTTTTGGTGTGTTTTGGACTGTTTTGGAGTGTTCTGGTGTGTTTTTCAGTTATGTCGTGTTTTGGAGTAGTGTGGAGTGTTTGGGAGTGACTGTGGTTTTGGTGTGTTTTAGAGGTTTTCGGAGCGTATTCTAGTGTTTTGGAGTGTATGGGACTGTTTTGGCGGTTTTGGGGAGTGTGCTCGCGTGTTGTGGAGTGTTTTGTAGTGTATTAGAGTGTTTTGGATTGAGTGTTTAGAAGCGAGTGTTTTGGAGTATTTTGGAGTGTGATGGACTGTTTTGTAGAGTTTCGGACTGCTTGGTACTGTTTTGGCGTGTTTGGGAGTGTTTTGGTGTTGTGCAGTTGCTTTGCGCTGTTTTGGAGTGTTTTCAATTTTTAAAAGCTAGTGTTTTGGAGTGTTTAAGAGGGTTTCGGAGTGTATGGGACTCTTTTGGAGTGCTTGGGAGATTTTTGGACGCTTTTGGTGTGTTTTGGATCATTTTGGTGTGCTGTTGAGTTATGGAGTGTTTTAGAGTGAGTGCTTAGTAGCCAGTGTTTTGGTGTGTTTTGTGTGTTATGGAGTGTTTTGAAGTGTTTTCGTAGTGTATGGGACTGTTTTGGAGAGTTTGGGAGTGTGTTGGAGTGTTGTGCTGTGTTTTTGCACTGTTTTGGAATGCTTTGAATTTTTGTAGCGAGTGTTTTGTAGTATTTCGGAGTGTTTTGGACTGTTTTGTAGAGTACCGGAGTGCTTGTTGTTTTTTGGTGTGTTCTGGAGTGTTTGGGAGTGACTGTTTAGAAGCGAGTGTTCTGGAGTGTTTGGAGGGTTTTGGAGTGTATGGAACTGTTGTGGACGGTTTGGGAGTGTGTTGGAGTGTTTTAGAGTGTTTTGAGTAATTGCGTAGAAGCGAGTGTATTGGAGTGTTATGGAGTGGTTTGGAGTCTTTTGGTGTGGTTTTGGAGTGTATGGGCCTGTTCTGGAGGGTTTGGGAGTGTGTTGGAGTGTTTTGGTGTGTTTTGAGTGAGTGCTTAGAAACGAATGTTTTGGAGTGTTATGGAGTGTTTTCCACTGTTTTGTAGAGTTTCTAACTCTTTGGGACTGTTTTGGAGTGTTTGGGACTGTTTTGGAGTGTTTTGGATTGTTTTGGATTGTTTTGGAGTGTTATGGTGTTTTCGTCTGTTTTGGACTGTTTTGCAGTGTTGTGGAGTGTTCTAGTGTGTTTTTGAGTTATAATCGTGTTTTGGAGTGGTTTGGAGTGGTTTGGAGTGTTTGGGCGTGACTGTTTTGATGCGAGTGATATAGCGTGTTATAGAGGGCTTCGGAGTGTATTCGAGTGTTTTCGAGTGTATGGGACTGTTTTGGAGGTTTTGGGAGTGTGCTGGCGTGTTTTGTAATGTATTTAGTGTTTTGGATTGAGTGTTTTTCGGAGTGTTTTGTATTTTTTGAGTGTTGTGGTGTTATGGTGTGTTTTGGACTGTTTTTTGGAGTGTTGTGGAGTGTTCTGGAGTGTTTTTGAGTTATGTCGTGTATTGAAGTGTTTTTTGGAGTGGATTGGAGTGTTTGGGAGTGACTGATTTGAACCGAGTGTTTTGGAGTGTTTTAGAGGGTTTCGGAGTGTATATGACTGTTTTAGAGTGTTTGAGAGTGTTTTGGACTCTTTTGGTGTGTTTTGGATAGTTTTTGTGTGCTGTTGAATCATGGAGTGTTTTAGAGTGACTGCTTAGTAGCCACTGTTTTGGTGTGCTTTGGAGTGTTATGGAGTGTTTTGAAGTGTTTCGTAGAGAATGGGGACTGCTTTGGAGAGTTTGGGAATGTGTTGGAGTGCTGTGTGCCGTGCTTTGAATTTTTGGAGCGAGTCTTTTGGAGTATTTCGGACTGTTTTGTAGTGTTTTGGAGTGTTTGGGAGTATTTTGTAATGTATTGGAGTGCTGTGGTGTTTTGGTGTGTTTTGGACTGTTTTGGAGTGTTCTGGTGTGTTTTTGAGTTATGTCGTGTTTTTAGTAGTGTGGAGTGTTTGGCAGTGACTGTGTTTTGGTGTGTTTTAGAGGTTTTCGGAGCGTATTCTAGTGTTTTGGAGTGCATGGGACTGTTTTGGCGTTTTGGGAGTGTGCTCGCGTGTTGTGGAGTGTTTTGTAGTGTATTAGAGTGTTTTGGATTGAGTGTTTAGAAGCGAGTGTTTTGGAGTATTTTGGAGTGTAATGGACTGTTTTGTAGAGTTTCGGACTGCTTGGTACTGTTTTGGCGTGTTTGGGAGTGTTTTGGTGTTGTGCAGTGCTTTGCACTGTTTTGCAGTGTTTTCTATATTTAAAAGCTAGTGTTTTGGAGTGTTTGAGAGGGTTTCGGAGTGTATGGGACTCTTTTGGAGTGTTTGGGAGTTTTTTGGACTCTTTTGGTGTGTTTTGGATCGTTTTGGTGTGCTGTTGAGTTATGGAGTGTTTTAGAGTGAGTGCTTAGTAGCCAGTGTTTTGGTGTGTTTTGTGTGTTATGGAGTGTTTTGAAGTGTTTCGTAGTGAATGGGACTGTTTTGAAGAGTTTGGGAGTGTGTTGGAGTGTTGTGCTGTGTTTTGCACTGTTTTGGAGTGCTTTGAATCTTTGTAGAGAGTGTTTTGTAGTATTTCGGAGTGTTTTGGACTGTTTTGTAGAGTACCGGAGTGCTTGAGAGTTTTTTGGTGTGTTCTGGAGTGTTTGGGAGTGACTGTTTAGAAGCGAGTGTTCTGGAGTGTTTGGAGGGTTTTGGAGTGTATGGAACTGTTGTGGACGGTTTGGGAGTGTGTTAGAGTGTTTTAGAGTGTTTTGAGTAATTGCGTAGAAGCGAGTGTATTGGAGTGTTATGGAGTGGTTTGGAGTCTTTTGGTGTGGTTTTGGAGTGTATGGGCCTGTTCTGGAGGGTTTGGGAATGTGTTGGAGTGTTTTGGTGTGTTTTGAGTGAGTGCTTAGAAGCGAATGTTGTGGAGTGTTCTGGAGTGTTTTTGAGTTATGTCGTGTATTGAAGTGTTTTTGAAGTGGATTGGAGTGTTTGGGAGTGACTGATATGAACCGAGTGTTTTGGAGTGTTTTAGAGGGTTTCGGAGTGTATATGACTGTTTTAGAGTGTTTGAGAGTGTTTTGGACTCTTTTGGTGTGTTTTGGATAGTTTTTGTGTGCTGTTGAGTTATGGAGTGTTTTAGAGTGACTGCTTAGTAGCCAGTGTTTTGGTGTGCTTTGGAGTGTTATGGAGTGTTTTGAAGTGTTTCGTAGAGAATGGGACTGTTTTGGAGAGTTTGGGAGTGTGTTGGAGTGTTGTGCCGTGCTTTGAATTTTTGGAGCGAGTCTTTTGGAGTATTTCGGACTGTTTTGTAGTGTTTTGGAGTGTTTGGGAGTATTTTGTAATGTATTGGAGTGCTGTGGTGTTTTGGTGTGTTTTGGACTGTTTTGGAGTGTTCTGCTGTGTTTTTCAGTTATGTCGTGTTTTGGAGTAGTGTGGAGTGTTTGGGAGTGACTGTGTTTTGGTGTGTTTTAGAGGTTTTCGGAGCGTATTCCAGTGTTTTGGAGAGTATGGAACTGTTTTGGCGGTTTTGGGAGTGTGCTCGCGTGTTGTGGAGTGTTTTGTAGTGTATTAGAGTGTTTTGGATTGAGTGATTAGAAGTGAGTGTTTTGGAGTATTTTGGAGTGTAATGGACTGTTTTGTAGAGTTTCGGACTGCTTGGTACTGTTTTGGCGTGTTTGGGAGTGTTTTGGTGTTGTGTAGTGCTTTGCACTGTTTTGGAGTGTTTTCAATTTTTAAAAGCTAGTGTTTTGGAGTGTTTAAGAGGGTTTCGGAGTGTATGGGACTCCTTTGGAGTGTTTGGGAGTTTTTTGGACTCTTTTGGTGTGTTTTGGATCGTTTTGGTGTGCTGTTGAGTTATGGAGTGTTTTAGAGTGAGTGCTTAGTAGCCAGTGTTTTGGTGTGTTTTGTGTGTTATGGAGTGTTTTGAAGTGTTTCGTAGTGTATGGGACTGTTTTGAAGAGTTTGGGAGTGTGTTGGAGTGTTGTGCTGTGTTTTGCACTGTTTTGGAGTGCTTTGAATTTTTGTAGAGAGTGTTTTGTACTATTTCGGAGTGTTTTGGACTGTTTTGTAGAGTACCGGAGTGCTTGAGAGTTTTTTGGTGTGTTCTGGAGTGTTTGGGAGTGACTGTTTAGAAGCGAGTGTTCTGGAGTGTTTGGAGGGTTTTGGAGTGTATGGAACTGTTGTGGACGGTTTGGGAGTGTGTTGGAGTGTTTTAGAGTGTTTTGAGTAATTGCGTAGAAGCGAGTATATTGGAGTGTTATGGAGTGGTTTGGAGTCTTTTGGTGTGGTTTTGGAGTGTATGGGCCTGTTCTGGAGGGTTTGGGAATGTGTTGGAGTGTTTTGGTGTGTTTTGAGTGAGTGCTTAGAAGCGAATGTTGTGGAGTGTTCTGGAGTGTTTTTGAGTTATGTCGTGTATTGAAGTGTTTTTGAAGTGGATTGGAGTGTTTGGGAGTGACTGATATGAACCGAGTGTTTTGGAGTGTTTTAGAGGGTTTCGGAGTGTATATGACTGTTTTAGAGTGTTTGAGAGTGTTTTGGACTCTTTTGGTGTGTTTTGGATAGTTTTTGTGTGCTGTTGAGTTATGGAGTGTTTTAGAGTGACTGCTTAGTAGCCAGTGTTTTGGTGTGCTTTGGAGTGTTATGGAGTGTTTTGAAGTGTTTCGTAGAGAATGGGACTGTTTTGGAGAGTTTGGGAGTGTGTTGGAGTGTTGTGCCGTGCTTTGAATTTTTGGAGCGAGTCTTTTGGAGTATTTCGGACTGTTTTGTAGTGTTTTGGAGTGTTTGGGAGTATTTTGTAATGTATTGGAGTGCTGTGGTGTTTTGGTGTGTTTTGGACTGTTTTGGAGTGTTCTGCTGTGTTTTTCAGTTATGTCGTGTTTTGGAGTAGTGTGGAGTGTTTGGGAGTGACTGTGTTTTGGTGTGTTTTAGAGGTTTTCGGAGCGTATTCCAGTGTTTTGGAGAGTATGGAACTGTTTTGGCGGTTTTGGGAGTGTGCTCGCGTGTTGTGGAGTGTTTTGTAGTGTATTAGAGTGTTTTGGATTGAGTGATTAGAAGTGAGTGTTTTGGAGTATTTTGGAGTGTAATGGACTGTTTTGTAGAGTTTCGGACTGCTTGGTACTGTTTTGGCGTGTTTGGGAGTGTTTTGGTGTTGTGTAGTGCTTTGCACTGTTTTGGAGTGTTTTCAATTTTTAAAAGCTAGTGTTTTGGAGTGTTTAAGAGGGTTTCGGAGTGTATGGGACTCCTTTGGAGTGTTTGGGAGTTTTTTGGACTCTTTTGGTGTGTTTTGGATCGTTTTGGTGTGCTGTTGAGTTATGGAGTGTTTTAGAGTGAGTGCTTAGTAGCCAGTGTTTTGGTGTGTTTTGTGTGTTATGGAGTGTTTTGAAGTGTTTCGTAGTGTATGGGACTGTTTTGAAGAGTTTGGGAGTGTGTTGGAGTGTTGTGCTGTGTTTTGCACTGTTTTGGAGTGCTTTGAATTTTTGTAGAGAGTGTTTTGTACTATTTCGGAGTGTTTTGGACTGTTTTGTAGAGTACCGGAGTGCTTGAGAGTTTTTTGGTGTGTTCTGGAGTGTTTGGGAGTGACTGTTTAGAAGCGAGTGTTCTGGAGTGTTTGGAGGGTTTTGGAGTGTATGGAACTGTTGTGGACGGTTTGGGAGTGTGTTGGAGTGTTTTAGAGTGTTTTGAGTAATTGCGTAGAAGCGAGTATATTGGAGTGTTATGGAGTGGTTTGGAGTCTTTTGGTGTGGTTTTGGAGTGTATGGGCCTGTTCTGGAGGGGTTGGGAATGTGTTGGAGTGTTTTGGTGTGTTTTGAGTGAGTGCTTAGAAGCGAATGTTTTGGAGTGTTATGGAGTGTTTTCCACTGTTTTGTAGAGTTTCTAACTGTTTCTGACTGTTTTGGAGTGTTTGGGACTGTTTTGGAGTGTTTTGGATTGTTTTGGAGTGTTTTGGATTGTTTTGGATTGTTTTGGAATGTTATGGTGTTTTCGTCTGTTTTGGACTGTTTTGCAGTGTTGTGGAGTGTTCTAGTGTGTTTTTGAGTTATATCGTTTTTTGGAGTGTTTTGGAGTGGTTTGGAGTGTTTGGGCGTGACTGTTTTGATGCGAGTGATATAGAGTGTTATAGAGGGCTTCGGAGTGTATTCGAGTGTTTTCGAGTGTATGGGACTGTTTTGGAGGTTTTGGGAGTGTGCTGGCGTGTTTTGTAGTGTATTAGTGTTTTGGATTGTGTTTTTCGGAGTGTTTTGTATTTTTTGAGTGTTGTGGTGTTATGGTGTGTTTTGGACTGTTTTGGAGTGTTGTGGAGTGTTCTGGAGTGTTTTTGAGTTATGTCGTGTATTGAAGTGTTTTTGGAGTGGATTGGAGTGTTTGGGAGGGACTGATTTGAACCGAGTGTTTGGAGTGTTTTAGAGGGTTTCGGAGTGTATATGACTGTTTTAGAGTGTTTGAGAGTGTTTTGGACTCTTTTGGTGTGTTTTGGATAGTTTTTGTGTGCTGTTGAATTATGGAATGTTTTAGAGTGACTGCTTAGTAGCCACTGTTTTGGTGTGCTTTGGAGTGTTATGGAGTGTTTTGAAGTGTTTCGTAGAGAATGGGACTGTTTTGGAGAGCTGGGAGTGTGTTGGAGTGTTGTGCCGTGCTTTGAATTTTTGTAACGAGTCTTTCGGAGTATTTCGGACTGTTTTGTAGTGTTTTGGAGTGTTTGGGAGTATTTTGTAATGTATTGGAGTGCTGTGGTGTGTTGGTGTGTTTTGGACTGTTTTGGAGTGTTCTGCTGTGTTTTTCAGTTATGTCGTGTTTTGGAGTAGTGTGGAGTGTTTGGGAGTGACTGTGTTTTGGTGTGTTTTAGAGGTTTTCGGAGCGTATTCCAGTGTTTTGGAGAGTATGGAACTGTTTTGGCGGTTTTGGGAGTGTGCTCGCGTGTTGTGGAGTGTTTTGTAGTGTATTAGAGTGTTTTGGATTGAGTGATTAGAAGCGAGTGTTTTGGAGTATTTTGGAGTGTAATGGACTGTTTTGTAGAGTTTCGGACTGCTTGGTACTGTTTTGGCGTGTTTGGGAGTGTTTTGGTGTTGTGCAGTGCTTTGCACTGTTTTGGAGTGTTTTCAATTTTTAAAAGCTAGTGTTTTGGAGTGTTTAAGAGGGTTTCGGAGTGCATGGGACTCCTTTGGATTGTTTGGGAGTTTTTTGGACTCTTTTGGTGTGTTTTGGATCGTTTTGGTGTGCTGTTGAGTTATGGAGTGTTTTAGAGTGAGTGCTTAGTAGCCAGTGTTTTGATGTGTTTTGTGTGTTATGGAGTGTTTTGAAGTGTTTCGTAGTGTATGGGACTGTTTTGGAGAGTTTGGGAGTGTGTTGGAGTGTTGTGCTGTGTTTTGCACTGTTTTGGAGTGCTTTGAATTTTTGTAGCGAGTGTTTTGTAGTATTTCGGAGTGTTTTGGACTGTTTTGTAGAGTACCGGAGTGCTTGACAGTTTTTTGGTGTGTTCTGGAGTGTTTGGGAGTGACTGTTTAGAAGCGAGTGTCCTGGAGTGTTTGGAAGATTTTGGAGTGTATGGAACTGTTGTGGACAGTTTGGGAGTGTGTTGGAGTGTTTTAGAGTGTTTTGAGTAATTGCGTAGAAGCGAGTGTATTGGAGTGTTATGGAGTGGTTTGGAGTCTTCTGGTGTGGTTTTGGAGTGTATGGGCCTGTTCTGGAGGGTTTGGGAGTGTGTTGGAGTGTTTTGGTGTGTTTTGAGTGAGTGCTTAGAAGCGAATGTTTTGGAGTGTTATGGAGTGTTTTCCACTGTTTTGTAGAGTTTCTAACTGTTTCTGACTGTTTTGGAGTGTTTGGGACTGTTTTAGAGTGTTTTGGATTGTTTTGGAGTGTTATGGTGTTTTCGTCTGTTTTGGACTGTTTTGCAGTGTTGTGGAGTGTTCTAGTGTGTTTTTGAGTTATATCGTGTTTTGGAGTGGTTTGGAGTGTTTGGGCGTGACTGTTTTGATGCGAGTGATATAGCGTGTTATAGAGGGCTTCGGAGTGTATTCGAGTGTTTTCTAGTGTATGGGACTGTTTTGGAGGTTTTGGGAGTGTGCTGGCGTGTTTTGTAGTGTATTAGTGTTTTGGATTGAGTGTTTTTCGGAGTGTTTTGTATTATTTGAGTGTTGTGGTGTTATGGTGTGTTTTGGACTGTTTTTGGAGTGTTGTGGAGTGTTCTGGAGTGTTTTTGAGTTATGTCGTGTATTGAAGTGTTTTTGGAGTGGATTGGAGTGTTTGGGAGTGACTGATTTGAACCGAGTGTTTTGGAGTGTTTTAGAGGGTTTCGGAGTGTATATGACTGTTTTAGAGTGTTTGAGAGTGTTTTGGACTCTTTTGGTGTGTTTTGGATAGTTTTTGTGTGCTGTTGAATTATGGAGTGTTTTAGAGTGACTGCTTAGTAGCCACTGTTTTGGTGTGCGTTGGAGTGTTATGGAGTGTTTTGAAGTGTTTCGTAGAGAATGGGACTGCTTTGGAGAGTTTGGGAATGTGTTGGAGTGCTGTGCCGTGCTTTGAATTTTTGGAGCGAGTCTTTCGGAGTATTTCGTACTGTTTTGTAGTGTTTTGGAGTGTTTGGGAGTATTTTGTAATGTATTGGAGTGCTGTGGTGTTTTGGTGTGTTTTGGACTGTTTTGGAGTGTTCTGGTGTGTTTTTGATTTATGTCGTGTTTTGGAGTAGTGTGGAGTGTTTGGTAGTGACTGTGTTTTGGTGTGTTTTAGAGGTTTTCGGAGCGTATTCTAGTGTTTTGGAGTGTATGGGACTGTTTTGGCGGTTTTGGGAGTGTGCTCGCGTGTTGTGGAGTGTTTTGTAGTGTATTAGAGTGTTTTGGATTGAGTGTTTAGAAGCGAGTGTTTTGGAGTATTTTGGAGTGTAATGGACTGTTTTGTAGAGTTTCGGACTGCTTGGTACTGTTTTGGCGTGTTTGGGAGTGTTTTGGTGTTGTGCAGTGCTTTGCACTGTTTTGGAGTGTTTTCTATTTTTAAAAGCTAGTGTTTTGGAGTGTTTGAGAGGGTTTCGGAGTGTATGGGACTCTTTTGGAGTGTTTGGGAGTTTTTTGGACTCTTTTGGTGTGTTTTGGATCGTTTTGGTGTGTTTTGTGTGTTATGGAGTGTTTTGAAGTGTTTCGCAGTGTATGGGACTGTTTTGGAGAGTTTGGGAGTGTGTTGGAGTGTTGTGCTGTGTTTTGCACTGTTTTGGAGTGCTTTGAATTTTTGTAGCGAGTGTTTTGTAGTATTTCGGAGTGTTTTGGACTGTTTTGTAGAGTACCGGAGTGCTTGAGAGTTTTTTGGTGTGTTCTGGAGTGTTTGGGAGTGACTGTTTAGAAGCGAGTGTCCTGGAGTGTTTGGAGGATTTTGGAGTGTATGGAACTGTTGTGGACGGTTTGGGAGTGTGTTGGAGTGTTTTAGAGTGTTTTGAGTAATTGCGTAGAAGCGAGTGTATTGGAGTGTTATGGAGTGGTTTGGAGTCTTTTGGTGTGGTTTTGGAGTGTATGGGCCTGTTCTGGAGTGTTTGGGAGTGTGTTGGAGTGTTTTGGTGTGGATTGAGTGAGTGCTTAGAAGCGAATGTTTTGGAGTGTTATGGAGTGTTTTCCACTGTTTTGTAGAGTTTCTAACTGTTTCTGACTGTTTTGGAGTGTTTCGGACTGTTTTGGAGTGTTTTGGATTGTTTTGGATTGTTTTGGAATGTTATGGTGTTTTCGTCTGTTTTGGACTGTTTTGCAGTGTTGTGGAGTGTTCTAGTGTGTTTTTGAGTTATATCGTTTTTTGGAGTGTTTTGGAGTGGTTTGGAGTGTTTGGGCGTGACTGTTTTGATGCGAGTGATATAGAGTGTGATAGAGGGCTTCGGAGTGTATTCGAGTGTTTTCGAGTGTATGGGACTGTTTTGGAGGTTTTGGGAGTGTGCTGGCGTGTTTTGTAGTGTATTAGTGTTTTGGATTGTGTTTTTCGGAGTGTTTTGTATTTTTTGAGTGTTGTGGTGTTATGGTGTGTTTTGGACTGTTTTGGAGTGTTGTGGAGTGTTCTGGAGTGTTTTTGAGTTATGTCGTGTATTGAAGTGTTTTTGGAGTGGATTGGAGTGTTTGGGAGTGACTGATTTGAACCGAGTGTTTGGAGTGTTTTAGAGGGTTTCGGAGTGTATATGACTGTTTTAGAGTGTTTGAGAGTGTTTTGGACTCTTTTGGTGTGTTTTGGATAGTTTTTGTGTGCTGTTGAATTATGGAGTGTTTTAGAGTGACTGCTTAGTAGCCACTGTTTTGGTGTGCTTTGGAGTGTTATGGAGTGTTTTGAAGTGTTTCGTAGAGAATGGGACTGTTTTGGAGAGCTGGGAGTGTGTTGGAGTGTTGTGCCGTGCTTTGAATTTTTGGAGCGAGTCTTTTGGAGTATTTCGGACTGTTTTGTAGTGTTTTGGAGTGTTTGGGAGTATTTTGTAATGTATTGGAGTGCTGTGGTGTTTTGGTGTGTTTTGGACTGTTTTGGAGTGTTCTGCTGTGTTTTTCAGTTATGTCGTGTTTTGGAGTAGTGTGGAGTGTTTGGGAGTGACTGTGTTTTGGTGTGTTTTAGAGATTTTCGGAGCGTATTCTAGTGTTTTGGAGTGTATGGGACTGTTTTGGCGGTTTTAGGAGTGTGCTCGCGTGTTGTGGAGTGTTTTGTAGTGTATTAGAGTGTTTTGGATTGAGTGTTTAGAAGCGAGTGTTTTGGAGTATTTTGGAGTGTGATGGACTGTTTTGTAGAGTTTCGGACTGCTTGGTACTGTTTTGGCGTGTTTGGGAGTGTTTTGGTGTTGTGCAGTGCTTTGCGCTGTTTTGGAGTGTTTTCAATTTTTAAAAGCTAGTGCTTTGGAGTGTTTAAGAGAGTTTCGGAGTGTATGGGACTCTTTTGGAGTGTTTGGGAGATTTTTGGACGCTTTTGTTGTGGTTTGGATCGTTTGGTGTGCTCTTGAGTTATGGAGTATTTTAGAGTGAGTGCTTAGTAGCCAGTGTTTTGGTGTGTTTTGTGTGTTATGTAGTATTTTGAAGTGTTTCGTAGTGTATGGGACTGTTTTGGAGAGCTTGGGAGTGTGTTGGAGTGTTGTGCTGTGTTTTGCACTGTTTTGGAGTGCTTTGAATTTTTGTAGCGAGTGTTTTGTAGTATTTCGGAGTGTTTTGGACTGTTTTGTAGAGTACCGGAGTGCTTGACAGTTTTTTGGTGTGTTCTGGAGTGTTTGGGAGTGACTGTTTAGAAGCCAGTGTTCTGGAGTGTTTGGAGGGTTTTGAAGTGTATGGAACTGTTGTGGACGGTTTGGGAGTGTGTTGGAGTGTTTTAGAGTGTTTTGAGTAATTGCGTAGAAGCGAGTGTATTGGAGTGTTATGGAGTGGTTTGGAGTCTTTTGGTGTGGTTTTGGAGTGTATGGGCCTGTTCTGGAGGGGTTGGGAGTGTGTTGGAGTGTTTTGGTGTGTTTTGAGTGAGTGCTTAGAAGCGAATGTTCTGGAGTGTTATGGAGTGTTTTCCACTGTTTTGTAGAGTTTCTAACTGTTTCTGACTGTTTTGGAGTGTTTGGGACTGTTTTGGAGTGTTTTGGATTGTTTTGGATTGTTTTGGAGTGTTATGGTGTTTTCGTCTGTTTTGGACTGTTTTGCAGTGTTGTGGAGTGTTCTAGTGTGTTTTTGAGTTATATCGTGTTTTGGAGTGGTTTGGAGTGTTTGGGCGTGATTGTTTTGATGCGAGTGATATAGCGTGTTATAGAGGGCTTCGGAGTGTATTCGAGTGTTTTCTAGTGTATGGGACTGTTTTGGAGGTTTTGGGAGTGTGCTGGCGTGTTTTGTAATGAATTAGTGTTTTGGATTGAGTGTTTTTCGGAGTGTTTTGTATTTTTTGAGTGTTGTGGTGTTATGGTGTGTTTTGGCCTGTTTTTGGAGTGTTGTGGAGTGTTCTGGAGTGTTTTTGAGTTATGTCGTGTATTGAAGTGTTTTTGGAGTGGATTGGAGTGTTTGGGAGTGACTGATTTGAACCGAGTGTTTTGGAGTGTTTTAGAGGGTTTCGGAGTGTATATGACTGTTTTAGAATGTTTGAGAGTGTTTTGGACTCTTTTGGTGTGTTTTGGATAGTTTTTGTCTGCTGTTGAGTTATGGAGTGTTTTAGAGTGACTGCTTAGTAGCCAGTGTTTTGGTGTGCTTTGGAGTGTTATGGAGTGTTTTGAAGTGTTTCGTAGAGAATGGGACTGCTTTGGAGTGTTTGGGAGTGTGTTGGAGTGCTGTGCCGTGCTTTGAATTTTTGGAGCGAGTCTTTTGGAGTATTTCGGACTGTTTTGTAGTGTTTTGGAGGGCTGTGGTGTTTTGGTGTGTTTTGGACTGTTTTGGAGTGTTCTGGTGTGTTTTTCAGTTATGTCGTGTTTTCGAGTAGTGTGGAGTGTTTGGGAGTGACTGTGTTTTGGTGTGTTTTAGAGGTTTTCGGAGCGTATTCTAGTGTTTTGGAGTGTATGGGACTGTTTTGGCGGTTTTAGGAGTGTGCTCGCGTGTTGTGGATTGTTTTGTAGTGTATTAGAGTGTTTTGGATTGAGTGTTTAGAAGCGAGTGTTTTGGAGTATTTTGGAGTGTGATGGACTGTTTTGTAGAGTTTCGGACTGCTTGGTACTGTTTTGGCGTGTTTGGGAGTGTTTTGGTGTTGTGCAGTGTTTTCAATTTTTAAAAGCTAGTGTTTTGGAGTGTTTTAGAGGGTTTCGGAGTGTATGGGACTCTTTTGGAGTGTTTGGGAGATTTTTGGACGCTTTTGGTGTGTTTTGGATCGTTTTGGTGTGCTGTTGAGTTATGGAGTGTTTTAGAGTGAGTGCTGAGTAGCCAGTGTTTTGGTGTGTTTTGTGTGTTATGGAGTGTTTTGAAGTGTTTCGTAGTGTATGGGACTGTTTTGGAGAGTTTGGGAGTGTGTTGGAGTGTTGTGCTGTGTTTTGCACTGTTTTGGAGTGCTTTGAATTTTTGTAGCGAGTGTTTTGTAGTATTTCGGAGTGTTTTGGACTGTTTTGTAGAGTACCGGAGTGCTTGAGAGTTTTTTGGTGTGTTCTGGAGTGTTTGGGAGTGACTGTTTAGAAGCCAGTGTTCTGGAGTGTTTGGAGGGTTTTGGAGTGTATGGAACTGTTGTGGACGGTTTGGGAGTGTGTTGGAGTGTTTTAGAGTGTTTTGAGTAATTGCGTAGAAGCGAGTGTATTGGAGTGTTATGGAGTGGTTTGGAGTCTTTTGGTGTGGTTTTGGAGTGTATGGGCCTGTTCTGGAGGGTTTGGGAGTGTGTTGGAGTGTTTTGGTGTGTTTTGAGTGAGTGTTTAGAAGCGAATGTTCTGGAGTCTTATGGAGTGTTTTCCACTGTTTTGTAGAGTTTCTAACTGTTTCTGACTGTTTTCGTCTGTTTTGGACTGTTTTGCAGTGTTGTGGAGTGTTTTAGTGTGTTTTTGAATTATATTGTGTTTTGGAGTGTTTTGGAGTGGTTTGGATTGTTTGGGCGTGACTGTTTTGATGCGAGTGATATAGCGTGTTATAGAGGGCTTCGGAGTGTATTCGAGTGTTTTCGAGTGTATGGGACTGTTTTGGAGGTTTTGGGAGTGTGCTGGCGTGTTTTGTAGTGTATTACTGTTTTGGATTGAGTGTTTTTCGGAGTGTTTTGTATATTTTGAGTGTTATGGTGTGTTTTGGACTGTTTTGGCGAGTTGTGGAGTGTTCTGGAGTGTTTTTGAGTTATGTCGTGTATTGAAGTGTTTTTGGAGTGGATTGGAGTGTTTGGGAGTGACTGATATGAACCGAGTGTTTTGGAGTGTTTTAGAGGGTTTCGGAGTGTATATGACTGTTTTAGAGTGTTTGAGAGTGTTTTGGACTCTTTTGGTGTGTTTTGGATAGTTTTTGTGTGCTGTTGAGTTATGGAGTGTTTTAGAGTGACTGCTTAGTAGCCAGTGTTTTGATGTACTTTGGAGTGTTATGGAGTGTTTTGAAGTGTTTCATAGAGAATGGGACTGTTTTGGAGAGTTTGGGAGTGTGTTGGAGTGTTGTGCCGTGCTTTGAATTTTTGGAGCGAGTCTTTCGGAGTATTTCGGACTGTTTTGTAGTGTTTTGGAGTGTTTGGGAGTATTTTGTAATGTATTGGAGTGCTGTGGTGTTTTGGTGTGCTTTGGACTGTTTTGGAGTGTTCTGGTGTGTTTTTGAGTTATGTCGTGTTTTGGAGTAGTGTGGAGTGTTTGGGAGTGACTGTGTTTTGGTGTGTTTTAGAGGTTTTCGGAGCGTATTCTAGTGTTTTGGAGTGTATGGGACTGTTTTGGCGGTTTTGGGAGTGTGCTCGCGTGTTGTGGAGTGTTTTGTAGTGTATTAGAGTGTTTTGGATTGAGTGTTTAGAAGCGAGTGTTTTGGAGTGTGATGGACTGTTTTGTAGAGTTTCGGACTGCTTGGTACTGTTTTGGCGTGTTTGGGAGTGTTTTGGTGTTGTGCAGTGCTTTGCGCTGTTTTGGAGTGTTTTCAATTTTTAAAAGCTAGTGTTTTGGAGTGTTTAAGTGGGTTTCGGAGTGTATATGACTGTTTTGGAGTGTTTGAGAGTGTTTTGGACTCTTTTGGTGTGTTTTGGATAGTTTTTGTGTGCTGTTGAGTTATGGAGTGTTTTAGAGTGACTGCTTAGTAGCCAGTGTTTTGGTGTGCTTTGGAGTGTTATGGAGTGTTTTGAAGTGTTTCGTAGAGAATGGGACTGTTTTGGAGAGTTTGGGAGTGTGTTGGAGTGTTGTGCCGTGCTTTGAATTTTTGGAGCGAGTCTTTTGGAGTATTTCGGACTGTTTTGTAGTGTTTTGGAGTGTTTGGGAGTATTTTGTAATGTATTGGAGTGCTGTGGTGTTTTGGTGTGTTTTGGACTGTTTTGGAGTGTTTTTGAGTTATGTCGTGTTTTGGAGTAGTGTGGAGTGTTTGGGAGTGACTGTGTTTTGGTGTGTTTTAGAGGTTTTCGGTGCGTATTCTAGTGTTTTGGAGTGTATGGGACTGTTTTGGCTGTTTTGGGAGTGTGCTCGCGTGTTGTGGAGTGTTTTGTAGTGTATTAGAGTGTTTTGGATTGAGTGATTAGAAGCGAGTGTTTTGGAGTATTTTGGAGTGTAATGGACTGTTTTGTAGAGATTTTGACTGCTTGGTACTGTTTTGGCGTGTTTGGGAGTGTTTTGGTGTTGTGCAGTGCTTTGCACTGTTTTGGAGTGTTTTCAATTTTTAAAAGCTAGTGTTTTGGAGTGTTTAAGAGGGTTTCGGAGTGTATGGGACTCTTTTGGAGTGTTTGGGAGTTTTTTGGACTCTTTTGGTGTGTTTTGGATCGTTTTGGTGTGCTGTTGAGTTATGGAGTGTTTTAGAGTGAGTGCTTAGTAGCCAGTGTTTTGGTGTGTTTTGTGTGTTATGGAGTGTTTGGAAGTGTTTCGTAGTGAATGGGACTGTTTTGGAGAGTTTGGGAGTGTGTTGGAGTGTTGTGCTGTGTTTTGCACTGTTTTGGAGTGCTTTGAATTTTTGTAGCGAGTGTTTTGTAGTATTTCGGAGTGTTTTGGACTGTTTTGTAGAGTACCGGAGTGCTTGAGAGTTTTTTGGTGTGTTCTGGAGTGTTTGGGAGTGACTGTTTAGAAGCGAGTGTCCTGGAGTGTTTGGAGGATTTTGGAGTGTATGGAACTGTTGTGGACGGTTTGGGAGTGTGTTGGAGTGTTATAGAGTGTTTTGAGTAATTGCGTAGAAGCGAGTGTATTGGAGTGTTATGGAGTGGTTTGGAGTCTTTTGGTGTGGTTTTGGAGTGTATGGGCCTGTTCTGGAGGGTTTGGGAGTGTGTTGGAGTGTTTTGGTGGTTTAGAGTGAGTGCTTAGAAGCGAATGTTTTGGAGTGTTATGGAGTGTTTTCCACTGTTTTCTAGAGTTTCTAACTGTTTCTGACTGTTTTGGAGTGTTTGGGACTGTTTTGGAGTGTTTTGGATTGTTTTGGATTTTTTGGAGTGTTATGGTGTTTTCGTCTGTTTTGGACTGTTTTGCACTGTTGTGGAGTGTTCTAGTGTGTTTTTGAGTTATATCGTGTTTTGGAGTGTTTTGGAGTGGTTTGGCGTGTTTGGGCGTGACTGTTTTGATGCGAGTGATATAGCGTGTCATAGAGGGCTTCGGAGTATATTCGAGTGTTTTCGAGTGTATGGGACTGTTTTGGAGGTTTTGGGAGTGTGCTGGCGTGTTTTGTAGTGTATTAGTGTTTTGGATTGAGTGTTTTTCGGAGTGTTTTGTATATTTTGAGTGTTGTGGTGTTATGGTGTGTTTTGGACTGTTTTGGAGTGTTGTGGAGTGTTCTGGAGTGTTTTTGATTTATGTCGTGTATTGAAGTGTTTTTGGAGTGGATTGGAGTGTTTGGGAGTGACTGATATGAACCGAGTGTTTTGGAGTGTTTTAGAGGGTTTCGGATAGTTTTTGTGTGCTGTTGAGTTATGGAGTGTTTTAGAGTGACTGCTTAGTAGCCAGTGTTTTGGTGTGCTTTGGAGTGTTATGGAGTGTTTTGAAGTGTTTCGTAGAGAATGGGACTGTTTTGGAGAGTTTGGGAGTGTGTTGGAGTGTTGTGCCGTGCTTTGAATTTTTGGAGCGAGTCTTTTGGAGTATTTCGGACTGTTTTGTAGTGTTTTGGAGTGTTTGGGAGTATTTTGTGCTGTGGTGTTTTGGTGTGTTTTGGACTGTTTTGGAGTGTTCTGGTGTGTTTTTCAGTTATCTCGTGTTTTGGAGTAGTGTGGAGTGTTTGGGAGTGACTGTGTTTTGGTGTGTTTTAGAGGTTTTCGGAGCGTATTCTAGTGTTTTGGAGTGTATGGGACTGTTTTGGCGGTTTTAGGAGTGTGCTCGCGTGTTGTGGAGTGTTTTGTAGTGTATTAGAGTGTTTTGGATTGAGTGTTTAGAAGCGAGTGTTTTGGAGTATTTTGGAGTGTGATGGACTGTTTTGTAGAGTTTCGGACTGCTTGGTACTGTTTTGGCGTGTTTGGGAGTGTTTTGGTGTTGTGCAGTGCTTTGCGCTGTTTTGGAGTGTTTTCAATTTTTAAAAGCTAGTGTTTTGGAGTGTTTAAGAGGGTTTCGGAGTGTATGGGACTCTTTTGGAGTGTTTGGGAGATTTTTGGACGCTTTTGGTGTGTTTTGGATCGTTTTGGTGTGCTGTTGAGTTATGGAGTGTTTTAGAGTGAGTGCTTAGTAGCCAGTGTTTTGGTGTGTTTTGTGTGTTATGGAGTGTTTTGAAGTGTTTCGTAGAGAATGGGACTGTTTTGGAGAGTTTGGGAGTGTGTTGGAGTGTTGTGCCGTGCTTTGAATTTTTGGAGCGAGTCTTTCGGAGTATTTCGGACTGTTTTGTAGTGTTTTGGAGTGTTTGGGAGTATTTTGTAATGTATTGGAGTGCTGTGGTGTTTTGGTGTGCTTTGGACTGTTTTGGAGTGTTCTGGTGTGTTTTTGAGTTATGTCGTGTTTTGGAGTAGTGTGGAGTGTTTGGGAGTGACTGTGTTTTGGTGTGTTTTAGAGGTTGTCGGAGCGTATTCTAGTGTTTTGGAGTGTATGGGACTGTTTTGGCGGTTTTAGGAGTGTGCTCGCGTGTTGTGGAGTGTTTTGTAGTGTATTAGAGTGTTTTGGATTGAGTGTTTAGAAGCGAGTGTTTTGGAGTATTTTGGAGTGTGATGGACTGTTTTGTAGAGTTTCGGACTGCTTGGTACTGTTTTGGCGTGTTTGGGAGTGTTTTGGTGTTGTGCAGTGCTTTGCGCTGTTTTGGAGTGTTTTCAATTTTTAAAAGCTAGTGTTTTGGAGTGTTTAAGTGGGTTTCGGAGTGTATGGGACTCTTTTGGAGTGTTTGGGAGACTTTTGGACGCTTTTGGTGTGTTTTGGATCGTTTTGGTGTGCTGTTGAGTTATGGAGTGTTTTAGAGTGAGTGCTTAGTAGCCAGTGTTTTGGTGTGTTTTGTGTGTTATGGAGTGTTTTGAAGTGTTTCGTAGTGTATGGGACTGTTTTGGAGAGTTTGGGAGTGTGTTGGAGTGTTGTGCTGTGTTTTGCACTGTTTTGGAGTGCTTTGAATTTGTGTAGCGAGTGTTTTGTAGTATTTCGGAGTGTTTTGGACTGTTTTGTAGAGTACCGGAGTGCTTGACAGTTTTTTGGTGTGTTCTGGAGTGTTTGGGAGTGACTGTTTAGAAGCCAGTGTTCTGGAGTGTTTGGAGGGTTTTGGAGTGTATAGAACTGTTGTGGACGGTTTGGGAGTGTGTTGGAGTGTTTTAGAGTGTTTTGAGTAATTGCGTAGAAGCGAGTGTATTGGAGTGTTATGGAGTGGTTTGGAGTCTTTTGGTGTGGTTTTGGAGTGTATGGGCCTGTTCTGGAGGATTTGGGAGTGTGTTGGAGTGTTTTGGTGTGTTTTGAGTGAGTGCTTAGAAGCGAAAGTTCTGGAGTGTTATGGAGTGTTTTCCACTGTTTTGTAGAGTTTCTAACTGTTTCTGACTGTTTTGGAGAGTTTGGGACTGTTTTGGAGTGTTTTGGATTGTTTTGGATTGTTTTGGAGTGTTATGGTGTTTTCGTCTGTTTTGGACTGTTTTGCAGTGTTGTGGAGTGTTCTAGTGTGTTTTTGAGTTATATTGTGTTTTGGAGTGTTTTGGAGTGGTTTGGATTGTTTGGGCGTGACTGTTTTGATGCGAGTGATATAGCGTGTTATAGAGGGCTTCGGAGTGTATTCGAGTGTTTTCGAGTGTATGGGACTGTTTTGGAGGTTTTGGGAGTGTGCTGGCGTGTTTTGTAGTGTATTAGTGTTTTGGATTGAGTGTTTTTCGGAGTGTTTTGTATTTTTTGAGTGTTGTGGTGTTATGGTGTCTTTTGGACTGTTTTGGAGTGTTGTGGAGTGTTCTGGAGTGTTTTTGAGTTATGTCGTGTATTGAAGTATTTTTGGAGTGGATTGGAGTGTTTGGGAGTGACTGATTTGAACCGAGTGTTTTGGAGTGTTTTAGAGGGTTTCGGAGTGTATATGACTGTTTTAGAGTGTTTGAGAGTGTTTTGGACTCTTTTGGTGTGTTTTGGATAGTTTTTGTGTGCTGTTGAGTTATGGAGTGTTTTAGAGTGACTGCTTAGTAGCCAGTGTTTTGGTGTGCTTTGGAGTGTTATGGAGTGTTTTGAAGTGTTTCGTAGAGAATGGGACTGTTTTGGAGAGTTTGGGAGTGTGTTGGATTGTTGTGCCGTGCTTTGAATTTTTGGAGCGAGTCGTTTGGAGTATTTCGGACTGTTTTGTAGTGTTTTGGAGTGTTTGGGAGTATTTTGTAATGTATTGGAGTGCTGTGGTGTTTTGGTGTGTTTTGGACTGTTTTGGAGTGTTCTGGTGTGTTTTTGAGTTATGTCGTGTTTTGGAGTAGTGTGGAGTGTTTGGGAGTGACTGTGTTTTGGTGTGTTTTAGAGGTTTTCGGTGCGTATTCTAGTGTTTTGGAGTGTATGGGACTGTTTTGGCTGTTTTGGGAGTGTGCTCGCGTGTTGTGGAGTGTTTTGTAGTGTATTAGAGTGTTTTGGATTGAGTGATTAGAAGCGAGTGTTTTGGAGTATTTTGGAGTGTGATGGACTGTTTTGTAGAGTTTCGGACTGCTTGGTACTGTTTTGGCGTGTTTGGGAGTGTTTTGGTGTTGTGCAGTGCTTTGCGCTGTTTTGGAGTGTTTTCAATTTTTAAAAGCTAGTGTTTTGGAGTGTTTAAGTGGGTTTCGGAGTGTATATGACTGTTTTGGAGTGTTTGAGAGTGTTTTGGACTCTTTTGGTGTGTTTTGGATAGTTTTTGTGTGCTGTTGAGGTATGGAGTGTTTTAGAGTGACTGCTTAGTAGCCAGTGTTTTGGTGTGCTTTGGAGTGTTATGGAGTGTTTTGAAGTGTTTCGTAGAGAATGGGACTGTTTTGGAGAGTTTGGGAGTGTGTTGGAGTGTTGTGCCGTGCTTTGAATTTTTGGAGCGAGTCTTTTGGAGTATTTCGGACTGTTTTGTAGTGTTTTGGAGTGTTTGGGAGTATTTTGTAATGTATTGGAGTGCTGTGGTGTTTTGGTGTGTTTTGGACTGTTTTGGAGTGTTTTTGAGTTATGTCGTGTTTTGGAGTAGTGTGGAGTGTTTGGGAGTGACTGTGTTTTGGTGTGTTTTAGAGGTTTTCGGTGCGTATTCTAGTGTTTTGGAGTGTATGGGACTGTTTTGGCTGTTTTGGGAGTGTGCTCGCGTGTTGTGGAGTGTTTTGTAGTGTATTAGAGTGTTTTGGATTGAGTGATTAGAAGCGAGTGTTTTGGAGTATTTTGGAGTGTAATGGACTGTTTTGTAGAGATTTTGACTGCTTGGTACTGTTTTGGCGTGTTTGGGAGTGTTTTGGTGTTGTGCAGTGCTTTGCACTGTTTTGGGGTGTTTTCAATTTTTAAAAGCTAGTGTTTTGGAGTGTTTAAGAGGGTTTCGGAGTGTATGGGACTCTTTTGGAGTGTTTGGGAGTTTTTTGGACTCTTTTGGTGTGTTTTGGATCGTTTTGGTGTGCTGTTGAGTTATGGAGTGTTTTAGAGTGAGTGCTTAGTAGCCAGTGTTTTGGTGTGTTTTGTGTGTTATGGAGTGTTTGGAAGTGTTTCGTAGTGAATGGGACTGTTTTGGAGAGTTTGGGAGTGTGTTGGAGTGTTGTGCTGTGTTTTGCACTGTTTTGGAGTGCTTTGAATTTTTGTAGCGAGTGTTTTGTAGTATTTCGGAGTGTTTTGGACTGTTTTGTAGAGTACCGGAGTGCTTGAGAGTTTTTTGGTGTGTTCTGGAGTGTTTGGGAGTGACTGTTTAGAAGCGAGTGTCCTGGAGTGTTTGGAGGATTTTGGAGTGTATGGAACTGTTGTGGACGGTTTGGGAGTGTGTTGGAGTGTTATAGAGTGTTTTGAGTAATTGCGTAGAAGCGAGTGTATTGGAGTGTTATGGAGTGGTTTGGAGTCTTTTGGTGTGGTTTTGGAGTGTATGGGCATGTTCTGGAGGGTTTGGGAGTGTGTTGGAGTGTTTTGGTGGTTTAGAGTGAGTGCTTAGAAGCGAATGTTTTGGAGTGTTATGGAGTGTTTTCCACTGTTTTCTAGAGTTTCTAACTGTTTCTGACTGTTTTGGAGTGTTTGGGACTGTTTTGGAGTGTTTTGGATTGTTTTGGAGTGTGATGGACTGTTTTGTAGAGTTTCGGACTGCTTGGTACTGTTTTGGCGTGTTTGGGAGTGTTTTGGTGTTGTGCAGTGCTTTGCGCTGTTTTGGAGTGTTTTCAATTTTTAAAAGCTAGTGTTTTGGAGTGTTTAAGAGGGTTTCGGAGTGTATGGGACTCTTTTGGAGTGTTTGGGAGATTTTTGGACGCTTTTGGTGTGTTTTGGATCGTTTTGGTGTGCTGTTGAGTTATGGAGTGTTTTAGAGTGAGTGCTTAGTAGCCAGTGTTTTGGTGTGTTTTGTGTGTTATGGAGTGTTTTGAAGTGTTTCGTAGTGTATGGGACTGTTTTGGAGAGTTTGGGAGTGTGTTGGAGTGTTGTGCTGTGTTTTGCACTGTTTTGGAGTGCTTTGAATTTTTGTAGCGAGTGTTTTGTAGTATTTCGGAGTGTTTTGGACTGTTTTGTAGAGTACCGGAGTGCTTGAGAGTTTTTTGGTGTGTTCTGGAGTGTTTGGGAGTGACTGTTTAGAAGCCAGTGTTCTGGAGTGTTTGGAGGGTTTTGGAGTGTATGGAACTGTTGTGGACGGTTTGGGAGTGTGTTGGAGTGTTTTAGAGTGTTTTGAGTAATTGCGTAGAAGCGAGTGTATTGGAGTGTTATGGAGTGGTTTGGAGTCTTGTGGTGTGGTTTTGGAGTGTATGGGCCTGTTCTGGAGGGTTTGGGAGTGTGTTGGAGTGTTTTGGTGTGTTTTGAGTGAGTGCTTAGAAGCGAATGTTTTGGAGTGTTATGGAGTGTTTTCCACTGTTTTGTAGAGTTTCTAACTGTTTCTGACTGTTTTGGAGTGTTTGGGACTGTTTTGGAGTGTTTTGGATTGTTTTGGAGTGTTATGGTGTTTTCGTCTGTTTTGGACTGTTTTGCACTGTTGTGGAGTGTTCTAGTGTGTTTTTGAGTTATATTGTGTTTTGGAGTGTTTTGGAGTGGTTTGCAATGGTTGGGCGTGACTGTTTTGATGCGAGTGATATAGCGTGTTATAGAGGGCTTCGGAGTGTATTCGAGTTTTTTCGAGTGTTTTGAGTAATTGCGTAGAAGCGAGTGTATTGGAGTGTTATGGAGTGGTTTGGAGTCTTTTGGTGTGATTTTGCAGTGTATGGGCCTGTTCTGGAGGGTTTGGGAATGTGTTGGAGTGTTTTGGTGTGTTTTGAGTGAGTGCTTAGAAGCGAATGTTTTGGAGTGTTATGGAGTGTTTTCCACTGTTTTGTAGAATTTCCATCTGTTTCTGACTGTTTTGGAGTGTTTGGGACTGTTTTGGAGTGTTTTGGATTGTTTTGGATTTTTTGGAGTGTTATGGTGTTTTCGTCTGTTTTGGACTGTTTTGCACTGTTGTGGAGTGTTCTAGTGTGTTTTTGAGTTATATCGTGTTTTGGAGTGTTTTGGAGTGGTTTGGCGTGTTTGGGCGTGACTGTTTTGATGCGAGTGATATAGCGTGTCATAGAGGGCTTCGGAGTATATTCGAGTGTTTTCGAGTGTATGGGACTGTTTTGGAGGTTTTGGGAGTGTGCTGGCGTGTTTTGTAGTGTATTAGTGTTTTGGATTGAGTGTTTTTCGGAGTGTTTTGTATATTTTGAGTGTTGTGGTGTTATGGTGTGTTTTGGACTGTTTTGGAGTGTTGTGGAGTGTTCTGGAGTGTTTTTGATTTATGTCGTGTATTGAAGTGTTTTTGGAGTGGATTGGAGTGTTTGGGAGTGACTGATATGAACCGAGTGTTTAGGAGTGTTTTAGAGGGTTTCGGATAGTTTTTGTGTGCTGTTGAGTTATGGAGTGTTTTAGAGTGACTGCTTAGTAGCCAGTGTTTTGGTGTGCTTTGGAGTGTTATGGAGTGTTTTGAAGTGTTTCGTAGAGAATGGGACTGTTTTGGAGAGTTTGGGAGTGTGTTGGAGTGTTGTGCCGTGCTTTGAATTTTTGGAGCGAGTCTTTTGGAGTATTTCGGACTGTTTTGTAGTGTTTTGGAGTGTTTGGGAGTATTTTGTAATGTATTGGAGTGCTGTGGTGTTTTGGTGTGTTTTGGACTGTTTTGGAGTGTTCTGGTGTGTTTTTCAGTTATGTCGTGTTTTGGAGTAGTGTGGAGTGTTTGGGAGTGACTGTGTTTTGGTGTGTTTTAGAGGTTTTCGGAGCGTATTCTAGTGTTTTGGAGTGTATGGGACTGTTTTGGCGGTTTTAGGAGTGTGCTCGCGTGTTGTGGAGTGTTTTGTAGTGTATTAGAGTGTTTTGGATTGAGTGTTTAGAAGCGAGTGTTTTGAGTATTTTGGAGTGTGATGGACTGTTTTGTAGAGTTTCGGACTGCTTGGTACTGTTTTGGCGTGTTTGGGAGTGTTTTGGTGTTGTGCAGTGCTTTGCGCTGTTTTGGAGTGTTTTCAATTTTAAAAGCTAGTGTTTTGGAGTGTTTAAGAGGGTTTCGGAGTGTATGGGACTCTTTGGAGTGTTTGGGAGATTTTTGGACGCTTTTGGTGTGTTTTGGATCGTTTTGGTGTGCTGTTGAGTTATGGAGTGTTTTAGAGTGAGTGCTTAGTAGCCAGTGTTTTGGTGTGTTTTGTGTGTTATGGAGTGTTTTGAAGTGTTTCGTAGAGAATGGGACTGTTTTGGAGAGTTTGGGAGTGTGTTGGAGTGTTGTGCCGTGCTTTGAATTTTTGGAGCGAGTCTTTCGGAGTATTTCGGACTGTTTTGTAGTGTTTTGGAGTGTTTGGGAGTATTTTGTAATGTATTGGAGTGCTTTGGTGTGCTTTGGACTGTTTTGGAGTGTTCTGGTGTGTTTTTGAGTTATGTCGTGTTTTGGAGTAGTGTGGAGTGTTTGGGAGTGACTGTGTTTTGGTGTGTTTTAGAGGTTTTCGGAGCGTATTCTAGTGTTTTGGAGTGTATGGGACTGTTTTGGGAGTATGCTCGCGTGTTGTGGAGTGTTTTGTAGTGTATTAGAGTGTTTTGGATTGAGTGTTTAGAAGCGAGTGTTTTGGAGTATTTTGGAGTGTGATGGACTGTTTTGTAGAGTTTCGGACTGCTTGGTACTGTTTTGGCGTGTTTGGGAGTGTTTTGGTGTTGTGCAGTGCTTTGCGCTGTTTTGGAGTGTTTTCAATTTTTAAAAGCTAGTGTTTTGGAGTGTTTAAGTGGGTTTCGGAGTGTATGGGACTCTTTTGGAGTGTTTGGGAGACTTTTGGACGCTTTTGGTGTGTTTTGGATCGTTTTGGTGTGCTGTTGAGTTATGGAGTGTTTTAGAGTGAGTGCTTAGTAGCCAGTGTTTTGGTGTGTTTTGTGTGTTATGGAGTGTTTTGAAGTGTTTCGTAGTGTATGGGACTGTTTTGGAGAGTTTGGGAGTGTGTTGGAGTGTTGTGCTGTGTTTTGCACTGTTTTGGAGTGCTTTGAATTTGTGTAGCGAGTGTTTTGTAGTATTTCGGAGTGTTTTGGACTGTTTTGTAGAGTACCGGAGTGCTTGACAGTTTTTTGGTGTGTTCTGGAGTGTTTGGGAGTGACTGTTTAGAAGCCAGTGTTCTGGAGTGTTTGGAGGGTTTTGGAGTGTATAGAACTGTTGTGGACGGTTTGGGAGTGTGTTGGAGTGTTTTAGAGTGTTTTGAGTAATTGCGTAGAAGCGAGTGTATTGGAGTGTTATGGAGTGGTTTGGAGTCTTTTGGTGTGGTTTTGGAGTGTATGGGCCTGTTCTGGAGGATTTGGGAGTGTGTTGGAGTGTTTTGGTGTGTTTTGAGTGAGTGCTTAGAAGCGAAAGTTCTGGAGTGTTATGGAGTGTTTTCCACTGTTTTGTAGAGTTTCTAACTGTTTCTGACTGTTTTGGAGAGTTTGGGACTGTTTTGGAGTGTTTTGGATTGTTTTGGATTGTTTTGGAGTGTTATGGTGTTTTCGTCTGTTTTGGACTGTTTTCCAGTGTTGTGGAGTGTTCTAGTGTGTTTTTGAGTTATATTGTGTTTTGGAGTGTTTGGAGTGGTTTGGATTGTTTGGGCGTGACTGTTTTGATGCGAGTGATATAGCGTGTTATAGAGGGCTTCGGAGTGTATTCGAGTGTTTTCGAGTGTATGGGACTGTTTTGGAGGTTTTGGGAGTGTGCTGGCGTGTTTTGTAGTGTATTAGTGTTTTGGATTGAGTGTTTTTCGGAGTGTTTTGTATTTTTTGAGTGTTGTGGTGTTATGGTGTGTTTTGGACTGTTTTGGAGTGTTGTGGAGTGTTCTGGAGTGTTTTTGAGTTATGTCGTGTATTGAAGTATTTTTGGAGTGGATTGGAGTGTTTGGGAGTGACTGATTTGAACCGAGTGTTTTGGAGTGTTTTAGAGGGTTTCGGAGTGTATATGACTGTTTTAGAGTGTTTGAGAGTGTTTTGGACTCTTTTGGTGTGTTTTGGATAGTTTTTGTGTGCTGTTGAGTTATGGAGTGTTTTAGAGTGACTGCTTAGTAGCCAGTGTTTTGGTGTGCTTTGGAGTGTTATGGAGTGTTTTGAAGTGTTTCGTAGAGAATGGGACTGTTTTGGAGAGTTTGGGAGTGTGTTGGATTGTTGTGCCGTGCTTTGAATTTTTGGAGCGAGTCGTTTGGAGTATTTCGGACTGTTTTGTAGTGTTTTGGAGTGTTTGGGAGTATTTTGTAATGTATTGGAGTGCTGTGGTGTTTGGTGTGTTTTGGACTGTTTTGGAGTGTTCTGGTGTGTTTTTGAGTTATGTCGTGTTTTGGAGTAGTGTGGAGTGTTTGGGAGTGACTGTGTTTTGGTGTGTTTTAGAGGTTTCGGTGCGTATTCTAGTGTTTTGGAGTGTATGGGACTGTTTTGGCTGTTTTGGGAGTGTGCTCGCGTGTTGTGGAGTGTTTTGTAGTGTATTAGAGTGTTTTGGATTGAGTGATTAGAAGCGAGTGTTTTGGAGTATTTTGGAGTGTGATGGACTGTTTTGTAGAGTTTCGGACTGCTTGGTACTGTTTTGGCGTGTTTGGGAGTGTTTTGGTGTTGTGCAGTGCTTTGCGCTGTTTTGGAGTGTTTTCAATTTTTAAAAGCTAGTGTTTTGGAGTGTTTAAGTGGGTTTCGGAGTGTATATGACTGTTTTGGAGTGTTTGAGAGTGTTTTGGACTCTTTTGGTGTGTTTTGGATAGTTTTTGTGTGCTGTTGAGGTATGGAGTGTTTTAGAGTGACTGCTTAGTAGCCAGTGTTTTGGTGTGCTTTGGAGTGTTATGGAGTGTTTTGAAGTGTTTCGTAGAGAATGGGACTGTTTGGAGAGTTTGGGAGTGTGTTGGAGTGTTGTGCCGTGCTTTGAATTTTTGGAGCGAGTCTTTTGGAGTATTTCGGACTGTTTTGTAGTGTTTTGGAGTGTTTGGGAGTATTTTGTAATGTATTGGAGTGCTGTGGTGTTTTGGTGTGTTTTGGACTGTTTTGGAGTGTTTTTGAGTTATGTCGTGTTTTGGAGTAGTGTGGAGTGTTTGGGAGTGACTGTGTTTTGGTGTGTTTTAGAGGTTTTCGGTGCGTATTCTAGTGTTTTGGAGTGTATGGGACTGTTTTGGCTGTTTTGGGAGTGTGCTCGCGTGTTGTGGAGTGTTTTGTAGTGTATTAGAGTGTTTTGGATTGAGTGATTAGAAGCGAGTGTTTTGGAGTATTTTGGAGTGTAATGGACTGTTTTGTAGAGATTTTGACTGCTTGGTACTGTTTTGGCGTGTTTGGGAGTGTTTTGGTGTTGTGCAGTGCTTTGCACTGTTTTGGGGTGTTTTCAATTTTTAAAAGCTAGTGTTTTGGAGTGTTTAAGAGGGTTTCGGAGTGTATGGGACTCTTTTGGAGTGTTTGGAGTTTTTTGGACTCTTTTGGTGTGTTTTGGATCGTTTTGGTGTGCTGTTGAGTTATGGAGTGTTTTAGAGTGAGTGCTTAGTAGCCAGTGTTTTGGTGTGTTTTGTGTGTTATGGAGTGTTTGGAAGTGTTTCGTAGTGAATGGACTGTTTTGGAGAGTTTGGGAGTGTGTTGGAGTGTTGTGCTGTGTTTTGCACTGTTTTGGAGTGCTTTGAATTTTTGTAGCGAGTGTTTTGTAGTATTTCGGAGTGTTTTGGACTGTTTTGTAGAGTACCGGAGTGCTTGAGAGTTTTTTGGTGTGTTCTGGAGTGTTTGGGAGTGACTGTTTAGAAGCGAGTGTCCTGGAGTGTTTGGAGGATTTTGGAGTGTATGGAACTGTTGTGGACGGTTTGGAGTGTGTTGGAGTGTTATAGAGTGTTTTGAGTAATTGCGTAGAAGCGAGTGTATTGGAGTGTTATGGAGTGGTTTGGAGTCTTTTGGTGTGGTTTTGGAGTGTATGGGCCTGTTCTGGAGGTTTGGGAGTGTGTTGGAGTGTTTTGGTGGTTTAGAGTGAGTGCTTAGAAGCGAATGTTTTGGAGTGTTATGGAGTGTTTTCCACTGTTTTCTAGAGTTTCTAACTGTTTCTGACTGTTTTGGAGTGTTTGGGACTGTTTTGGAGTGTTTTGGATTGTTTTGGAGTGTGATGGACTGTTTTGTAGAGTTTCGGACTGCTTGGTACGGTTTTGGCGTGTTTGGGAGTGTTTTGGTGTTGTGCAGTGCTTTGCGCTGTTTTGGAGTGTTTTCAATTTTTAAAAGCTAGTGTTTTGGAGTGTTTAAGTGGGTTTCGGAGTGTATGGGACTCTTTTGGAGTGTTTGGGAGACTTTTGGACGCTTTTGGTGTGTTTTGGATCGTTTTGGTGTGCTGTTGAGTTATGGAGTGTTTTAGAGTGAGTGCTTAGTAGCCAGTGTTTTGGTGTGTTTTGTGTGTTATGGAGTGTTTTGAAGTGTTTCGTAGTGTATGGGACTGTTTTGGAGAGTTTGGGAGTGTGTTGGAGTGTTGTGCTGTGTTTTGCACTGTTTTGGAGTGCTTTGAATTTGTGTAGCGAGTGTTTTGTAGTATTTCGGAGTGTTTTGGACTGTTTTGTAGAGTACCGGAGTGCTTGAGAGTTTTTTGGTGTGTTCTGGAGTGTTTGGGAAGTGACTGTTTAGAAGCCAGTGTTCTGGAGTGTTTGGAAGGTTTTGGAGTGTATAGAACTGTTATGGACGGTTTGGGAGTGTGTTGGAGTGTTTTAGAGTGTTTTGAGTAATTGCGTAGAAGCGAGTGTATTGAGTGTTATGGAGTGGTTTGGAGTCTTTTGGTGTGGTTTTGGAGTGTATGGGCCTGTTCTGGAGGATTTGGGAGTGTGTTGGAGTGTTTTGGTGTGTTTTGAGTGAGTGCTTAGAAGCGAAAGTTCTGGAGTGTTATGGAGTGTTTTCCACTGTTTTGTAGAGTTTCTAACTGTTTCTGACTGTTTTGGAGAGTTTGGGACTGTTTTGGAGTGTTTTGGATTGTTTTGGAGTGTTATGGTGTATTCGTCTGTTTTGGACTGTTTTGCAGTGTTGTGGAGTGTTCTAGTGTGTTTTTGAGTTATATTGTGTTTTGGAGTGTTTTGGAGTGGTTTGGATTGTTTGGGCGTGACTGTTTTGATGCGAGTGATATAGCGTGTTATAGAGGGCTTCGGAGTGTATTCGAGTGTTTTCGAGTGTATGGGACTGTTTTGGAGGTTTTGGGAGTGTGCTGGCGTGTTTTGTAGTGTATTAGTGTTTTGGATTGAGTGTTTTTCGGAGTGTTTTGTATTTTTTGAGTGTTGTGGTGTTATGGTGTGTTTTGGACTGTTTTGGAGTGTTGTGGAGTGTTCTGGAGTGTTTTTGAGTTATGTCGTGTATTGAAGTGTTTTTGGAGTGGATTGGAGTGTTTGGGAGTGACTGATTTGAACCGAGTGTTTTGGAGTGTTTTAGAGGGTTTCGGAGTGTATATGACTGTTTTAGAGTGTTTGAGAGTGTTTTGGACTCTTTTGGTGTGTTTTGGATAGTTTTTGTGTGCTGTTGAGTTATGGAGTGTTTTAGAGTGACTGCTTAGTAGCCAGTGTTTTGGTGTGCTTTGGAGTGTTATGGAGTGTTTTGAAGTGTTTCGTAGAGAATGGGACTGTTTTGGAGAGTTTGGGAGTGTGTTGGATTGTTGTGCCGTGCTTTGAATTTTTGGAGCGAGTCGTTTGGAGTATTTCGGACTGTTTTGTAGTGTTTTGGAGTGTTTGGGAGTATTTTGTAATGTATTGGAGTGCTGTGGTGTTTTGGTGTGTTTTGGACTGTTTTGGAGTGTTCTGGTGTGTTTTTGAGTTATGTCGTGTTTTGGAGTAGTGTGGAGTGTTTGGGAGTGACTGTGTTTTGGTGTGTTTTAGAGGTTTTCGGTGCGTATTCTAGTGTTTTGGAGTGTATGGGACTGTTTTGGCTGTTTTGGGAGTGTGCTCGCGTGTTGTGGAGTGTTTTGTAGTGTATTAGAGTGTTTTGGATTGAGTGATTAGAAGCGAGTGTTTTGGAGTATTTTGGAGTGTAATGGACTGTTTTGTAGAGATTCGGACTGCTTGGTACTGTTTTGGCGTGTTTGGAGTGTTTTGGTGTTGTGCAGTGCTTTGCACTGTTTTGCAGTGTTTTCAATTTTTAAAAGCTAGTGTTTTGGAGTGTTTAAGAGGGTTTCGGAGTGTATGGACTCTTTTGGAGTGTTTGGGAGTTTTTTGGACTCTTTTGGTGTGTTTTGGATCGTTTTGGTGTGCTGTTGAGTTATGGAGTGTTTTAGAGTGAGTGCTTAGTAGCAAGTGTTTTGGTGTGTTTTGTGTGTTATGGAGTGTTTGGAAGTGTTTCGTAGTGAATGGGACTGTTTTGGAGAGTTTGGGAGTGTGTTGGAGTGTTGTGCTGTGTTTTGCACTGTTTTGGAGTGCTTTGAATTTTTTGTAGCGAGTGTTTTGTAGTATTTCGGAGTGTTTTGGACTGTTTTGTAGAGTACCGGAGTGCTTGAGAGTTTTTTGGTGTGTTCTGGAGTGTTTGGGAGTGACTGTTTAGAAGCGAGTGTCCTGGAGTGTTTGGAGGATTTTGGAGTGTATGGAACTGTTGTGGACGGTTTGGGAGTGTGTTGGAGTGTTATAGAGTGTTTTCAGTAATTGCGTAGAAGCGAGTGTATTGGAGTGTTATGGAGTGGTTTGGAGTCTTTTGGTGTGGTTTTGGAGTGTATGGGCCTGTTCTGGAGGGTTTGGGAGTGTGTTGGAGTGTTTTGGTGGTTTAGAGTGAGTGCTTAGAAGCGAATGTTTTGGAGTGTTATGGAGTGTTTTCCACTGTTTTCTAGAGTTTCTAACTGTTTCTGACTGTTTTGGAGTGTTTGGGATGTTTTGGAGTGTTTTGGATTGTTTTGGAGTGTTATGGTGTTTTCGTCTGTTTTGGACTGTTTTGCAGTGTTATGGAGTGTTCTAGTGTGTTTTTGAGTTATATTGTGTTTTGGAGTGTTTTGGAGTGGTTTGCAATGGTTGGGCGTGACTGTTTTGATGCGAGTGATATAGCGTGTTATAGAGGGCTTCGGAGTGTATTCGAGTTTTTTCGAGTGTTTTGAGTAATTGCGTAGAAGCGAGTGTATTGGAGTGTTATGGAGTGGTTTGGAGTCTTTTGGTGTGGTTTTGGAGTGTATGGGCCTGTTCTGGAGGGTTTGGAAATGTGTTGGAGTGTTTTGGTGTGTTTGAGTGAGTGCTTAGAAGCGAATGTTTTGGAGTGTTATGGAGTGTTTTCCACCACTGTTTTGTAGAATTTCCATCTGTTTCTGACTGTTTTGGAGTGTTTGGGACTGTTTTGGAGTGTTTTGGATTGTTTGGATTTTTGGAGTGTTATGGTGTTTTCGTCTGTTATGGACTGTTTTGCACTGTTGTGGAGTGTTTTAGTGTGTTTTTGAGTTATATCGTGTTTTGGAGTGGTTTGGCGTGTTTGGGCGTGACTGTTTTTGATGCGAGTGATATAGCGTGTTATAGAGGGCTTCGGAGTGTATTCGAGTGTTTTCGAGTGTATGGGACTGTTTGGAGGTTTTGGGAGTGTGCTGGCGTGTTTTGTAGTGTATTAGTGTTTTGGATTGAGTGTTTTTCGGAGTGTTTTGTATATTTTGAGTGTTGTGGTGTTATGGTGTGTTTTGGACTGTTTTGGAGTGTTGTGGAGTGTTCTGGAGTGTTTTTGAGTTATGTCGTGTATTGAAGTGTTTTTGGAGTGGATTGGAGTGTTTGGGAGTGACTGATATGAACCGAGTGTTTTGAGTATTTTAGAGGGTTTCGGATAGTTTTTGTGTGCTGTTGAGTTATGGAGTGTTTTAGAGTGACTGCTTAGTAGCCAGTGTTTTGGTGTGCTTTGGAGTGTTATGGAGTGTTTTGAAGTGTTTCGTAGAGAATGGGACTGTTTTGGAGAGTTTGGGAGTGTGTTGGAGTGTTGTGCCGTGCTTTGAATTTTTGGAGCGAGTCTTTCGGAGTATTTCGGACTGTTTTGTAGTGTTTTGGAGTGTTTGGGAGTATTTTGTAATGTATTGGAGTGCTGTGGTGTTTTGGTGTGTTTTGGACTGTTTTGGAGTGTTCTGGTGTGTTTTTCAGTTATGTCGTGTTTTGGAGTAGTGTGGAGTGTTTGGGAGTGACTGTGTTTTGGTGTGTTTTAGAGGTTTTCGGAGCGTATTCTAGTGTTTTGGAGTGTATGGGACTGTTTTGGCGGTTTTAGGAGTGTGCTCGCGTGTTGTGGAGTGTTTTGTAGTGTATTAGAGTGTTTTGGATTGAGTGTTTAGAAGCGAGTGTTTTGGAGTATTTTGGAGTGTGATGGACTGTTTTGTAGAGTGGAGAGTTTCGGACTGCTTGTACTGTTTGGCGTGTTTGGGAGTGTTTTGGTGTTGTGCAGTGCTTTGCGCTGTTTTGGAGTGTTTTCAATTTTAAAAGCTAGTGTTTTGGAGTGTTTAAGAGGGTTTCGGAGTGTATGGGACTCTTTTGGAGTGTTTGGGAGATTTTTGGACGCTTTTGGTGTGTTTTGGATCGTTTTGGTGTGCTGTTGAGTTATGGAGTGTTTTAGAGTGAGTGCTTAGTAGCCAGTGTTTTGGTGTGTTTTGTGTGTTATGGAGTGTTTTGAAGTGTTTCGTAGAGAATGGGACTGTTTTGGAGAGTTTGGGAGTGTGTTGGAGTGTTGTGCCGTGCTTTGAATTTTTGGAGCGAGTCTTTCGGAGTATTTCGGACTGTTTTGTAGTGTTTTGGAGTGTTTGGGAGTATTTTGTAATGTATTGGAGTGCTTTGGTGTGCTTTGGACTGTTTTGGAGTGTTCTGGTGTGTTTTTGAGTTATGTCGTGTTTGGAGTAGTGTGGAGTGTTTGGGAGTGACTGTGTTTTGGTGTGTTTTAGAGGTTTTCGGAGCGTATTCTAGTGTTTTGGAGTGTATGGGACTGTTTTGGGAGTATGCTCGCGTGTTGTGGAGTGTTTGTAGTGTATTAGAGTGTTTTGGATTGAGTGTTTAGAAGCGAGTGTTTTGGAGTATTTTGGAGTGTGATGGACTGTTTTGTAGAGTTTCGGACTGCTTGGTACTGTTTTGGCGTGTTTGGGAGTGTTTTGGTGTGGTTTGCAATGGTTGGGCGTGACTGTTTTGATGCGAGTGATATAGCGTGTTATAGAGGGCTTCGGAGTGTATTCGAGTTTTTTCGAGTGTTTTGAGTAATTGCGTAGAAGCGAATGTTTTGGAGTGTTATGGAGTGTTTTCCACTGTTTTGTAGAATTTCCATCTGTTTCTGACTGTTTTGGAGTGTTTGGGACTGTTTTGGAGTGTTTTGGATTGTTTTGGATTTTTTGGAGTGTTATGGTGTTTTCGTCTGTTTTGGACTGTTTTGCACAGTTGTGGAGTGTTCTAGTGTGTTTTTGAGTTATATCGTGTTTTGGAGTGTTTTGGAGTGGTTTGGCGTGTTTGGGCGTGACTGTTTTGATGCGAGTGATATAGCGTGTTATAGAGGGCTTCTGAGTGTATTCGAGTGTTTTCGAGTGTATGGGACTGTTTTGGAGGTTTTGGGAGTGTGCTGGCGTGTTTTGTAGTGTATTAGTGTTTTGGATTGAGTGTTTTTCGGAGTGTTTTGTATATTTTGAGTGTTGTGGTGTTATGGTGTGTTTTGGACTGTTTTGGAGTGTTGTGGAGTGTTCTGGAGTGTTTTTGAGTTATGTCGTGTATTGAAGTGTTTTTGGAGTGGATTGGAGTGTTTGGGAGTGACTGATATGAACCGAGTGTTTTGGAGTGTTTTAGAGGGTTTCGGAGTGTATATGACTGTTTTAGAGTGTTTGAGAGTGTTTTGGACTCTTTTGGTGTGTTTTGGATAGTTTTTGTGTGCTGTTGAGTTATGGAGTGTTTTAGAGTGACTGCTTAGTAGCCAGTGTTTTGGTGTGCTTTGGAGTGTTATGGAGTGTTTTGAAGTGTTTCGTAGAGAATGGGACTGTTTTGGAGAGTTTGGGAGTGTGTTGGAGTGTTGTGCCGTGCTTTGAATTTTTGGAGCGAGTCTTTCGGAGTATTTCGGCCTGTTTTGTAGTGTTTTGGAGTGTTTGGGAGTATTTTGTAATGTATTGGAGTGCTGTGGTGTTTTGGTGTGTTTTGGACTGTTTTGGAGTGTTCTGGTGTGTTTTTCAGTTATGTCGTGTTTTGGAGTAGTGTGGAGTGTTTGGGAGTGACTGTGTTTTGGTGTGTTTTAGAGGTTTTAAAACGTATTCTAGTGTTTTAGAGTGTATGGGACTGTTTTGGCGGTTTTAGGAGTGTGCTCGCGTGTTGTGGAGTGTTTTGTAGTGTATTAGAGTGTTTTGGATTGAGTGTTTAGAAGCGAGTGTTTTGGAGTATTTTGGAGTGTGATGGACTGTTTTGTAGAGTTTCGGACTGCTTGGTACTGTTTTGGCGTGTTTGGGAGTGTTTTGGTGTTGTGCAGTGCTTTGCGCTGTTTTGGAGTGTTTTCAATTTTTAAAAGCTAGTGTTTTGGAGTGTTTAAGAGGGTTTCGGAGTGTATGGGACTCTTTTGGAGTGTTTGGGAGATTTTTGGACGCTTTTGGTGTGTTTTGGATCGTTTTGGTGTGCTGTTGAGTTATGGAGTGTTTTAGAGTGAGTGCTTAGTAGCCAGTGTTTTGGTGTGTTTTGTGTGTTATGGAGTGTTTTGAAGTGTTTCGTAGTGTATGGGACTGTTTTGGAGAGTTTGGGAGTGTGTTGGAGTGTTGTGCTGTGTTTTGCACTGTTTTGGAGTGCTTTGAATTTTTGTAGCGAGTGTTTTGTAGTATTTCGGAGTGTTTTGGACTGTTTTGTAGAGTACCGGAGTGCTTGAGAGTTTTTTGGTGTGTTCTGGAGTGTATGGGAGTGACTGTTTAGAAGCCAGTGTTCTGGAGTGTTTGGAGGGTTTTGGAGTGTATGGAACTGTTGTGGACGGTTTGGGAGTGTGTTGGAGTGTTTTAGAGTGTTTTGAGTAAATGCGTAGAAGCGAGTGTATTGGAGTGTTATGGAGTGGTTTGGAGTCTTTTGGTGTGGTTTTGGAGTGTATGGGCCTGTTCTGGAGGGTTTGGGAGTGTGTTGGAGTGTTTTGGTGTGTTTTGAGTGTGTGCTTAGAAGCGAATGTTCTGGAGTGTTATGGAGTGTTTTCCACTGTTTTGTAGAGTTTCTAACTGTTTCTGACTGTTTTGGAGTGTTTGGGACTGTTTTGGAGTGTTTTGGATTGTTTTGGATTGTTTTGGAGTGTTATGGTGTTTTCGTCTGTTTTGGACTGTTTTGCAGTGTTGTGGAGTGTTCTAGTGTGTTTTTGAGTTATATTGTGTTTTGGAGTGTTTTGGAGTGGTTTGGATTGTTTGGGCGTGACTGTTTTGATGCGAGTGATATAGCGTGTTATAGAGGGCTTCGGAGTGTATTCGAGTGTTTTCGAGTGTATGGGACTGTTTTGGAGGTTTTGGGAGTGTGCTGGCGTGTTTTGTAGTGTATTAGTGTTTTGGATTGAGTGTTTTTCGGAGTGTTTTGTATATTTTGAGTGTTGTGGTGTTATGGTGTGTTTTGGACTGTTTTGGAGTGTTGTGGAGTGTTCTGGAGTGTTTTTGAGTTATGTCGTGTATTGAAGTGTTTTTGGAGTGGATTGGAGTGTTTGGGAGTGACTGATATGAACCGAGTGTTTTGGAGTGTTTTACAGGGTTTCGGATAGTTTTTGTGTGCTGTTGAGTTATGGAGTGTTTTAGAGTGACTGCTTAGTAGCCTGTGTTTTGGTGTGCTTTGGAGTGTTATGGAGTGTTTTGAAGTGTTTCGTAGAGAATGGGACTGTTTTGGAGAGTTTGGGAGTGTGTTGGAGTGTTGTGCCGTGCTTTGAATTTTTGGAGCGAGTCTTTCGGAGTATTTCGGACTGTTTTGTAGTATTTTGGAGTGTTTGGGAGTATTTTGTAATGTATTGGAGTGCTGTGGTGTTTTGGTGTGTTTTGGACTGTTTTGGAGTGTTCTGGTGTGTTTTTCAGTTATGTCGTGTTTTGGAGTAGTGTGGAGTGTTTGGGAGTGACTGTGTTTTGGTGTGTTTTAGAGGTTTTCGGAGCGTATTCTAGTGTTTTGGAGTGTATGGAAATGTTTTGGCGGTTTTAGGAGTGTGCTCGCGTGTTGTGGAGTGTTTTGTAGTGTATTAGAGTGTTTTGGATTGAGTGTTTAGAAGCGAGTGTTTTGGAGTATTTTGGAGTGTGATGGACTGTTTTGTAGAGTTTCGGACTGCTTGGTACTGTTTTGGCGTGTTTGGGAGTGTTTTGGTGTTGTGCAGTGCTTTGCGCTGTTTTGGAGTGTTTTCAATTTTTAAAAGCTAGTGTTTTGGAGTGTTTAAGAGGCTTTCGGAGTGTATGGGACTCTTTTGGAGTGTTTGGGAGATTTTTGGACGCTTTTGGTGTGTTTTGGATCGTTTTGGTGTGCTGTTGAGTTATGGAGTGTTTTAGAGTGAATGCTTAGTAGCCAGTGTTTTGGTGTGTTTTGTGTGTTATGGAGTGTTTTGAAGTGTTTCGTAGTGTATGGGACTCTTTTGGAGAGTTTGGGAGTGTGTTGGAGTGTTGTGCTGTGTTTTGCACTGTTTTGGAGTGCTTTGAATTTTTGTAGCGAGTGTTTTGTAGTATTTCGGAGTGTTTTGGACTGTTTTGTAGAGTACCGGAGTGCTTGAGAGTTTTTTGGTGTGTTCTGGAGTGTTTGGGAGTGACTGTTTAGAAGCCAGTGTTCTGGAGTGTTTGGAGGGTTTTGGAGTGTATGGAACTGTTGTGGACGGTTTGGGAGTGTGTTGGAGTGTTTTAGAGTGTTTTGAGTAATTGCGTAGAAGCGAGTGTATTGGAGTGTTATGGAGTGGGTTGGAGTCTTTTGGTGTGGTTTTGGAGTGTATGGGCCTGTTCTGGAGGGTTTGGGAGTGTGTTGGAGTGTTTTGGTGTGTTTTGAGTGTATGCTTAGAAGCGAATGTTCTGGAGTGTTATGGAGTGTTTTCCACTGTTTTGTAGAGTTTCTAACTTTTTCTGACTGTTTTGGAGTGTTTGGGACTGTTTTGGAGTGTTTTGGATTGTTTTGGATTGTTTTGGAGTGTTATGGTGTTTTCGTCTGTTTTGGACTGTTTTGCAGTGTTGTGGAGTGTTCTAGTGTGTTTTTGAATTATATTGTGTTTTGGAGTGTTTTGGAGTGGTTTGGATTGTTTGGGCGTGACTGTTTTGATGCGAGTGATATAGCGTGTTATAGAGGGCTTCGGAGTGTATTCGAGTGTTTTCGAGTGTATGGGACTGTTTTGGAGGTTTTGGGAGTGTGCTGGCGTGTTTTGTAGTGTATTAGTGTTTTGGATTGAGTGTTTTTCGGAGTGTTTTGTATATTTTGAGTGTTGTGGTGTTATGGTGTGTTCTGGACTGTTTTGGCGTGTTGTGGAGTGTTCTGGAGTGTTTTTGAGTTATGTCGTGTATTGAAGTGTTTTTGGAGTGGATTGGAGTGTTTGGGAGTGACTGATATGAACCGAGTGTTTTGGAGTGTTTTAGAGGGTTTCGGAGTGTATATGACTGTTTTAGAGTGTTTGAGAGTGTTTTGGACTCTTTTGGTGTGTTTTGGATAGTTTTTGTGTGCTGTTGAGTTATGGAGTGTTTTAGAGTGACTGCTTAGTAGCCAGTGTTTTGGTGTGCTTTGGAGTGTTATGGAGTGTTTTGAAGTGTTTCGTAGAGAATGGGACTGTTTTGGAGAGTTTGGGAGTGTGTTGGAGTGTTGTGCCGTGCTTTGAATTTTTGGAGCGAGTCTTTCGGAGTATTTCGGACTGTTTTGTAGTGTTTTGGAGTGTTTGGGAGTATTTTGTAATGTATTGGAGTGCTGTGGTGTTTTGGTGTGCTTTGGACTGTTTTGGAGTGTTCTGGTGTGTTTTTGAGTTATGTCGTGTTTTGGAGTAGTGTGGAGTGTTTGGGAGTGACTGTATTTTGGTGTGTTTTAGAGGTTTTCGGAGCGTATTCTAGTGTTTTGGAGTGTATGGGACTGTTTTGGGAGTGTGCTCGCGTGTTGTGGAGTGTTTTGTAGTGTATTAGAGTGTTTTGGATTGAGTGTTTAGAAGCGAGTGTTTTGGAGTATTTTGGAGTGTGATGGACTGTTTTGTAGAGTTTCGGACTGCTTGGTACTGTTTTGGCGTGTTTGGGAGTGTTTTGGTGTTGTGCAGTGCTTTGCGCTGTTTTGGAGTGTTTTCAATTTTTAAAAGCTAGTGTTTTGGAGTGTTTAAGTGGGTTTCGGAGTGTATGGGACTCTTTTGGAGTGTTTGGGAGATTTTTGGACGCTTTTGGTGTGTTTTGGATCGTTTTGGTGTGCTGTTGAGTTATGGAGTGTTTTAGAGTGAATGCTTAGTAGCCAGTGTTTTGGTGTGTTTTGTGTGTTATGGAGTGTTTTGAAGTGTTTCGTAGTGTATGGGACTGTTTTGGAGAGTTTGGGAGTGTGTTGGAGTGTTGTGCTGTGTTTTGCACTGTTTTGGAGTGCTTTGAATTTTTGTAGCGAGTGTTTTGTAGTATTTCGGAGTGTTTTGGACTGTTTTGTAGAGTACCGGAGTGCTTGAGAGTTTTTTGGTGTGTTCTGGAGTGTTTGGGAGTGACTGTTTAGAAGCCAGTGTTCTGGAGTGTTTGGAGGGTTTTGGAGTGTATGGAACTGTTGTGGACGGTTTGGGAGTGTGTTGGAGTGTTTTAGAGTGTTTTGAGTAATTGCGTAGAAGCGAGTGTATTGGAGTGTTATGGAGTGGGTTGGAGTCTTTTGGTGTGGTTTTGGAGTGTATGGGCCTGTTCTGGAGGTTTGGGAGTGTGTTGGAGTGTTTTGGTGTGTTTTGAGTGTATGCTTAGAAGCGAATGTTCTGGAGTGTTATGGAGTGTTTTCACTGTTTTGTAGAGTTTCTAACTGTTTCTGACTGTTTTGGAGTGTTTGGGACTGTTTTGGAGTGTTTTGGATTGTTTTGGATTGTTTTGGAGTGTTATGGTGTTTTCGTCTGTTTTGGACTGTTTTGCAGTGTTGTGGAGTGTTCTAGTGTGTTTTTGAATTATATTGTGTTTTGGAGTGTTTTGAGTGGTTTGGATTGTTTGGGCGTGACTGTTTTGATGCGAGTGATATAGCGTGTTATAGAGGGCTTCGGAGTGTATTCGAGTGTTTTCGAGTGTATGGGACTGTTTTGGAGGTTTTGGGAGTGTGCTGGCGTGTTTTGTAGTGTATTAGTGTTTTGGATTGAGTGTTTTTCGGAGTGTTTTGTATATTTTGAGTGTTGTGGTGTTATGGTGTGTTCTGGACTGTTTTGGCGTGTTGTGGAGTGTTCTGGAGTGTTTTTGAGTTATGTCGTGTATTGAAGTGTTTTTGGAGTGGATTGGAGTGTTTGGGAGTGACTGATATGAACCGAGTGTTTTGGAGTGTTTTAGAGGGTTTCGGAGTGTATATGACTGTTTTAGAGTGTTTGAGAGTGTTTTGGACTCTTTTGGTGTGTTTTGGATAGTTTTTGTGTGCTGTTGAGTTATGGAGTGTTTTAGAGTGACTGCTTAGTAGCCAGTGTTTTGGTGTGCTTTGGAGTGTTATGGAGTGTTTTGAAGTGTTTCGTAGAGAATGGGACTGTTTTGGAGAGTTTGGGAGTGTGTTGGAGTGTTGTGCCGTGCTTTGAATTTTTGGAGCGAGTCTTTCGGAGTATTTCGGACTGTTTTGTAGTGTTTTGGAGTGTTTGGGAGTATTTTGTAATGTATTGGAGTGCTGTGGTGTTTTGGTGTGCTTTGGACTGTTTTGGAGTGTTCTGGTGTGTTTTTGAGTTATGTCGTGTTTTGGAGTAGTGTGGAGTGTTTGGGAGTGACTGTATTTTGGTGTGTTTTAGAGGTTTTCGGAGCGTATTCTAGTGTTTTGGAGTGTATGGGACTGTTTTGGGAGTGTGCTCGCGTGTTGTGGAGTGTTTTGTAGTGTATTAGAGTGTTTTGGATTGAGTGTTTAGAAGCGAGTGTTTTGGAGTATTTTGGAGTGTGATGGACTGTTTTGTAGAGTTTCGGACTGCTTGGTACTGTTTTGGCGTGTTTGGGAGTGTTTTGGTGTTCTGCAGTGCTTTGCGCTGTTTTGGAGTGTTTTCAATTTTTAAAAGCTAGTGTTTTGGAGTGTTTAAGTGGGTTTCGGAGTGTATGGGACTCTTTTGGAGTGTTTGGGAGACTTTTGGACGCTTTTGGTGTGTTTTGGATCGTTTTGGTGTGCTGTTGAGTTATGGAGTGTTTTAGAGTGAGTGCTTAGTAGCCAGTGTTTTGGTGTGTTTTGTGTGTTATGGAGTGTTTTGAAGTGTTTCGTAGTGTATGGGACTGTTTTGGAGAGTTTGGGAGTGTGTTGGAGTGTTGTGCTGTGTTTTGCACTGTTTTGGAGTGCTTTGAATTTGTGTAGCGAGTGTTTTGTAGTATTTCGGAGTGTTTTGGACTGTTTTGTAGAGTACCGGAGTGCTTGAGAGTTTTTTGGTGTGTTCTGGAGTGTTTGGGAGTGACTGTTTAGAAGCCAGTGTTCTGGAGTGTTTGGAGGGTTTTGGAGTGTATGGAACTGTTGTGGACGGTTTGGGAGTGTGTTGGAGTGTTTTAGAGTGTTTTGAGTAATTGCGTAGAAGCGAGTGTATTGGAGTGTTATGGAGTGGGTTGGAGTCTTTTGGTGTGGTTTTGGAGTGTATGGGCCTGTTCTGGAGGGTTTGGGAGTGTGTTGGAGTGTTTTGGTGTGTTTTGAGTGTGTGCTTAGAAGCGAATGTTCTGGAGTGTTATGGAGTGTTTTCCACTGTTTTGTAGAGTTTCTAACTGTTTCTGACTGTTTTGGAGTGTTTGGGACTGTTTTGGAGTGTTTTGGATTGTTTTGGATTGTTTTGGAGTGTTATGGTGTTTTCGTCTGTTTTGGACTGTTTTGCAGTGTTGTGGAGTGTTCTAGTGTGTTTTTGAGTTATATTGTGTTTTGGAGTGTTTTGGAGTGGTTTGGATTGTTTGGGCGTGACTGTTTTGATGCGAGTGATATAGCGTGTTATAGAGGGCTTCGGAGTGTATTCGAGTGTTTTCGAGTGTATGGGACTGTTTTGGAGGTTTTGGGAGTGTGCTGGCGTGTTTTGTAGTGTATTAGTGTTTTGGATTGAGTGTTTTTCGGAGTGTTTTGTATATTTTGAGTGTTGTGGTGTTATGGTGTGTTTTGGACTGTTTTGGAGTGTTGTGGAGTGTTCTGGAGTGTTTTTGAGTTATGTCGTGTATTGAAGTGTTTTTGGAGTGGATTGGAGTGTTTGGGAGTGACTGATATGAACCGAGTGTTTTGGAGTGTTTACAGGGTTTCGGATAGTTTTTGTGTGCTGTTGAGTTATGGAGTGTTTTAGAGTGACTGCTTAGTAGCCAGTGTTTTGGTGTGCTTTGGAGTGTTATGGAGTGTTTTGAAGTGTTTCGTAGAGAATGGGACTGTTTTGGAGAGTTTGGGAGTGTGTTGGAGTGTTGTGCCGTGCTTTGAATTTTTGGAGCGAGTCTTTCGGAGTATTCGGACTGTTTTGTAGTATTTTGGAGTGTTTGGGAGTATTTTGTAATGTATTGGAGTGCTGTGGTGTTTTGGTGTGTTTTGGACTGTTTTGGAGTGTTCTGGTGTGTTTTTCAGTTATGTCGTGTTTTGGAGTAGTGTGGAGTGTTTGGGAGTGACTGTGTTTTGGTGTGTTTTAGAGGTTTTCGGAGCGTATTCTAGTGTTTTGGAGTGTATGGAAATGTTTTGGCGGTTTTAGGAGTGTGCTCGCGTGTTGTGGAGTGTTTTGTAGTGTATTAGAGTGTTTTGGATTGAGTGTTTAGAAGCGAGTGTTTTGGAGTATTTTGGAGTGTGATGGACTGTTTTGTAGAGTTTCGGACTGCTTGGTACTGTTTTGGCGTGTTTGGGAGTGTTTTGGTGTTGTGCAGTGCTTTGCGCTGTTTTGGAGTGTTTTCAATTTTTAAAAGCTAGTGTTTTGGAGTGTTTAAGAGGGTTTCGGAGTGTATGGGACTCTTTTGGAGTGTTTGGGAGATTTTTGGACGCTTTTGGTGTGTTTTGGATCGTTTTGGTGTGCTGTTGAGTTATGGAGTGTTTTAGAGTGAATGCTTAGTAGCCAGTGTTTTGGTGTGTTTTGTGTGTTATGGAGTGTTTTGAAGTGTTTCGTAGTGTATGGGACTGTTTTGGAGAGTTTGGGAGTGTGTTGGAGTGTTGTGCTGTGTTTTGCACTGTTTTGGAGTGCTTTGAATTTTTGTAGCGAGTGTTTTGTAGTATTTCGGAGTGTTTTGGACTGTTTTGTAGAGTACCGGAGTGCTTGAGAGTTTTTTGGTGTGTTCTGGAGTGTTTGGGAGTGACTGTTTAGAAGCGAGTGTTCTGGAGTGTTTGGAGGGTTTTGGAGTGTATGGAACTGTTGTGGACGGTTTGGGAGTGGTGTTGGAGTGTTTTAGAGTGTTTTGAGTAATTGCGTAGAAGCGAGTGTATTGGAGTGTTATAGAGTGGTTTGGAGTCTTTTGGTGTGTTTTGAGTGTGTGCTTAGAAGCGAATGTTCTGGAGTGTTATGGAGTGTTTTCCACTGTTTTGTAGAGTTTCTAACAGTTTCTGACTGTTTTGGAGTGTTTGGGACTGTTTTGGAGTGTTTTGGATTGTTTTGGATTGTTTTGGAGTGTTATGGTGTTTTCGTCTGTTTTGGACTGTTTTGCAGTGTTGTGGAGTGTTCTAGTGTGTTTTTGTGTTATATTGTGTTTTGGAGTGTTTTGGAGTGGTTTGGATTGTTTGGGCGTGACTGTTTTGATGCGAGTGATATAGCGTGTTATAGAGGGCTTCGGAGTGTATTCGAGTGTTTTCGAGTGTATGGGACTGTTTTGGAGGTTTTGGGAGTGTGCTGGCGTGTTTTGTAGTGTATTAGTGTTTTGGATTGAGTGTTTTTCGGAGTGTTTTGTATATTTTGAGTGTTGTGGTGTTATGGTGTGTTTTGGACTGTTTTGGAGTGTTGTGGAGTGTTCTGGAGTGTTTTTGAGTTATGTCGTGTATTGAAGTGTTTTTGGAGTGGATTGGAGTGTTTGGGAGTGACTGATATGAACCGAGTGTTTTGGAGTGTTTTACAGGGTTTCGGAGTGTATATGACTGTTTTAGAGTGTTTGAGAGTGTTTTGGACTCTTTTGGTGTGTTTTGGATAGTTTTTGTGTGCTGTTGAGTTATGGAGTGTTTTAGAGTGACTGCTTAGTAGCCAGTGTTTTGGTGTGCTTTGGAGTGTTATGGAGTGTTTTGAAGTGTTTCGTAGAGATGGGACTGTTTTGGAGAGTTTGGGAGTGTGTTGGAGTGTTGTGCCGTGCTTTGAATTTTTGGAGCGTGTCTTTTGGAGTATTTCGGACTGTTTGTAGTGTTTTGGAGTGTTTGGGAGTATTTGTAATGTATTGGAGTGCTGTGGTGTTTTGGTGTGTTTTGGACTGTTTTGGAGTGTTCTGGTGTGTTTTTGAGTTATGTCGTGTTTTGGAGTAGTGTGGAGTGTTTGGGAGTGACTGTGTTTTGGTGTGTTTTAGAGGTTTTCGGTGCGTATTCTAGTGTTTTGGAGTGTATGGGACTGTTTTGGCTGTTTTGGGAGTGTGCTCGCGTGTTGTGGAGTGTTTTTGTAGTGTATTAGAGGGTTTTGGATTGAGTGATTAGAAGCGAGTGTTTTGGAGTATTTTGGAGTGTAATGGACTGTTTTGTAGAGTTTCGGACTGCTTGGTACTGTTTTGGCGTGTTTGGGAGTGTTTTGGTGTTGTGCAGTGCTTTGCGCTGTTTTGGAGTGTTTTCAATTTTTAAACGCTAGTGTTTTGGAGTGTTTAAGAGGGTTTCGGAGTGTATGGGACTCTTTTGGAGTGTTTGGGAGATTTTTGGACGCTTTTGGTGTGTTTTGGATCGTTTTGGTGTGCTGTTGAGTTATGGAGTGTTTTAGAGTGAGTGCTTAGTAGCCAGTGTTTTGGTGTGTTTTGTGTGTTATGGAGTGTTTTGAAGTGTTTCGTAGTGTATGGGACTGTTTTGGAGAGTTTGGGAGTGTGTTGGAGTGTTGTGCTGTGTTTTGCACTGTTTTGGAATTTTTGTAGCGAGTGTTTTGTGGTATTTCGGAGTGTTTTGGACTGTTTTGTAGAGTACCGGAGTGCTTGAGAGTTTTTTTGGTGTGTTCTGGGAGTGTATGGGAGTGACTAGTTTAGAAGTCAGTGTTCTGGAGTGTTTGGAGGGTTTTGGAGTGTATGGAACTGTTGTGGACGGTTTGGGAGTGTGTTGGAGTGTTTTAGAGTGTTTTGAGTAATTGCGTAGAAGCGAGTGTATTGGAGTGTTATGGAGTGGTTTGGAGTCTTTTGGTGTGGTTTTGGAGTGTAATGGGCCTGTTCTGGGAGGGTTTGGGAGTGTGTTGGAGTGTTTTGGTGTGTTTTGAGTGAGTGCTTAGAAGCGAATGTTTTGGAGTATTATGGAGTGTTTTCCACTGTTTTGTAGAGTTTCTAACTGTTTCTGACTGTTTTGGAGTGTTTGGGACTGTTTTGGAGTGTTTTGGATTGTTTTGGATTGTTTTGGAGTGTTATGGTGTTTTCGTCTGTTTTGGACTGTTTTGCAGTGTTGTGGAGTGTTTTAGTGTGTTTTTGAATTATATTGTGTTTTGGAGTGTTTTGGAGTGGTTTGGATTGTTTGGGCGTGACTGTTTTGATGCGAGTGATATAGCGTGTTATAGAGGGCTTCGGAGTGTATTCGAGTGTTTTCGAGTGTATGGGACTGTTTTGGAGGTTTTGGGAGTGTGCTGGCGTGTTTTGTAGTGTATTAGTGTTTTGGATTGAGTGTTTTTCGGAGTGTTTTGTATTTTTTGAGTGTTGTGGTGTTATGGTGTGTTTTGGACTGTTTTGGAGTGTTGTGGAGTATTCTGGAATGTTTTTGAGTTATGTCGTGTATTGAAGTGTTTTTGGAGTGGATTGGAGTGTTTGGGAGTGACTGATTTGAACCGAGTGTTTTGGAGTGTTTTAGAGGGTTTCGGAGTGTATATGACTGTTTTAGAGTGTTTGAGAGTGTTTTGGACTCTTTTGGTGTGTTTTGGATAGTTTTTTGTGTGCTGTTGAGTTATGGAGTGTTTTAGAGTGACTGCTTAGTAGCCAGTGTTTTGGTGTGCTTTGGAGTGTTATGGAGTGTTTTGAAGTGTTTCGTAGAGAATGGGACTGTTTTGGAGAGTTTGGGAGTGTGTTGGAGTGTTGTGCCGTGCTTTGAATTTTTGGAGCGAGTCCTTTCGGAGTATTTCGGACTGTTTTGTAGTGTTTTGGAGTGTTTGGGAGTATTTTGTAATGTATTGGAGTGCTGTGGTGTTTTGGTGTGCTTTGGACTGTTTTGGAGTGTTCTGGTGTGTTTTTGAGTTATGTCGTGTTTTGGAGTAGTGTGGAGTGTTTGGGAGTGACTGTGTTTTGGTGTGTTTTAGAGGTTTTCGGAGCGTATTCTAGTGTTTTGGAGTGTATGGGACTGTTTTGGGAGTGTGCTCGCGTGTTGTGGAGTGTTTTGTAGTGTATTAGAGTGTTTTGGATTGAGTGTTTAGAAGCGAGTGTTTTGGAGTATTTTGGAGTGTGATGGACTGTTTTGTAGAGTTTCGGACTGCTTGGTACTGTTTTGGCGTGTTTGGGAGTGTTTTGGTGTTGTGCAGTGCTTTGCGCTGTTTTGGAGTGTTTTCAATTTTAAAAGCTAGTGTTTTGGAGTGTTTAAGTGGGTTTCGGAGTGTATGGGACTCTTTTGGAGTGTTTTGGAGACTTTTGGACGCTTTTGGTGTGTTTTGGATCGTTTTGGTGTGCTGTTGAGTTATGAGTGTTTTAGAGTGAGTGCTTAGTAGCCAGTGTTTTGGTGTGTTTTGTGTGTTATGGAGTGTTTTGAAGTGTTTTCGTAGTGTATGGGACTGTTTTGGAGAGTTTGGGAGTGTGTTGGAGTGTTTGTGCTGTGTTTTGCACTGTTTTGGAGTGCTTTGAATTTGTTGTAGCGAGTGTTTTGTAGTATTTCGGAGTGTTTTGGACTGTTTTGTAGAGTACCGGAGTGCTTGAGAGTTTTTTGGTGTGTTCTGGAGTGTTTGGGAGTGACTGTTTAGAAGCCAGTGTTCTGGAGTGTTTGGAGGGTTTTGGAGTGTATAGAACTGTTGTGGACGGTTTGGGAGTGTGTTGGAGTGTTTTAGAGTGTTTTGAGTAATTGCGTAGAAGCGAGTGTATTGGAGTGTTATGGAGTGGTTTGGAGTCTTTTGGTGTGGTTTTGGAGTGTATGGGCCTGTTCTGGAGGATTTGGGAGTGTGTTGGAGTGTTTTGGTGTGTTTTGAGTGAGTGCTTAGAAGCGAAAGTTCTGGAGTGTTATGGAGTGTTTTCCACTGTTTTGTAGAGTTTCTAACTGTTTCTGACTGTTTTGGAGAGTTTGGGACTGTTTTGGAGTGTTTTGGATTGTTTTGGATTGTTTTGGAGTGTTATGGTGTTTTCGTCTGTTTTGGACTGTTTTCCAGTGTTGTGGAGTGTTCTAGTGTGTTTTTGAGTTATATTGTGTTTTGGAGTGTTTGGAGTGGTTTGGATTGTTTGGGCGTGACTGTTTTGATGCGAGTGATATAGCGTGTTATAGAGGGCTTCGGAGTGTATTCGAGTGTTTTCGAGTGTATGGGACTGTTTTGGAGGTTTTGGGAGTGTGCTGGCGTGTTTTGTAGTGTATTAGTGTTTTGGATTGAGTGTTTTTCGGAGTGTTTTGTATTTTTTGAGTGTTGTGGTGTTATGGTGTGTTTTGGACTGTTTTGGAGTGTTGTGGAGTATTCTGGAATGTTTTTGAGTTATGTCGTGTATTGAAGTGTTTTTGGAGTGGATTGGAGTGTTTGGGAGTGACTGATTTGAACCGAGTGTTTTGGAGTGTTTTAGAGGGTTTCGGAGTGTATATGACTGTTTTAGAGTGTTTGAGAGTGTTTTGGACTCTTTTGGTGTGTTTTGGATAGTTTTTGTGTGCTGTTGAGTTATGGAGTGTTTTAGAGTGACTGCTTAGTAGCCAGTGTTTTGGTGTGCTTTGGAGTGTTATGGAGTGTTTTGAAGTGTTTCGTAGAGAATGGGACTGTTTTGGAGAGTTTGGGAGTGTGTTGGAGTGTTGTGCCGTGCTTTGAATTTTTGGAGCGAGTCGTTTGGAGTATTTCGGACTGTTTTGTAGTGTTTTGGAGTGTTTGGGAGTATTTTGTAATGTATTGGAGTGCTGTGGTGTTTTGGTGTGTTTTGGACTGTTTTTGGAGTGTTCTGGTGTGTTTTTGAGTTATGTCGTGTTTTGGAGTAGTGTGGAGTGTTTGGGAGTGACTGTGTTTTGGTGTGTTTTAGAGGTTTTCGGTGCGTATTCTAGTGTTTTGGAGTGTATGGGACTGTTTTGGCTGTTTTGGGAGTGTGCTCGCGTGTTGTGGAGTGTTTTGTAGTGTATTAGAGTGTTTTGGGATTGAGTGATTAGAAGCGAGTGTTTTGGAGTATTTTGGAGTGTAATGGACTGTTTTGTAGAGATTCGGACTGCTTGGTACTGTTTTGGCGTGTTTGGGAGTGTTTTGGTGTTGTGCAGTGCTTTGCACTGTTTTGCAGTGTTTTGAATTTTTAAAAGCTAGTGTTTTGGAGTGTTTAAGAGGGTTTCGGAGTGTATGGGACTCTTTTGGAGTGTTTGGGAGTTTTTTGGACTCTTTTGGTGTGTTTTGGATCGTTTTGGTGTGCTGTTGAGTTATGGAGTGTTTTAGAGTGAGTGCTTAGTAGCCAGTGTTTTGGTGTGTTTTGTGTGTTATGGAGTGTTTGGAAGTGTTCGTAGTGAATGGGACTGTTTTGGAGAGTTTGGGAGTGTGTTGGAGTGTTGTGCTGTGTTTTGCACTGTTTTGGAGTGCTTTGAATTTTTGTAGCGAGTGTTTTGTAGTATTTCGGAGTGTTTTGGACTGTTTTGTAGAGTACCGGAGTGCTTGAGAGTTTTTTGGTGTGTTCTGGAGTGTTTGGGAGTGACTGTTTAGAAGCGAGTGTCCTGGAGTGTTTGGAGGATTTTGGAGTGTATGGAACTGTTGTGGACGGTTTGGGAGTGTGTTGGAGTGTTATAGAGTGTTTTCAGTAATTGCGTAGAAGCGAGTGTATTGGAGTGTTATGGAGTGGTTTGGAGTCTTTTGGTGTGGTTTTGGAGTGTATGGGCCTGTTCTGGAGGGTTTGGGAGTGTGTTGGAGTGTTTTGGTGGTTTAGAGTGAGTGCTTAGAAGCGAATGTTTTGGAGTGTTATGGAGTGTTTTCCACTGTTTTCTAGAGTTTTCTAACTGTTTTCTGACTGGTTTGGAGTGTTTGGGACTGTTTTGGGAGTGTTTTGGATTGTTTTGGAGTGTTATGGTGTTTTCGTCTGTTTTGGACTGTTTTGCAGTGTTGTGGAGTGTTCTAGTGTGTTTTGAGTTATATTGTGTTTTGGAGTGTTTTGGAGTGGTTTGCAATGGTTGGGCGTGACTGTTTTGATGCGAGTGATATAGCGTGTTATAGAGGGCTTCGGAGTGTATTCGAGTTTTTTCGAGTGTTTTGAGTAATTGCGTAGAAGCGAGTGTATTGGAGTGTTATGGAGTGGTTTGGAGTCTTTTGGTGTGGTTTTGGAGTGTATGGGCCTGTTCTGGAGGGTTTGGGAATGTGTTGGAGTGTTTTGGTGTGTTTTTGAGTGAGTGCTTAGAAGCGAATGTTTTGGAGTGTTATGGAGTGTTTTCCACTGTTTTGTAGAATTTCCATCTGTTTCTGACTGCTTTGGAGTGTTTGGGACTGTTTTGGAGTGTTTTGGATTGTTTTGGATTTTTTGGAGTGTTATGGTGTTTTCGTCTGTTATGGACTGTTTTGCACTGTTGTGGGAGTGTTCTAGTGTGTTTTTGAGTTATATCGTGTTTTGGAGTGGTTTGGCGTGTTTGGGCGTGACTGTTTTGATGCGAGTGATATAGTGTGTTATAGAGGGCTTCGGAGTGTATTCGAGTGTTTTCGAGTGTATGGGACTGTTTTGGAGGTTTTGGGAGTGTGCTGGCGTGTTTCGTAGTGTATTAGTGTTTTGGATTGAGTGTTTTTCGGAGTGTTTTGTATATTTTGAGTGTTGTGGTGTTATGGTGTGTTTTGGACTGTTTTGGAGTGTTGTGGAGTGTTCTGGAGTGTTTTTGAGTTATGTCGTGTATTGAAGTGTTTTTGGAGTGGATTGGAGTGTTTGGGAGTGACTGATATGAACCGAGTGTTTTGGAGTGTTTTAGAGGGTTTCGGATAGTTTTTGTGTGCTGTTGAGTTATGGAGTGTTTTAGAGTGACTGCTTAGTAGCCAGTGTTTTGGTGTGCTTTGGAGTGTTATGGAGTGTTTTGAAGTGTTTCGTAGGGAATGGGACTGTTTTGGAGAGTTTGGGAGTGTGTTGGAGTGTTGTGCCGTGCTTTGAATTTTTGGAGCGAGTCTTTCGGAGTATTTCGGACTGTTTTGTAGTGTTTTGGAGTGTTTGGGAGTATTTTGTAATGTATTGGAGTGCTGTGGTGTTTTGGTGTGTTTTGGACTGTTTTGGAGTGTTCTGGTGTGTTTTTCAGTTATGTCGTGTTTTGGAGTAGTGTGGAGTGTTTGGGAGTGACTGTGTTTTGGTGTGTTTTAGAGGTTGTCGGAGCGTATTCTAGTGTTTTGGAGTGTATGGGACTGTTTTGTCGGTTTTAGGAGTGTGCTCGCGTGTTGTGGAGTGTTTTGTAGTGTATTAGAGTGTTTTGGATTGAGTGTTTAGAAGCGAGTGTTTTGGAGTATTTTGGAGTGTGATGGACTGTTTTGTAGAGTTTCGGACTGCTTGGTACTGTTTTGGCGTGTTTGGGAGTGTTTTGGTGTTGTGCAGTGCTTTGCACTGTTTTGCAGTGTTTTGAATTTTTAAAAGCTAGTGTTTTGGAGTGTTTAAGAGGGTTTCGGAGTGTATGGGACTCTTTTGGAGTGTTTGGGGAGTTTTTTGGACTCTTTTGGTGTGTTTTGGATCGTTTTGGTGTGCTGTTGAGTTATGGAGTGTTTTAGAGTGAGTGCTTAGTAGCCAGTGTTTTGGTGTGTTTTGTGTGTTATGGAGTGTTTGGAAGTGTTTCGTAGTGAATGGGACTGTTTTGGAGAGTTTGGGAGTGTGTTGGAGTGTTGTGCTGTGTTTTGCACTGTTTTGGAGTGCTTTGAATTTTTGTAGCGAGTGTTTTGTAGTATTTCGGAGTGTTTTGGACTGTTTTGTAGAGTTTTTTGGTGTGTTCTGGAGTGTTTGGAGGATTTTGGAGTGTATGGAACTGTTGTGGACGGTTTGGGAGTGTGTTGGAGTGTTATAGAGTGTTTTGAGTAATTGCGTAGAAGCGAGTGTATTGGAGTGTTATGGAGTGGTTTGGCAGTCTTTTGGTGTGGTTTTGGAGTGTATGGGCCTGTTCTGGAGGGTTTGGGAGTGTGTTGGAGTGTTTTGGTGGTTTAGAGTGAGTGCTTAGAAGCGAATGTTTTGAGTGTTATGGAGTGTTTTCCACTGTTTTCTAGAGTTTCTAACTGTTTCTGACTGTTTTGGAGTGTTTGGGACTGTTTTGGAGTGTTTTGGATTGTTTTGGAGTGTTTTGGTGTTTTCGTCTGTTTTGGACTGTTTTGCAGTGTTGTGGAGTGTTCTAGTGTGTTTTTGAGTTATATTGTGTTTTGGAGTGTTTTGGAGTGGTTTGCAATGGTTGGGCGTGACTGTTTTGATGCGAGTGATATAGCGTGTTATAGAGGGCTTCGGAGTGTATTCGAGTTTTTTCGAGTGTTTTGAGTAATTGCGTAGAAGCGAGTGTATTGGAGTGTTATGGAGTGGTTTGGAGTCTTTTGGTGTGTTTTGGAGTGTATGGGCCTGTTCTGGAGGGTTTGGGAATGTGTTGGAGTGTTTTGGTGTGTTTTGAGTGAGTGCTTAGAAGCGAATGTTTTGGAGTGTTATGGAGTGTTTTCCACTGTTTTGTAGAATTTCCATCTGTTTCTGACTGTTTTGGAGTGTTTGGGACTGTTTTGGAGTGTTTTGGATTGTTTTGGATTTTTTGGGGTGTTATGGTGTTTTCGTCTGTTATGGACTGTTTTGCACTGTTGTGGAGTGTTCTAGTGTGTTTTTGAGTTATATCGTGTTTTGGAGTGGTTTGGCGTGTTTGGGCGTGACTGTTTTGATGCGAGTGATATAGTGTGTTATAGAGGGCTTCGGAGTGTATTCGAGTGTTTTCGAGTGTATGGGACTGTTTTGGAGGTTTTGGGAGTGTGCTGGCGTGTTTTGTAGTGTATTAGTGTTTTGGATTGAGTGTTTTTCGAGTGTTTTGTATATTTTGAGTGTTGTGGTGTTATGGTGTGTTTTGGACTGTTTTGGAGTGTTGTGGAGTGTTCTGGAGTGTTTTTGAGTTATGTCGTGTCATTGAAGTGTTTTTGGAGTGGATTGGAGTGTTTGGGAGTGACTGATATGAACCGAGTGTTTTGGAGTGTTTTAGAGGGTTTCGGATAGTTTTTGTGTGCTGTTGAGTTATGGAGTGTTTTAGAGTGACTGCTTAGTAGCCAGTGTTTTGGTGTGCTTTGGAGTGTTATGGAGTGTTTTGAAGTGTTTCGTAGGGAATGGGACTGTTTTGGAGAGTTTGGGAGTGTGTTGGAGTGTTGTGCCGTGCTTTGAATTTTTGGAGCGAGTCTTTCGGAGTATTTCGGACTTTTTTGTAGTGTTTTGGAGTGTTTGGGAGTATTTTGTAATGTATTGGAGTGCTGTGGTGTTTTGGTGTGTTTTGGACTGTTTTGGAGTGTTCTGGTGTGTTTTTCAGTTATGTCGTGTTTTGGAGTAGTGTGGAGTGTTTGGGAGTGACTGTGTTTTGGTGTGTTTTAGAGGTTGTCGGAGCGTATTCTAGTGTTTTGGAGTGTATGGGACTGTTTTGGCGGTTTTAGGAGTGTGCTCGCGTGTTGTGGAGTGTTTTGTAGTGTATTAGAGTGTTTTGGATTGAGTGTTTAGAAGCGAGTGTTTTGGAGTATTTTGGAGTGTGATGGACTGTTTTGTAGAGTTTCGGACTGCTTGGTACTGTTTTGGCGTGTTTGGGAGTGTTTTGGTGTTGTGCAGTGCTTTGCGCTGTTTTGGAGTGTTTTCAATTTTTAAAAGCTAGTGTTTTGGAGTGTTTAAGAGGGTTTCGGAGTGTATGGGACTCTTTTGGAGTGTTTGGGAGATTTTTGGACGCTTTTGGTGTGTTTTGGATCGTTTTGGTGTGCTGTTGAGTTATGGAGTGTTTTAGAGTGAGTGCTTAGTAGCCAGTGTTTTGTGTGTGTTTTGTGTGTTATGGAGTGTTCTGAAGTGTTTCGTAGTGTATGGGACTGTTTTGGAGAGTTTGGGAGTGTGTTGGAGTGTTGTGCTGTGTTTTGCACTGTTTTGGAGTGCTTTGAATTTTTGTAGCGAGTGTTTTGTAGTATTTCGGAGTGTTTTGGACTGTTTTGTAGAGTACCGGAGTGCTTGAGAGTTTTTTGGTGTGTTCTGGAGTGTTTGGGAGTGACTGTTTAGAAGCGAGTGTTCTGGAGTGTTTGGAGGGTTTTGGAGTGTATGGAACTGTTGTGGACGGTTTGGGAGTGTGTTGGAGTGTTTTAGAGTGTTTTGAGTAATTGCGTAGAAGCGAGTGTATTGGAGTGTTATAGAGTGGTTTGGAGTCCTTTTGGTGTGTTTTGAGTGTGTGCTTAGAAGCGAATGTTCTGGAGTGTTATGGAGTGTTTTCCACTGTTTTGTAGAAGTTTCTAACTGTTTCTGACTGTTTTGGAGAGTTTGGGACTGTTTTGGAGAGTTTTGGATTGTTTTGGAGTGTTTTGAGTGAGTGCTTAGAAGCGAAAGTTCTGGAGTGTTATGGAGTGTTTTCCCACTGTTTTGTAGAGTTTCTAACTGTTTCTGACTGTTTTGGAGAGTTTGGGACTGTTTTGGAGTGTTTTGGATTGTTTTGGATTGTTTTGGAGTGTTATGGTGTTTTCGTCTGTTTTGGACTGTTTTCCAGTGTTGTGGAGTGTTCTAGTGTGTTTTTGAGTTATATTGTGTTTTGGAGTGTTTGGAGTGGTTTGGATTGTTTGGGCGTGACTGTTTTGATGCGAGTGATATAGCGTGTTATAGAGGGCTTCGGAGTGTATTCGAGTGTTTTCGAGTGTATGGGACTGTTTTGGAGGTTTTGGGAGTGTGCTGGCGTGTTTTGTAGTGTATTAGTGTTTTGGATTGAGTGTTTTTCGGAGTGTTTTGTATTTTTTGAGTGTTGTGGTGTTATGGTGTGTTTTGGACTGTTTTGGAGTGTTGTGGAGTATTCTGGAGTGTTTTTGAGTTATGTCGTGTATTGAAGTGTTTTTGGAGTGGATTGGAGTGTTTGGGAGTGACTGATTTGAACCGAGTGTTTTGGAGTGTTTTAGAGGGTTTCGGAGTGTATATGACTGTTTTAGAGTGTTTGAGAGTGTTTTGGACTCTTTTGGTGTGTTTTGGATAGTTTTTGTGTGCTGTTGAGTTATGGAGTGTTTTAGAGTGACTGCTTAGTAGCCAGTGTTTTGGTGTGCTTTGGAGTGTTATGGAGTGTTTTGAAGTGTTTCGTAGAGAATGGGACTGTTTTGGAGAGTTTGGGAGTGTGTTGGAGTGTTGTGCCGTGCTTTGAATTTTTGGAGCGAGTCGTTTGGAGTATTTCGGACTGTTTTGTAGTGTTTTGGAGTGTTTGGGAGTATTTTGTAATGTATTGGAGTGCTGTGGTGTTTTGGTGTGTTTTGGACTGTTTTGGAGTGTTCTGGTGTGTTTTTGAGTTATGTCGTGTTTTGGAGTAGTGTGGAGTGTTTGGGGAGTGACTGTGTTTTGGTGTGTTTTAGAGGTTTTCGGTGCGTATTCTAGTGTTTTGGAGTGTATGGGACTGTTTTGGCTGTTTTGGGAGTGTGCTCGCGTGTTGTGGAGTGTTTTGTAGTGTATTAGAGTGTTTTGGATTGAGTGATTAGAAGCGAGTGTTTTGGAGTATTTTGGAGTGTAATGGACTGTTTTGTAGAGATTCGGACTGCTTGGTACTGTTTTGGCGTGTTTGGGAGTGTTTTGGTGTTGTGCAGTGCTTTGCACTGTTTTGCAGTGTTTTGAATTTTTAAAAGCTAGTGTTTTGGAGTGTTTAAGAGGGTTTCGGAGTGTATGGGACTCTTTTGGAGTGTTTGGGGAGATTTTTGGACTCTTTTGGTGTGTTTTGGATCGTTTTGGTGTGCTGTTGAGTTATGGAGTGTTTTAGAGTGAGTGCTTAGTAGCCAGTGTTTTGGTGTGTTTTGTGTGTTATGGAGTGTTTGGAAGTGTTTCGTAGTGAAATGGGACTGTTTTGGAGAGTTTGGGAGTGTGTTGGAGTGTTGTGCTGTGTTTTGCACTGTTTTGGAGTGCTTTGAATTTTTGTAGCGAGTGTTTTGTAGTATTTCGGAGTGTTTTGGACTGTTTTGTAGAGTACCGGAGTGCTTGAGAGTTTTTTGGTGTGTTCTGGAGTGTTTGGGAGTGACTGTTTAGAAGCGAGTGTCCTGGAGTGTTTGGAGGATTTTGGAGTGTATGGAACTGTTGTGGACGGTTTGGGAGTGTGTTGGAGTGTTATAGAGTGTTTTCAGTAATTGCGTAGAAGCGAGTGTATTGGAGTGGTTATGGAGTGGTTTGGAGTCTTTTGGTGTGGTTTTGGAGTGTATGGGGCCTGTTCTGGAGGGTTTGGGAGTGTGTTGGAGTGTTTTGGTGGTTTAGAGTGAGTGCTTAGAAGCGAATGTTTTGGAGTGTTATGGAGTGTTTTCCACTGTTTTCTAGAGTTTCTAACTGTTTCTGACTGTTTTGGAGTGTTTGGGACTGTTTTGGAGTGTTTTGGGATTGTTTTGGAGGTGTTATGGTGTTTTCGTCTGTTTTGGACTGTTTGCAGTGTTGTGGAGTGTTCTAGTGTGTTTTTGAGTTATATTGTGTGTTTTGGAGTGTTTTGGAGTGGTTTGCAATGGTTGGGCGTGACTGTTTTGATGCGAGTGATATAGCGTGTTATAGAGGGCTTCGGAGTGTATTCGAGTTTTTTTCGAGTGTTTTGAGTAATTGCGTAGAAGCGAGGTGTATTGGAGTGTTATGGAGTGGTTTGGAGTCTTTTGGTGTGGTTTTGGAGTGTATGGGCCTGTTCTGGAGGGTTTGGGAATGTGTTGGAGTGTTTTGGTGTGTTTTGAGTGAGTGCTTAGAAGCGAATGTTTTGGAGTGTTATGGAGTGTTTTCCACTGTTTTGTAGAATTTCCATCTGTTTCTGACTGTTTTGGAGTGTTTGGGACTGTTTTGGAGTGTTTTGGATTGTTTTGGATTTTTTGGGGTGTTATGGTGTTTTCGTCTGTTATGGACTGTTTTGCACTGTTGTGGAGTGTTCTAGTGTGTTTTTGAGTTATATCGTGTTTTGGAGTGGTTTGGCGTGTTTGGGCGTGACTGTTTTGATGCGAGTGATATAGTGTGTTATAGAGGGCTTCGGAGTGTATTCGAGTGTTTTCGAGTGTATGGGACTGTTTTGGAGGTTTTGGGAGTGTGCTGGCGTGTTTTTGTAGTGTATTAGTGTTTTGGATTGAGTGTTTTTCGGAGTGTTTTGTATATTTTGAGTGTTGTGGTGTTATGGTGTGTTTTGGACTGTTTTGGAGTGTTGTGGAGTGTTCTGGAGTGTTTTTGAGTTATGTCGTGTATTGAAGTGTTTTTGGAGTGGATTGGAGTGTTTGGGAGTGACTGATATGAACCGAGTGTTTTGGAGTGTTTTAGAGGGTTTCGGATAGTTTTTGTGTGCTGTTGAGTTATGGAGTGTTTTAGAGTGACTGCTTAGTAGCCAGTGTTTTGGGTGTGCTTTGGAGTGTTATGGAGTGTTTTGAAGTGTTTCGTAGGGAATGGGACTGTTTTGGAGAGTTTGGGAGTGTGTTGGAGTGTTGTGCCGTGCTTTGAATTTTTGGAGCGAGTCTTTCGGAGTATTTCGGACTGTTTTTGTAGTGTTTTGGAGTGTTTGGGAGTATTTTGTAATGTATTGGAGTGCTGTGGTGTTTTGGTGTGTTTTGGGACTGTTTTGGAGTGTTCTGGTGTGTTTTTTCAGTTATGTCGTGTTTTGGAGTAGTGTGGAGTGTTTGGGAGTGACTGTGTTTTGGTGTGTTTTAGAGGTTGTCGGAGCGTATTCTAGTGTTTTGGAGTGTATGGGACTGTTTTGGCGGTTTTAGGAGTGTGCTCGCGTGTTGTGGAGTGTTTTGTAGTGTATTAGAGTGTTTTGGATTGAGTGTTTAGAAGCGAGTGTTTTGGAGTATTTTGGAGTGTGATGGACTGTTTTGTAGAGTTTCGGACTGCTTGGTACTGTTTTGGCGTGTTTGGGAGTGTTTTGGTGTTGTGCAGTGCTTTGCGCTGTTTTGGATTGTTTTCAAATTTTAAAAGCTAGTGTTTTGGAGTGTTTAAGAGGGTTTCGGAGTGTATGGGACTCTTTTGGAGTGTTTGGGAGATTTTTGGACGCTTTTGGTGTGTTTTGGATCGTTTTGGTGTGCTGTTGAGTTATGGAGTGTTTTAGAGTGAGTGCTTAGTAGCCAGTGTTTTGGTGTGTTTTGTGTGTTATGGAGTGTTCTGAAGTGTTTCGTAGTGTATGGGACTGTTTTGGAGAGTTTGGGAGTGTGTTGGAGTGTTGTGCTGTGTTTTGCACTGTTTTGGAGTGCTTTGAATTTTTGTAGCGAGTGTTTTGTAGTATTTCGGAGTGTTTTGGACTGTTTTGTAGAGTACCGGAGTGCTTGAGAGTTTTTTGGTGTGTTTCTGGAGTGTTTGGGAGTGACTGTTTAGAAGCGAGTGTTCTGGAGTGTTTGGAGGGTTTTGGAGTGTATGGAACTGTTGTGGACGGTTTGGGAGTGTGTTGGAGTGTTTTAGAGTGTTTTGAGTAATTGCGTAGAAGCGAGTGTATTGGAGTGTTATAGAGTGGTTTGGAGTCTTTTGGTGTGTTTTGAGTGTGTGCTTAGAAGCGAATGTTCTGGAGTGTTTATGGAGTGTTTTCCACTGTTTTGTAGAGTTTCTAACTGTTTCTGACTGTTTTGGAGAGTTTGGGGACTGTTTTGGAGTGTTTTGGATTGTTTTGGAGTGTTTTGAGTGATTGCTTAGAAGCGAAAGTTCTGGAGTGTTATGGAGTGTTTTCCACTGTTTTGTAGAGTTTCTAACTGTTTCTGACTGTTTTGGAGAGTTTGGGACTGTTTTGGAGTGTTTTGGATTGTTTTGGATTGTTTTGGAGTGTTATGGTGTTTTCGTCTGTTTTGGACTGTTTTCCAGTGTTGTGGAGTGTTCTAGTGTGTTTTTGAGTTATATTGTGTTTTGGAGTGTTTGGAGTGGTTTGGATTGTTTGGGCGTGACTGTTTTGATGCGAGTGATATAGCGTGTTATAGAGGGCTTCGGAGTGTATTCGAGTGTTTTCGAGTGTATGGGACTGTTTTGGAGGTTTTGGGAGTGTGCTGGCGTGTTTTGTAGTGTATTAGTGTTTTGGATTGAGTGTTTTTCGGAGTGTTTTGTATTTTTTGAGTGTTGTGGTGTTATGGTGTGTTTTGGACTGTTTTGGAGTGTTGTGGAGTATTCTGGAGTGTTTTTTGAGTTATGTCGTGTATTGAAGTGTTTTTGGAGTGGATTGGAGTGTTTGGGGAGTGACTGATTTGAACCGAGTGTTTTGGAGTGTTTTAGAGGGTTTCGGAGTGTATATGACTGTTTTAGAGTGTTTGAGAGTGTTTTGGACTCTTTTGGTGTGTTTTGGATAGTTTTTGTGTGCCTGTTGAGTTATGGAGTGTTTTAGAGTGACTGCTTAGTAGCCAGTGTTTTGGTGTGCTTTGGAGTGTTATGGAGTGTTTTGAAGTGTTTCGTAGAGAATGGGACTGTTTTGGAGAGTTTGGGAGTGTGTTGGAGTGGTTGTGCCGTGCTTTGAATTTTTGGAGCGAGTCGTTTGGAGTATTTCGGACTGTTTTGTAGTGTTTTGGAGTGTTTGGGGAGTATTTTGTAATGTATTGGAGTGCTGTGGTGTTTTGGTGTGTTTTGGACTGTTTTGGAGTGTTCTGGTGTGTTTTTGAGTTATGTCGTGTTTTGGAGTAGTGTGGAGTGTTTGGGAGTGACTGTGTTTTGGTGTGTTTTAGAGGTTTTCGGTGCGTATTCTAGTGTTTTGGAGTGTATGGGACTGTTTTGGCTGTTTTGGGAGTGTGCTCGCGTGTTGTGGAGTGTTTTGTAGTGTATTAGAGTGTTTTGGATTGAGTGATTAGAAGCGAGTGTTTTGGAGTATTTTGGAGTGTAATGGACTGTTTTGTAGAGATTCGGACTGCTTGGTACTGTTTGGCGTGTTTGGGAGTGTTTTGGTGTTGTGCAGTGCTTTGCACTGTTTTGCAGTGTTTTGAATTTTTAAAAGCTAGTGTTTTGGAGTGTTTAAGAGGGTTTCGGAGTGTATGGGACTCTTTTGGAGTGTTTG
>NC_141001.1:2627943-2643990 GCF_052327205.1 Somniosus microcephalus | reverse complement strand
CAATCCACTCCAAAACACTTCAAAACACGACGTAACTCAAAAACACATCACAACACTCCACAACACTCCAAAACAGTCCAAAACACACCAAAACACTCCAAAGCAATATAAAACACTCCAAAACTCTTCCAAACACTCGCAAATTCTCGCTTCTAAACACTCAATCCAAAACACCCCAATACACTACAAAATACTGCACAACACTCCAACACACTTCCAAACTCTCCAAAACAGTCCCATACACTACGAAACACTTCAAATCACTTCACAACACTCGAAAAGAGTCCAAAACACTCGGTTCCAAACAATCACTCCCAAACACTCCAATCCACTCCAAAACACTTCAAAACACGACATATTTCAAGAACACACCAGAACACTCCACAACATTCCAAAACAGTCCAAAACACACCAGAACACTCCAAAACAATATAAAACACTCCCAAATTCTCGCTTCTAAACATTCTATCCAAAACAGTCCAATACACTACAAAACACTCCGACACACTCCCAACCACTGCAAATCAGTCCCATACACTACTAAACACTTCAAAACACTCCATAACACTCCGACACACTCCAACACACTGGCTACTAAGCAGTCACTCCAAAACACTCAACAGCACACCTAAACGATCCAAAACACACTAAAAGAGTCCAAAGCACTCCCAAACACTCCAGAAGAGTCCCATACACTTCGAAACCCTCTAAAACACTCCAAAACACTTCAAAACACGACGTCACTCAAAAACCCACCACAACACTCCAAAACAGTCCAAAACACACCAAAACAGCAAACTACAAAATACTGCACAACACTCCAACACACTTCCAAACTCTCCAAAACAGTCCCATACACTACGAAACACTTCAAATCACTTCACAACACTCCAAAACAGTCCAATACACTCGGTTCCAAACAATCACTCCCAAACACGCCAATCCATTCCAGAACACTTCAAAACATGACATATTTCAAGAACACACCAGAACACTCCACAACACTCCAAAACAGTCCATAACACACAAAAACACCAAAACACTCCAAAACAATATAAAACACTCCAAAACACTCCCAAACACTCGAAAATTCTCGCATCTAAACACTCAATCCAAAACACTCCAATACACTGCAAAGCACTGCACAACACTCAACACACTTCCAAACTCGCCAAAACAGTCCCATACACTACGAAACACTTCAAAACACTTCACAACACTCCAAAACACTCGGTTCAAAACAGTCACTCCCAAACACTCCAATCCATTCCAAAACACTTCAAAACACGACATAAGTCAGAAACACACCAGAACACTCCACAACACTCCAAAACAGTCCAAAACACACCAAAACACTCCAAAACAATATAAAGCACTCCAAAATACCCCCAAACACTCGAAAATTCTCGCTTCTAAACACTCCATCCATAACACTCCAATACACTCCAAAACACTCCCAAACACTCGAAAATTCTCGCATCTAAACACTCAATCCAAAACACTCCAATACACTACAAAGCACTGCACAACACTCAACACACTTCCAAACTCGCCAAAACAGTCCCATACACTACGAAACACTTCAAAACACTTCACAACACTCCAAAACACTCGGTTCAAAACAGTCACTCCCAAACACTCCAATCCATTCCAAAACACTTCAAAACACGACATAAGTCAGAAACACACCAGAACACTCCACAACACTCCAAAACAGTCCAAAACACAACAAAACACTCCAAAACAATATAAAGCACTCCAAAATACCCCCAAACACTCGAAAATTCTCGCTTCTAAACACTCCATCCATAACACTCCAATACACTACAAAACACTCCAAAACACTCGGTTCAAAACAATCAATCCCAAACACTCCAATCCACTCCAATCCACTTCAAAACACGACATAACTCAAAAACACACCAGAACACTCCACAACACTCCAAAACAGTCCAACTCACTCCAAAACAATATATGACACTCCAAAATACTCCCAAACACTAAAAATTCTCGCTTCTAAACACTCAATCCAAAACACCCCAATACACTCCAAAACAGTCCAAAACACTCGTTTCAAAACAATCACTCCCAAACACTCCAATCCACTCCAAAACACTTCAAAACACGACGTAACTCAAAAACACATCACAACACTCCACAACACTCCAAAACAGTCCAAAACACACCAAAACACTCCAAAGCAATATAAAACACTCCAAAACTCTTCCAAACACTCGCAAATTCTCGCTTCTAAACACTCAATCCAAAACACCCCAATACACTACAAAATACTGCACAACACTCCAACACACTTCCAAACTCTCCAAAACAGTCCCATACACTACGAAACACTTCAAATCACTTCACAACACTCGAAAAGAGTCCAAAACACTCGGTTCCAAACAATCACTCCCAAACACTCCAATCCACTCCAAAACACTTCAAAACACGACATATTTCAAGAACACACCAGAACACTCCACAACATTCCAAAACAGTCCAAAACACACCAGAACACTCCAAAACAATATAAAACACTCCCAAATTCTCGCTTCTAAACATTCTATCCAAAACAGTCCAATACACTACAAAACACTCCGACACACTCCCAACCACTGCAAATCAGTCCCATACACTACTAAACACTTCAAAACACTCCATAACACTCCGACACACTCCAACACACTGGCTACTAAGCAGTCACTCCAAAACACTCAACAGCACACCTAAACGATCCAAAACACACTAAAAGAGTCCAAAGCACTCCCAAACACTCCAGAAGAGTCCCATACACTTCGAAACCCTCTAAAACACTCCAAAACACTTCAAAACACGACGTCACTCAAAAACCCACCACAACACTCCAAAACAGTCCAAAACACACCAAAACACCAAACTACAAAATACTGCACAACACTCCAACACACTTCCAAACTCTCCAAAACAGTCCCATACACTACGAAACACTTCAAATCACTTCACAACACTCCAAAACAGTCCAATACACTCGGTTCCAAACAATCACTCCCAAACACGCCAATCCATTCCAGAACACTTCAAAACATGACATATTTCAAGAACACACCAGAACACTCCACAACACTCCAAAACAGTCCATAACACACAAAAACACCAAAACACTCCAAAACAATATAAAACACTCCAAAACACTCCCAAACACTCGAAAATTCTCGCATCTAAACACTCAATCCAAAACACTCCAATACACTGCAAAGCACTGCACAACACTCAACACACTTCCAAACTCGCCAAAACAGTCCCATACACTACGAAACACTTCAAAACACTTCACAACACTCCAAAACACTCGGTTCAAAACAGTCACTCCCAAACACTCCAATCCATTCCAAAACACTTCAAAACACGACATAAGTCAGAAACACACCAGAACACTCCACAACACTCCAAAACAGTCCAAAACACACCAAAACACTCCAAAACAATATAAAGCACTCCAAAATACCCCCAAACACTCGAAAATTCTCGCTTCTAAACACTCCATCCATAACACTCCAATACACTCCAAAACACTCCCAAACACTCGAAAATTCTCGCATCTAAACACTCAATCCAAAACACTCCAATACACTACAAAGCACTGCACAACACTCAACACACTTCCAAACTCGCCAAAACAGTCCCATACACTACGAAACACTTCAAAACACTTCACAACACTCCAAAACACTCGGTTCAAAACAGTCACTCCCAAACACTCCAATCCATTCCAAAACACTTCAAAACACGACATAAGTCAGAAACACACCAGAACACTCCACAACACTCCAAAACAGTCCAAAACACAACAAAACACTCCAAAACAATATAAAGCACTCCAAAATACCCCCAAACACTCGAAAATTCTCGCTTCTAAACACTCCATCCATAACACTCCAATACACTACAAAACACTCCAAAACACTCGGTTCAAAACAATCAATCCCAAACACTCCAATCCACTCCAATCCACTTCAAAACACGACATAACTCAAAAACACACCAGAACACTCCACAACACTCCAAAACAGTCCAACTCACTCCAAAACAATATATGACACTCCAAAATACTCCCAAACACTAAAAATTCTCGCTTCTAAACACTCAATCCAAAACACCCCAATACACTCCAAAACAGTCCAAAACACTCGTTTCAAAACAATCACTCCCAAACACTCCAATCCACTCCAAAACACTTCAAAACACGACGTAACTCAAAAACACATCACAACACTCCACAACACTCCAAAACAGTCCAAAACACACCAAAACACTCCAAAACAATATAAAACACTCCAAAACTCTTCCAAACACTCGCAAATTCTCGCTTCTAAACATTCAATCCAAAACACTCCAATACACTACAAAATACTGCACAACACTCCAACACACTTCGAAACTGTCCAAAACAGTCCCATACACTACGAAACACTTCAAATCACTTCACAACACTCGAAAAGAGTCCAAAACACTCGGTTCCAAACAATCACTCCCAAACACTCCAATCCACTCCAAAACACTTCAAAACACGACATATTTCAAGAACACACCAGAACACTCCACAACATTCCAAAACAGTCCAAAACACACCAGAACACTCCAAAACAATATAAAACACTCCCAAATTCTCGCTTCTAAACATTCTATCCAAAACAGTCCAATACACTACAAAACACTCCGACACACTCCCAACCACTGCAAATCAGTCCCATACACTACTAAGCACTTCAAAACACTCCATAACACTCCGACACACTCCAACACACTGGCTACTAAGCAGTCACTCCAAAACACTCAACAGCACACCTAAACGATCCAAAACACACTAAAAGAGTCCAAAGCACTCCCAAACACTCCAGAAGAGTCCCATACACTTCGAAACCCTCTAAAACACTCCAAAACACTTCAAAACACGACGTAACTCAAAAACCCACCACAACACTCCACAACACTCCAAAACAGTCCAAAACACACCAAAACACCAAAACACTCCAATACACTACAAAATACTGCACAACACTCCAACACACTTCCAAACTCTCCAAAACAGTCCCATACACTACGAAACACTTCAAATCACTTCACAACACTCCAAAACAGTCCAATACACTCGGTTCCAAACAATCACTCCCAAACACTCCAATCCATTCCAGAACACTTCAAAACATGACATATTTCAAGAACACACCAGAACACTCCACAACACTCCAAAACAGTCCATAACACACAAAAACACCAAAACACTCCAAAACAATATAAAACACTCCAAAACACTCGAAAATTCTCGCATCTAAACACTCAATCCAAAACACTCCAATACACTACAAAGCACTGCACAACACTCAACACACTTCCAAACTCGCCAAAACAGTCCCATACACTACGAAACACTTCAAAACACTTCACAACACTCCAAAACACTCGGTTCAAAACAGTCACTCCCAAACACTCCAATCCACTCCAATCCACTTCAAAACACGACATAAGTCAGAAACACACCAGAACACTCCACAACACTCCAAAACAGTCCAAAACACAACAAAACACTCCAAAACAATATAAAGCACTCCAAAATACCCCCAAACACTCGAAAATTCTCGCTTCTAAACACTCCATCCATAACACTCCAATACACTACAAAACACTCCAAAACACTCGGTTCAAAACAATCAATCCCAAACACTCCAATCCACTCCAATCCACTTCAAAACACGACATAACTCAAAAACACACCAGAACACTCCACAACACTCCAAAACAGTCCAACTCACTCCAAAACAATATATGACACTCCAAAATACTCCCAAACACTAAAAATTCTCGCTTCTAAACACTCAATCCAAAACACCCCAATACACTCCAAAACACTTCAAAACACGACGTAACTCAAAAACACATCACAACACTCCACAACACTCCAAAACAGTCCAAAACACACCAAAACACTCCAAAACAATATAAAACACTCCAAAACTCTTCCAAACACTCGCAAATTCTCGCTTCTAAACACTCAATCCAAAACACCCCAATACACTACAAAATACTGCACAACACTCCAACACACTTCCAAACTCTCCAAAACAGTCCCATACACTACGAAACACTTCAAATCACTTCACAACACTCGAAAAGAGTCCAAAACACTCGGTTCCAAACAATCACTCCCAAACACTCCAATCCACTCCAAAACACTTCAAAACACGACATATTTCAAGAACACACCAGAACACTCCACAACATTCCAAAACAGTCCAAAACACACCAGAACACTCCAAAACAATATAAAACACTCCCAAATTCTCGCTTCTAAACATTCTATCCAAAACAGTCCAATACACTACAAAACACTCCGACACACTCCCAACCACTGCAAATCAGTCCCATACACTACTAAACACTTCAAAACACTCCATAACACTCCGACACACTCCAACACACTGGCTACTAAGCAGTCACTCCAAAACACTCAACAGCACACCTAAACGATCCAAAACACACTAAAAGAGTCCAAAGCACTCCCAAACACTCCAGAAGAGTCCCATACACTTCGAAACCCTCGAAAACACTCCAAAACACTTCAAAACACGACGTCACTCAAAAACCCACCACAACACTCCAAAACAGTCCAAAACACACCAAAACACCAAACTACAAAATACTGCACAACACTCCAACACACTTCCAAACTCTCCAAAACAGTCCCATACACTACGAAACACTTCAAATCACTTCACAACACTCCAAAACAGTCCAATACACTCGGTTCCAAACAATCACTCCCAAACACGCCAATCCATTCCAGAACACTTCAAAACATGACATATTTCAAGAACACACCAGAACACTCCACAACACTCCAAAACAGTCCATAACACACAAAAACACCAAAACACTCCAAAACAATATAAAACACTCCAAAACACTCCCAAACACTCGAAAATTCTCGCATCTAAACACTCAATCCAAAACACTCCAATACACTACAAAGCACTGCACAACACTCAACACACTTCCAAACTCGCCAAAACAGTCCCATACACTACGAAACACTTCAAAACACTTCACAACACTCCAAAACACTCGGTTCAAAACAGTCACTCCCAAACACTCCAATCCATTCCAAAACACTTCAAAACACGACATAAGTCAGAAACACACCAGAACACTCCACAACACTCCAAAACAGTCCAAAACACACCAAAACACTCCAAAACAATATAAAGCACTCCAAAATACCCCCAAACACTCGAAAATTCTCGCTTCTAAACACTCCATCCATAACACTCCAATACACTACAAAACACTCCAAAACACTCGGTTCAAAACAATCAATCCCAAACACTCCAATCCACTCCAATCCACTTCAAAACACGACATAACTCAAAAACACACCAGAACACTCCACAACACTCCAAAACAGTCCAACTCACTCCAAAACAATATATGACACTCCAAAATACTCCCAAACACTAAAAATTCTCGCTTCTAAACACTCAATCCAAAACACCCCAATACACTCCAAAACAGTCCAAAACACTCGTTTCAAAACAATCACTCCCAAACACTCCAATCCACTCCAAAACACTTCAAAACACGACGTAACTCAAAAACACATCACAACACTCCACAACACTCCAAAACAGTCCAAAACACACCAAAACACTCCAAAACAATATAAAACACTCCAAAACTCTTCCAAACACTCGCAAATTCTCGCTTCTAAACATTCAATCCAAAACACTCCAATACACTACAAAATACTGCACAACACTCCAACACACTTCGAAACTCTCCAAAACAGTCCCATACACTAGGAAACACTTCAAATCACTTCACAACACTCGAAAAGAGTCCAAAACACTCGGTTCCAAACAATCACTCCCAAACACTCCAATCCACTCCAAAACACTTCAAAACACGACATATTTCAAGAACACACCAGAACACGCCACAACATTCCAAAACAGTCCAAAACACACCAGAACACTCCAAAACAATATAAAACACTCCCAAATTCTCGCTTCTAAACATTCTATCCAAAACAGTCCAATACACTACAAAACACTCCGACACACTCCCAACCACTGCAAATCAGTCCCATACACTACTAAACACTTCAAAACACTCCATAACACTCCGACACACTCCAACACACTGGCTACTAAGCAGTCACTCCAAAACACTCAACAGCACACCTAAACGATCCAAAACACACTAAAAGAGTCCAAAGCACTCCCAAACACTCCAGAAGAGTCCCATACACTTCGAAACCCTCTAAAACACTCCAAAACACTTCAAAACACGACGTAACTCAAAAACCCACCACAACACTCCACAACACTCCAAAACAGTCCAAAACACACCAAAACACCAAAACACTCCAATACACTACAAAATACTGCACAACACTCCAACACACTTCCAAACTCTCCAAAACAGTCCCATACACTACGAAACACTTCAAATCACTTCACAACACTCCAAAACAGTCCAATACACTCGGTTCCAAACAATCACTCCCAAACACTCCAATCCATTCCAGAACACTTCAAAACATGACATATTTCAAGAACACACCAGAACACTCCACAACACTCCAAAACAGTCCATAACACACAAAAACACCAAAACACTCCAAAACAATATAAAACACTCCAAAACACTCGAAAATTCTCGCATCTAAACACTCAATCCAAAACACTCCAATACACTACAAAGCACTGCACAACACTCAACACACTTCCAAACTCGCCAAAACAGTCCCATACACTACGAAACACTTCAAAACACTTCACAACACTCCAAAACACTCGGTTCAAAACAGTCACTCCCAAACACTCCAATCCACTCCAATCCACTTCAAAACACGACATAACTCAAAAACACACCAGAACACTCCACAACACTCCAAAACAGTCCAACTCACTCCAAAACAATATATGACACTCCAAAATACTCCCAAACACTAAAAATTCTCGCTTCTAAACATTCAATCCAAAACACCCCAATACACTCCAAAACAGTCCAAAACACTCGTTTCAAAACAATCACTCCCAAACACTCCAATCCACTCCAAAACACTTCAAAACACGACGTAACTCAAAAACACATCACAACACTCCACAACACTCCAAAACAGTCCAAAACACACCAAAACACTCCAAAACAATATAAAACACTCCAAAACTCTTCCAAACACTCGCAAATTCTCGCTTCTAAACATTCAATCCAAAACACTCCAATACACTACAAAGCACTGCACAACACTCAACACACTTCCAAACTCGCCAAAACAGTCCCATACACTACGAAACACTTCAAAACACTTCACAACACTCCAAAACACTCGGTTCAAAACAGTCACTCCCAAACACTCCAATCCATTCCAAACCACTTCAAAACACGACATAAGTCAGAAACACACCAGAACACTCCACAACACTCCAAAACAGTCCAAAACACAACAAAACACTCCAAAACAATATAAAGCACTCCAAAATACCCCCAAACACTCGAAAATTCTCGCTTCTAAACACTCCATCCATAACACTCCAATACACTACAAAACACTCCAAAACACTCGGTTCAAAACAATCAATCCCAAACACTCCAATCCACTCCAATCCACTTCAACACACGACATAACTCAAAAACACACCAGAACACTCCACAACACTCCAAAACAGTCCAACTCACTCCAAAACAATATATGACACTCCAAAATACTCCCAAACACTAAAAATTCTCGCTTCTAAACACTCAATCCAAAACACCCCAATACACTCCAAAACAGTCCAAAACACTCGTTTCAAAACAATCACTCCCAAACACTCCAATCCACTCCAAAACACTTCAAAACACGACGTAACTCAAAAACACATCACAACACTCCACAACACTCCAAAACAGTCCAAAACACACCAAAACACTCCAAAACAATATAAAACACTCCAAAACTCTTCCAAACACTCGCAAATTCTCGCTTCTAAACATTCAATCCAAAACACTCCAATACACTACAAAGCACTGCACAACACTCAACACACTTCCAAACTCGCCAAAACAGTCCCATACACTACGAAACACTTCAAAACACTTCACAACACTCCAAAACACTCGGTTCAAAACAGTCACTCCCAAACACTCCAATCCATTCCAAACCACTTCAAAACACGACATAAGTCAGAAACACACCAGAACACTCCACAACACTCCAAAACAGTCCAAAACACAACAAAACACTCCAAAACAATATAAAGCACTCCAAAATACCCCCAAACACTCGAAAATTCTCGCTTCTAAACACTCCATCCATAACACTCCAATACACTACAAAACACTCCAAAACACTCGGTTCAAAACAATCAATCCCAAACACTCCAATCCACTCCAATCCACTTCAAAACACGACATAACTCAAAAACACACCAGAACACTCCACAACACTCCAAAACAGTCCAACTCACTCCAAAACAATATATGACACTCCAAAATACTCCCAAACACTAAAAATTCTCGCTTCTAAACACTCAATCCAAAACACCCCAATACACTCCAAAACAGTCCAAAACACTCGTTTCAAAACAATCACTCCCAAACACTCCAATCCACTCCAAAACACTTCAAAACACGACGTAACTCAAAAACACATCACAACACTCCACAACACTCCAAAACAGTCCAAAACACACCAAAACACTCCAAAACAATATAAAACACTCCAAAACTCTTCCAAACACTCGCAAATTCTCGCTTCTAAACATTCAATCCAAAACACTCCAATACACTACAAAATACTGCACAACACTCCAACACACTTCGAAACTCTCCAAAACAGTCCCATACACTACGAAACACTTCAAATCACTTCACAACACTCGAAAAGAGTCCAAAACACTCGGTTCCAAACAATCACTCCCAAACACTCCAATCCACTCCAAAACACTTCAAAACACGACATATTTCAAGAACACACCAGAACACTCCACAACATTCCAAAACAGTCCAAAACACACCAGAACACTCCAAAACAATATAAAACACTCCCAAATTCTCGCTTCTAAACATTCTATCCAAAACAGTCCAATACACTACAAACCACTCCGACACACTCCCAACCACTGCAAATCAGTCCCATACACTACTAAACACTTCAAAACACTCCATAACACTCCGACACACTCCAACACACTGGCTACTAAGCAGTCACTCCAAAACACTCAACAGCACACCTAAACGATCCAAAACACACTAAAAGAGTCCAAAGCACTCCCAAACACTCCAGAAGAGTCCCATACACTTCGAAACCCTCTAAAACACTCCAAAACACTTCAAAACACGACGTAACTCAAAAACCCACCACAACACTCCACAACACTCCAAAACAGTCCAAAACACACCAAAACACCAAAACACTCCAATACACTACAAAATACTGCACAACACTCCAACACACTTCCAAACTCTCCAAAACAGTCCCATACACTACGAAACACTTCAAATCACTTCACAACACTCCAAAACAGTCCAATACACTCGGTTCCAAACAATCACTCCCAAACACGCCAATCCATTCCAGAACACTTCAAAACATGACATATTTCAAGAACACACCAGCAGAACACTCCACAACACTCCAAAACAGTCCATAACACACAAAAACACCAAAACACTCCAAAACAATATAAAACACTCCAAAACACTCCCAAACACTCGAAAATTCTCGCATCTAAACACTCAATCCAAAACACTCCAATACACTACAAAGCACTGCACAACACTCAACACACTTCCAAACTCGCCAAAACAGTCCCATACACTACGAAACACTTCAAAACACTTCACAACACTCCAAAACACTCGGTTCAAAACAGTCACTCCCAAACACTCCAATCCATTCCAAAACACTTCAAAACACGACATAAGTCAGAAACACACCAGAACACTCCACAACACTCCAAAACAGTCCAAAACACACCAAAACACTCCAAAACAATATAAAGCACTCCAAAATACCCCCAAACACTCGAAAATTCTCGCTTCTAAACACTCCATCCATAACACTCCAATACACTACAAAACACTCCAAAACACTCGGTTCAAAACAATCAATCCCAAACACTCCAATCCACTCGCAATCCACTTCAAAACACGACATAACTCAAAAACACACCAGAACACTCCCACAACACTCCAAAACAGTCCAACTCACTCCAAAACAATATATGACACTCCCAAAATACTCCCAAACACTAAAAATTCTCGCTTCTAAACACTCAATCCAAAACACCCCAATACACTCCAAAACAGTCCAAAACACTCGTTTCAAAACAATCACTCCCAAACACTCCAATCCACTCCAAAACACTTCAAAACACGACGTAACTCAAAAACACATCACAACACTCCACAACACTCCAAAACAGTCCAAAACACACCAAAACACTCCAAAACAATATAAAACACTCCAAAACTCTTCCAAACACTCGCAAATTCTCGCTTCTAAACATTCAATCCAAAACACTCCAATACACTACAAAATACTGCACAACACTCCAACACACTTCGAAACTCTCCAAAACAGTCCCATACACTACGAAACACTTCAAATCACTTCACAACACTCGAAAAGAGTCCAAAACACTCGGTTCCAAACAATCACTCCCAAACACTCCAATCCACTCCAAACACTTCAAAACACGACATATTTCAAGAACACACCAGAACACTCCACAACATTCCAAAACAGTCCAAAACACACCAGAACACTACAAAACAATATAAAACACTCCCAAATTCTCGCTTCTAAACATTCTATCCAAAACAGTCCAATACACTACAAAACACTCCGACACACTCCCAACCACTGCAAATCAGTCCCATACACTACTAAACACTTCAAAACACTCCATAACACTCCGACACACTCCAACACACTGCTACTAAGCAGTCACTCCAAAACACTCAACAGCACACCTAAACGATCCAAAACACACTAAAAGAGTCCAAAGCACTCCAAACACTCCAGAAGAGTCCCATACACTTCGAAACCCTCTAAAACACTCCAAAACACTTCAAAACACGACGTAACTCAAAAACCCACCACAACACTCCACAACACTCCAAAACAGTCCAAAACACACCAAAACACCAAAACACTCCAATACACTACAAAATACTGCACAACACTCCAACACACTTCCAAACTCTCCAAAACAGTCCCATACACTACGAAACACTTCAAATCACTTCACAACACTCCAAAACAGTCCAATACACTCGGTTCCAAACAATCACTCCCAAACACTCCAATCCATTCCAGAACACTTCAAAACATGACATATTTCAAGAACACACCAGAACACTCCACAACACTCCAAAACAGTCCATAACACACAAAAACACCAAAACACTCCAAAACAATATAAAACACTCCAAAACACTCGAAAATTCTCGCATCTAAACACTCAATCCAAAACACTCCAATACACTACAAAGCACTGCACAACACTCAACACACTTCCAAACTCGCCAAAACAGTCCATACACTACGAAACACTTCAAAACACTTCACAACACTCCAAAACACTCGGTTCAAAACAGTCACTCCCAAACACTCCAATCCACTCCAATCCACTTCAAAACACGACATAACTCAAAAACACACCAGAACACTCCACAACACTCCAAAACAGTCCAACTCACTCCAAAACAATATATGACACTCCAAAATACTCCCAAACACTAAAAATTCTCGCTTCTAAACACTCAATCCAAAACACCCCAATACACTCCAAAACAGTCCAAAACACTCGTTTCAAAACAATCACTCCCAAACACTCCAATCCACTCCAAAACACTTCAAACACGACGTAACTCAAAAACACATCACAACACTCCACAACACTCCAAAACAGTCCAAAACACACCAAAACACTCCAAAACAATATAAAACACTCCAAAACTCTTCCAAACACTCGCAAATTCTCGCTTCTAAACATTCAATCCAAAACACTCCAATACACTACAAAATACTGCACAACACTCCAACACACTTCGAAACTCTCCAAAACAGTCCCATACACTACGAAACACTTCAAATCACTTCACAACACTCGAAAAGAGTCCAAAACACTCGGTTCCAAACAATCACTCCCAAACACTCCAATCCACTCCAAAACACTTGAAAACACGACATATTTCAAGAACACACCAGAACACTCCACAACATTCCAAAACAGTCCAAAACACACCAGAACACTCCAAAACAATATAAAACACTCCCAAATTCTCGCTTCTAAACATTCTGATCCAAAACAGTCCAATACACTACAAAACACTCCGACACACTCCCAACCACTGCAAATCAGTCCCATACACTACTAAACACTTCAAAAACACTCCATAACACTCCGACACACTCCAACACACTGGCTACTAAGCAGTCACTCCAAAACACTCAACAGCACACCTAAACGATCCAAAACACACTAAAAGAGTCCAAAGCACTCCCAAACACTCCAGAAGAGTCCCATACACTTCGAAACCCTCTAAAACACTCCAAAACACTTCAAAACACGACGTAACTCAAAAACCCACCACAACACTCCACAACACTCCAAAACAGTCCAAAACACACCAAAACACCAAAACACTCCAATACACTACAAAATACTGCACAACACTCCAACACACTTCCAAACTCTCCAAAACAGTCCCATACACTACGAAACACTTCAAATCACTTCACAACACTCCAAAACAGTCCAATACACTCGGTTCCAAACAATCACTCCCAAACACTCCAATCCATTCCAGAACACTTCAAAACATGACATATTTCAAGAACACACCAGAACACTCCACAACACTCCAAAACAGTCCATAACACACAAAAACACCAAAACACTCCAAAACAATATAAAACACTCCAAAACACTCGAAAATTCTCGCATCTAAACAATCATCCAAAACACTCCAATACACTACAAAGCACTGCACAACACTCAACACACTTCCAAACTCGCCAAAACAGTCCCATACACTACGAAACACTTCAAAACACTTCACAACACTCCAAAACACTCGGTTCAAAACAGTCACTCCCAAACACTCCAATCCACTCCAATCCACTTCAAAACACGACATAACTCAAAAACACACCAGAACACTCCACAACACTCCAAAACAGTCCAACTCACTCCAAAACAATATATGACACTCCAAAATACTCCCAAACACTAAAAATTCTCGCTTCTAAACATTCAATCCAAAACACCCCAATACACTCCAAAACAGTCCAAAGCACTCGTTTCAAAACAATCACTCCCAAACACTCCAATCCACTCCAAAACACTTCAAAACACGACGTAACTCAAAAACACATCACAACACTCCACAACACTCCAAAACAGTCCAAAACACACCAAAACACTCCAAAACAATATAAAACACTCCAAAACTCTTCCAAACACTCGCAAATTCTCGCTTCTATACATTCAATCCAAAACACTCCAATACACTACAAATACTGCACAACACTCCAACACACTTCGAAACTCTCCAAAACAGTCCCATACACTACGAAACACTTCAAATCACTTCACAACACTCGAAAAGAGTCCAAAACACTCGGTTCCAAACAATCACTCCCAAACACTCCAATCCACTCCAAAACACTTCAAAACACGACATATTTCAAGAACACACCAGAACACGCCACAACATTCCAAAACAGTCCAAAACACACCAGAACACTCCAAAACAATATAAAACACTCCCAAATTCTCGCTTCTAAACATTCTATCCAAAACAGTCCAATACACTACAAAACACTCCGACACACTCCAACCACTGCAAATCAGTCCCATACACTACTAAACACTTCAAAACACTCCATAACACTCCGACACACTCCAACACACTGGCTACTAAGCAGTCACTCCAAAACACTCAACAGCACACCTAAACGATCCAAAACACACTAAAAGAGTCCAAAGCACTCCCAAACACTCCAGAAGAGTCCCATAC
>NC_141001.1:2605743-2627443 GCF_052327205.1 Somniosus microcephalus | reverse complement strand
TCCACTTCAAAACACGACATAACTCAATAACACACAGAACACTCCTCAACACTCCAAAACAGTCCCATACACTACGAAACACTTCAAAGCACTTCACAACACTCCAAAACAGTCCAAAACACTCGGTTCAAAACAGTCACTCCCAAACACACCAATCCCACACCAAAACACGAAATACTCAAAAACGCACCAGAGCACTCCACAACACTCCAAATCAGTCCAAAACACACCAAAACAATATAACACACTCCAAAATAATCCCAAACACTCGAAAATTTTCGCTTCTAAACTTTCAATCCAAAACACTCCAATACACTACAAAACACTCCAGAACACTCGGTTCAAAACAATCACTCCCAAAATCTCCAATCCACTCCAATCCACTTCAAAACACGAAATAACTCAAAAACACACCAGAGCACTACAAAACACTCCAAAAACACTCGGTTCAAAACAGTCACTCCAAACACACCAATCCACTCCAACACAACACAAAACACTCCAAATTGTCGCTTCAAAACAGTCACTCCCAAACACTCCGATCCTCTTCAAAACACAACATAACTCAAAAACACACCAGAACACTCCACAACACTCCAAAACAGTCCAAAACACACCAAAACACCACAACACAATAGAAAACACTCCAAAACACTCCGAAGCAATCGAAAATTCTCACTTCTAAACACTCCATCCAAAACACTCCAATACACTACAAAGCACTGCACAACACTCCAACACACTTCCAAACTCTCCAAAAGAGTCTCATACACTACAAAACACTTCAAAACACTTCGCAACACTCCAAAACAGTCCAAAACACTCGGTTCAAAACAGTCACTCCCAAACACTCCACTCCACTCCAAAACACTTCAAAGCACGACATAACTCAGAAACGCACCAGAAAACTCCACAACACTCCAAATCAGTCCAAAACACACCAAAACACTCCAAAACAAAATAAAACACTTCAAAATTCTCCCAAACACTCGATAATTCTCGCTTCTAAACACTCAATCCAAAACACTCCACTACACTCCCAAACACTCCAATCCACTCCAATCCACTTCAAAACACCAAATAACTGAAAAACGCAGCAGAACACTCCACAACACTCCCAATCAGTCCATAACACACCAAAACAATATAAATCACTCCAGAATACTCCCAAACACTCGAAAATTCTCGCTTTTAAACACTCAATCCAAAACACTCCAATACACAACAAAACACTCCAAAACACTCGGTTCAAACAGTCACTCCCAAACACACCAATCCACTCCAAAACACTTCAAAACACGACATAACTCAAAACGCACCAGAACACTCCACAACACTCCAAATCAGTCCAAAACACACCAAAACACGGTTCAAAACACTCACTTGCAAAGACGCCAATCCACTCCAATCCACTTCAAAACACGACATAACTCAATAACACACCAGAACACTCCTCAACACTCCAAAACAGTCCCATACACTACGAAACACTTCAAAGCACTTCACAACACTCCAAAACACTTCAAAACACGAAATAACTCAAAAACGCACCAGAACACTCCACAACACTCCAAATCAGTCCAAAACACACCAAAACAATATAACACACTCCAAAATAATCCCAAACACTCGAAAATTCTCGCTTCTAAACTTTCAATCCAAAACACTCCAATACACTCCAAAACACTCGGTTCAAAACAGGCACTCCCAAAATCTCCAATCCACTCCAATCCACTTCAAAACACGAAATAACTCATAAACACACCAGAGCACTACAAAACACTCCAAAAACACTCGGTTCAAAACAGTCACTCCTAAACACACCAATCCACTCCAACACAACACAAAACACTCCCAAATTCTCGCTTCAAAACAGTCACTCCCAAACACTCCGATCCACTTCAAAACACGACATAACTCAAAAACACACCAGAACACTCCACAACACTCCAAAACAGTCCAAAACACACCAAAACACCACAACACAATATAAAACACTCCAAAACACTCCGAAACAATCGAAAATTCTCACTTCTAAACACTCAATCCAAAACACTCCAATACACTACAAAGCACTGCACAACACTCCAACACACTTCCAAACTCTCCAAAAGAGTCTCATACACTACGAAACACTTCAAAACACTTCACAACAGTCCAAAACACACCAAAACACTCGGTTCAAAACACTCACTTCCAAAGACGCCAATCCACTCCAATCCACTTCAAAACACGACATAACTCAAAAACGCACCAGAACACTCCACAACACTCCAAATCAGTCCAAAACACACCAAAACAATATAACACACTCCAAAATAATACCAAACACTCGAAAATTCTCGCTTCTAAACTTTCAATCCAAAACACTCCAATACACTACAAAACACTCCAAAACACTCGTTTCAAAAAGACACTCCAAAATCTCCAATCCACTCCAATCCACTTCAAAACACGAAATAACCTCAAAAACACACCAGAGCACTACAAAACACTCCAAAAATACTCGGTTCAAAACAGTCACTCCCAAACACACCAATCCACTCCAACACAACACAAAACACTCCCAAATTCCTCGCTTCAAAACAGTCACTCCCAAAACTCCGATCCACTTCAAAACACGAAATAACTAACACATCAGAACACTCCACAACACTCCAAAACAGTCCCATATACTACGAACCACTTCAAAACACTTCACAACACTCCAAAACAGTCCAAAACACTCGGTTCAAAACAGTCACTCCCAAACACTCCAATCCACTCCAAAACACTTCAAAACACGACTTAACTCAAAAACGCACCAGAACACTCCACAACACTCCAAATCAGTCCAAAACACACCAAAACACTCGGTTCAAAACACTCACTTCCAAAGACGCCAATCCACTCCAATCCACTTCAAAACACGACATAACTCAATAACACACCAGAACACTCCACAACACTCCAAAACAGTCCCATATACTACGAACCACTTCAAAACACTTCACAACACTCCAAAACAGTCCAAAACACTCGGTTCAAAACATTCACTCCCAAACACTCCAATCCACTCCAAAACACTTCAAAGCACGACATAACTCAGAAACGCACCAGAAAACTCCACAACACTCCAAATCAGTCCAAAACACACCAAAACACTCCAAAACAATATAAAACACTTCAAAATACTCCCAAACACTCGATAATTCTCGCTTCTAAACACTCAATCCAAAACACTCCAATACACTACAAAACACTCCAATCCACTCCAATCCACTTCAAAACACGAAATAACTCAAAAGCGCAGCAGAACACTCCACAACACTCCAAATCAGTCCATAACACACCAAAACAATATAAATCACTCCAGAATACTCCCAAACACTCGAAAATTCTCGCTTTTAAACATTCAATCCAAAACACTCCAATACACAACAAAACACTCCAAAACACTCGGTTCAAAACAGTCACTCCCAAACACACCAATCCACTCCAAAACACTTCAAAACACGACTTAACTCAAAACGCACCAGAACACTCCACAACACTCCAAATCAGTCCAAAACACACCAAAACACGGTTCAAAACACTCACTTGCAAAGACGCCAATCCACTCCAATCCACTTCAAAACACGACATAACTCAATAACACACCAGAACACTCCTCAACACTCCAAAACAGTCCCATACACTACGAAACGCTTCAAAGCACTTCACAACACTCCAAAACACTTCAAAACACGAAATAACTCAAAAACGCACCAGAACACTCCACAACACTCCAAATCAGTCCAAAACACACCAAAACCATATAACACACTCCAAAATAATCCCAAACACTCGAAAATTCACGCTTCTAAACTTTCAATCCAAAACACTCCAATACACTCCAAAAGACTCGGTTCAAAACAGACACTCCCAAAATCTCCAATCCACTCCAATCCACTTCAAAACACGAAATAACTCAAAAACACACCAGAGCACTACAAAACACTCCAAAAACACTCGGTTCAAAACAGTCACTCCCAAACACACCAATGCACTCCAACACAACACAAAACACTCCCAAATTCTCGCTTCAAAACAGTCACTCCCAAACACTCCGATCCACTTCAAAACACGACATAACTCAAAAACACACCAGAACACTACACAACACTCCACAACAGTCCAAAACACACCAAAACACCACAACACAATATAAAAGACTCCAAAACACTGCGAAACATTCGAAAATTCTCACTTCTAAACACTCAATCCAAAACACTCCAATACACTACAAAGCACTGCACAACACTCCAACACACTTCCAAACTCTCCAAAAGAGTCTCATACACTACGAAACACTTCAAAACACTTCACAACACTCCAAAACAGTCCAAAACACTCGGTTCAAAACAGTCACTCCCAAACACTCCACTAACTCCAAAACACTTCAAAGCACGACATAACTCAGAAACGCACCAGAAAATTCCACAACACTCCAAATCAGTCCAAAACACACCAAAACACTCCAAAACAATATAAAACACTTCAAAATACTCCCAAACTCTCGATAATTCTCGTTTCTAAACAATCAATCCAAAACACTCCAATACACTACAAAACACTCCAATCCACTGCAATCCACTTCAAAACACGAAATAACTCAAAAACGCAGCAAAACACTCCACAACACTCCAAATCAGTCCATAACACACCAAAACAATATAAATCACTCCAGAATACACCCAAACACTCGAAAATTCTCGCTTTTAAATACTCAATCCAAAACACTCCAATACACAACAAAACACTCCAAAACACTCGGTTCAAAACAATCACTCCCAAACACTCCAATCCACTCCAATCCACTTCAAAACACGAAATAACTCAAAAACACACCAGAACACTCCACAACACTCCAAAACAGTCCCATATACTACGAATCACTTCAAAACACTTCACAACACTCCAAAACAGTCCAAAACACTCGGTTCAAAACAGTCACTCCCAAACACTCCAATCCACTCCAAAACACTTCAAAACACGACTTAACTCAAAAACGCACCAGAACACTCCACAACACTCCAAATCAGTCCAAAACACACCAAAACAATATAACACACTCCAAAATAATCCCAAACACTCGACAATTCTCGCTTCTAAACTTTCAATCCAAAACACTCCAATACACTCCAAAACACTCCAAAACACTCGGTTCAAAACAGTCACTCCCAAATACTCCAATCCACTCCAATCCACTTCAAAACACGACATAACTCAAAAGCGCACCAGAACACTCCACAACACTCCAAATCAGTCCAAAACACACCAAAGCACTCGGTTCAAAACACTCACTTCCAAAGACGCCAATCCACTCCAATCCACTTCAAAACACGACATAACTCAATAACACACCAGAACACTCCTCAACACTCCAAAACAGTCCCATACACTACGAAACACTTCAAAGCACTTCACAACACTCCAAAACAGTCCAAAACACTCGGTTCAAAACAGTCACTCCCAAACACACCAATCCACACCAAAACACGAAATAACTCAAAAACGCACCAGAGCACTCCACAACACTCCAAATCAGTCCAAAACACACCAAAACAATATAACACACTCCAAAATAATCCCAAACACTCGAAAATTTTCGCTTCTAAACTTTCAATCCAAAACACTCCAATACACTACAAAACACTCCAGAACACTCGGTTCAAAACAATCACTCCCAAAATCTCCAATCCACTCCAATCCACTTCAAAACACGAAATAACTCAAAAACACACCAGAGCACTACAAAACACTCCAAAAACACTCGGTTCAAAACAGTCACTCCCAAACACACCAATCCACTCCAACACAACACAAAACACTCCCAAATTGTCGCTTCAAAACAGTCACTCCCAAACACTCCGATCCACTTCAAAACACGACATAACTCAAAAACACACCAGAACACTCCACAACACTCCAAAACAGTCCAAAACACACCAAAACACCACAACACAATAGAAAACACTCCAAAACACTCCGAAGCAATCGAAAATTCTCACTTCTAAACACTCAATCCAAAACACTCCAATACACTACAAAGCACTGCACAACACTCCAACACACTTCCAAACTCTCCAAAAGAGTCTCATACACTACAAAACACTTCAAAACACTACACAACACTCCAAAACAGTCCAAAACACTCGGTTCAAAACAGTCACTCCCAAACACTCCACTCCACTCAAAACACTTCAAAGCACGACATAACTCAGAAACGCACCAGAAAACTCCAGAACACTCCAAATCAGTCCAAAACACACCAAAACACTCCAAAACAATATAAAACACTTCAAAATACTCCCAAACACTCGATAATTCTCGCTTCTAAACACTCAATCCAAAACACTCCAATACACTCCCAAACACTCCAATCCACTCCAAAACACTTCAAAACACGACTTAACTCAAAAACGCACCAGAACATTCCACAACACTCCAAATCAGTCCAAAACACACCAAAACACTCGGTTCAAAACACTCACTTCCAAAGACGCCAATCCACTCCAATCCACTTCAAAACACGACATAACTCAAAAACGCACCAGAACACTCCACAACACTCCAAATCAGTCCAAAACACACCAAAACAATATAACACACTCCAAAATAATACCAAACACTCGAAAATTCTCGCTTCTAAACTTTCAATCCAAAACACTCCAATACACTCCAAAACACTCCAAAACACTCGGTTCAAAACAGTCACTCCCAAATACTCCAATCCACTCCAATCCACTTCAAAACACGAAATAACTCAAAAACACAACAGAACACTCCACAACACTCCAAAACAGTCCCATATACTACGAACCACTTCAAAACACTTCCCAACACTCCAAAACAGTCCAAAACACTCGGTTCAAAACAGTCACTCCCAAACACTCCAATCCACTCCAAAACACTTCAAAACACGACTTAACTCAAAAATGCACCAGAACACTCCACAACACTCCAAATCAGTCCAAAACACACCAAAACACTCGGTTCAAAACACTCACTTCCAAAGACGCCAATCCACTCCAATCCACTTCAAAACACGACATAACTCAATAACACACCAGAACACTCCTCAACACTCCAAAACAGTCCCATACACTACGAAACACTTCAAAGCACTTCACAACACTCCAAAACAGTCCAAAACACTCGGTTCAAAACAGTCACTCCCAAACACACCAATCCACACCAAAACACGAAATAACTCAAAAACGCACCAGAGCACTCCACAACACTCCAAATCAGTCCAAAACACACCAAAACAATATAACACACTCCAAAATAATCCCAAACACTCGAAAATTTTCGCTTCCAAACTTTCAATCCAAAACACTCCAATACACTACAAAACACTCCAAAACACTCGGTTCAAAACAATCACTCCCAAAATCTCCAATCCACTCCAATCCACTTCAAAACACGAAATAACTCAAAAACACACCAGAGCACTACAAAACACTCCAAAAACACTCGGTTCAAAACAGTCACTCCCAAACACACCAATCCACTCCAACACAACACAAAACACTCCCAAATTGTCGCTTCAAAACATTCACTCCCAAACACTCCGATCCACTTCAAAACACGACATAACTCAAAAACACACCAGAACACTCCACAACACTCCAAAACAGTCCAAAACACACCAAAACACCACAACACAATAGAAAACACTCCAAAACACTCCGAAGCAATCGAAAATTCTCACTTCTAAACACTCAATCCAAAACACTCCAATACACTACAAAGCACTGCACAACACTCCAACACACTTCCAAACTCTCCAAAAGAGTCTCATACACTACAAAACACTTCAAAACACTTCACAACACTCCAAAACAGTCCAAAACACTCGGTTCAAAACAGTCACTCCCAAACACTCCACTCCACTCCAAAACACTTCAAAGCACGACATAACTCAGAAACGCACCAGAAAACTCCACAACACTCCAAATCAGTCCAAAACACACCAAAACACTCCAAAACAATATAAAACACTTCAAAATACCCCCAAACACTCGATAATTCTCGCTTCTAAACACTCAATCCAAAACACTCCACTACACTCCCAAACACTCCAATCCACTCCAATCCACTTCAAAACACCAAATAACTCAAAAACGCAGCAGAACACTCCACAACACTCCCAATCAGTCCATAACACACTAAAACAATATAAATCACTCCAGAATACTCCCAAACACTCGAAAATTCTCGCTTTTAAACACTCAATCCAAAACACTCCAATACACAACAAAACACTCCAAAACACTCGGTTCAAAACAGTCACTCCCAAACACACCAATCCACTCCAAAACACTTCAAAACACGACTTAACTCAAAACGCACCAGAACACTCCACAACACTCCAAATCAGTCCAAAACACACCAAAACACGGTTCAAAACACTCACTTGCAAAGACGCCAATCCACTCCAATCCACTTCAAAACACGACATAACTCAATAACACACCAGAACACTCCTCAACACTCCAAAACAGTCCCATACACTACGAAACACTTCAAAGCACTTCACAACACTCCAAAACACGAAATAACTCAAAAACGCACCAGAACACTCCACAACACTCCAAATCAGTCCAAAACACACCAAAACAATATAACACACTCCAAAATAATCCCAAACTCTCGAAAATTCTCGCTTTTAAACACTCAATCCAAAACACTCCAATACACAACAAAACACTCCAAAACACTCGGTTCAAAACAGTCACTCCCAAACACTCCAATCCACTCCAAAACACTTCAAAACACGACTTAACTCAAAAACGCACCAGAACACTCCACAACACTCCAATTCAGTCCAAAACACACCAAAACACTCGGTTCAAAACACTCACTTCCAACGACGCCAATCCACTCCAATCCACTTCAAAACACGACATAACTCAATAACACACCAGAACACTCCTCAACACTCCAAAACAGTCCCATACACTACGAAACACTTCAAAGCACTTCACAACACTCCAAACCAGTCCAAAACACACGGTTCAAAACAGTCACTCCCAAACACTCCAATCCACTCCAAAACACGAAATAACTCAAAAACGCACCAGAACACTCCACAACACTCCAAATCAGTCCAAAACACACCAAAACAATATAACACACTCCAAAATAATCCCAAACACTCGAAAATTCTCGCTTCTAAACTTTCAATCCAAAACACTCCAATACACTCCAAAACACTCGGTTCAAAACAGTCACTCCCAAAATCTCCAATCCACTCCAATCCTCTTCAAAACACGAAATAACTCAAAAACACACCAGAGCACTACAAAACACTCCAAAAACACTCGGTTCAAAACAGTCACTGCCAAACACACCAATCCACTCCAACACAACACAAAACACTCCCAAATTCTCGCTTCAAAGCAGTCACTCCCAAAAACTCCGATCCACTTCAAAACACGACATAACTCAAAAACACACCAGAACACTCCACAACAATCCAAAACAGTCCAAAACACACCAAAACACCACAACACAATATAAAACACTCCAAAACACTCCGAAACAATCGAAAATTCTCACTTCTAAACACTCAATCCAAAACACTCCAATACACTACAAAGCACTGCACAACACTCCAACACACTTCCAAACTCTCCAAAAGAGTCTCATACACTACGAAACACTTCAAAACACTTCACAACAGTCCAAAACAGTCCAAAACACTCGGTTCAAAACAGTCACTCCCAAACACTCCACTCCACTCCAAAACACTTCAAAGCACGACATAACTCAGAAACGCACCAGAAAACTCCAGAACACTCCAAATCAGTCCAAAACACACCAAAACACTCCAAAACAATATAAAACACTTCAAAATACTCCCAAACACTCGATAATTCTCGCTTCTAAACACTCAATCCAAAACACTCCAATACACTCCCAAAAACTCCAATCCACACCAAAACACTTCAAAACACGACTTAACTCAAAAACGCACCAGAACATTCCACAACACTCCAAATCAGTCCAAAACACACCAAAACACTCGGTTCAAAACACTCACTTCCAAAGACGCCAATCCACTCCAATCCACTTCAAAACACGATATAACTCAAAAACGCACCAGAACACTCCACAACACTCCAAATCAGTCCAAAACACACCAAAACAATATAACACACTCCAAAATAATACCAAACACTCGAAAATTCTCGCTTCTAAACTTTCAATCCAAAACACTCCAATACACTCCAAAACACTCCAAAACACTCGGTTCAAAACAGTCACTCCCAAATACTCCAATCCACTTCAAAACACGAAATAACTCAAAAACACAACAGAACACTCCACAACACTCCAAAACAGTTCCATATACTACGAACCACTTCAAAACACTTCACAACACTCCAAAACAGTCCAAAACACTCGGTTCAAAACAGTCACTCCCAAACACTCCAATCCACTCCAAAACACTTCAAAACACGACTTAACTCAAAAATGCACCAGAACACTCCACAACACTCCAAATCAGTCCAAAACACACCAAAACACTCGGTTCAAAACACTCACTTCCAAAGACGCCAATCCACTCCAATCCACTTCAAAACACGACATAACTCAATAACACACCAGAACACTCCTCAACACTCCAAAACAGTCCCATACACTACGAAACACTTCAAAGCACTTCACAACACTCCAAAACACTCCAAAACACTCGGTTCAAAACAATCACTCCCAAAATCTCCAATCCACTCCAATCCACTTCAAAACACGAAATAACTCAAAAACACACCAGAGCTCTACAAAACACTCCAAAAACACTCGGTTCAAAACTGTCACTCCCAAACACACCAATCCACTCCAACACAACACAAAACACTCCCAAATTGTCGCTTCAAAACAGTCACTCCCAAACACTCCGATCCACTTCAAAACACGACATAACTCAAAAACACACCAGAACACTCCACAACACTCCAAAACAGTCCAAAACACACCAAAACACCACAACACAATAGAAAACACTCCAAAACACTCCGAAGCAATCGAAAATTCTCACTTCTAAACACTCAATCCAAAACACTCCAATACACTACAAAGCACTGCACAACACTCCAACACACTTCCAAACTCTCCAAAAGAGTCTCATACACTACAAAACACTTCAAAACACTTCACAACACTCCAAAACAGTCCAAAACACTCGGTTCAAAACAGTCACTCCCAAACACACCAATCCACTCCAAAACACTTCAAAACACGACATAACTCAAAAACGCACCAGAACACTCCACAACACTCCAAATCAGTCCAAAACACACCAAAACAATATAACACACTCCAAAATAATCCCAAACACTCGAAAATTCTCGCTTCTAAACTTTCAATCCAAAACACTCCAATACACTCCAAAACACTCGGTTCAAAACAGACACTCCCAAAATCTCCAATCCACTCCAATCCACTTCAAAACACGAAATAACTCAAAAACACACCAGAGCACTACAAAACACTCCAAAAACACTCGGTTCAAAACAGTCACTCCCAAACACACCAATCCACTCCAACACAACACAAAACACTCCCAAATTCTCGCTTCAAAACAGTCACTCCCAAACACTCCGATCCACTTCAAAACACGACATAACTCAAAAACACACCAGAACACTCCACAACACTCCAAAACAGTCCAAAACACACCAAAACACCACAACACAATATAAAACACTCCAAAACACTCCGAAACAATCGAAAATTCTCACTTCTAAACACTCAATCCAAAACACTCCAATACACTACAAAGCACTGCACAACACTCCAACACACTTCCAAACTCTCCAAAAGAGTCTCATACACTACGAAACACTTCAAAACACTTCACAACAGTCCAAAACAGTCCAAAACACTCGGTTCAAAACAGTCACTCCCAAACACTCCACTCCACTCCAAAACACTTCAAAGCACGACATAACTCAGAAACGCACCAGAAAACTCCAGAACACTCCAAATCAGTCCAAAACACACCAAAACACTCCAAAACAATATAAAACACTTCAAAATACTCCCAAACACTCGATAATTCTCGCTTCTAAACACTCAATCCAAAACACTCCAATCCACTCCCAAACACTCCAATCCACTCCAAAACACTTCAAAACACGACTTAACTCAAAAACGCACCAGAACATTCCACAACACTCCAAATCAGTCCAAAACACACCAAAACACTCGGTTCAAAACACTCACTTCCAAAGACGCCAATCCACTCCAATCCACTTCAAAACACGACATAACTCAAAAACGCACCAGAACACTCCACAACACTCCAAATCAGTCCAAAACACACCAAAACAATATAACACACTCCAAAATAATACCAAACACTCGAAAATTCTCGCTTCTAAACTTTCAATCCAAAACACTCCAATACACTACAAAACACTCCAAAACACTCGTTTCAAAAGAGTCACTCCCAAAATCTCCAATCCACTCCAATCCACTTCAAAACACGAAATAACTCAAAAACACACCAGAGCACTACAAAACACTCCAAAAATACTCGGTTCAAAACAGTCACTCCCAAACACACCAATCCACTCCAACACAACACAAAACACTCCCAAATTCTCGCTTCAAAACAGTCACTCCCAAACACTCCGATCCACTTCAAAACACGAAATAACTCAAAAACACATCAGAACACTCCACAACACTCCAAAACAGTCCCATATACTACGAACCACTTCAAAACACTTCACAACACTCCAAAACAGACCAAAACACTCGGTTCAAAACAGTCACTCCCAAACACTCCAATCCACTCCAAAACACTCCAAAACACTCGGTTCAAAACAGTCACTCCCAAACACTCCAATCCACTCCAATCCACTTCAAAACACGAAATAACTCAAAAACACAACAGAACACTCCACAACACTCCAAAACAGTCCCATATACTACGAACCACTTCAAAACACTTCACAACACTCCAAAACAGTCCAAAACACTCGGTTCAAAACATTCACTCCCAAACACTCCAATCCACTCCAAAACACTTCAAAGCACGACATAACTCAGAAACGCACCAGAAAACTCCACAACACTCCAAATCAGTCCAAAACACACCAAAACACTCCAAAACAATATAAAACACTTCAAAATACTCCCAAACACTCGATAATTCTCGCTTCTAAACACTCAATCCAAAACACTCCAATACACTCCCAAACACTCCAATCCACTCCAAAACACTTCAAAACACGACTTAACTCAAAAACGCACCAGAACATTCCACAACACTCCAAATCAGTCCAAAATACACCAAAACACTCGGTTCAAAACACTCACTTCCAAAGACGCCAATCCACTCCAATCCACTTCAAAACACGACATAACTCAAAAACGCACCAAAACACTCCACAACACTCCAAATCAGTCCAAAACACACCAAAACAATATAACACACTCCAAAATAATACCAAACACTCGAAAATTCTCGCTTCTAAACTTTCAATCCAAAACACTCCAATACACTACAAAACACTCCAAAACACTCGTTTCAAAAGAGTCACTCCCAAAATCTCCAATCCACTCCAATCCACTTCAAAACACGAAATAACTCAAAAACACACCAGAGCACTACAAAACACTCCAAAAATACTCGGTTCAAAACAGTCACTCCCAAACACACCAATCCACTCCAACACAACACAAAACACTCCCAAATTCTCGCTTCAAAACAGTCACTCCCAAACACTCCGATCCACTTCAAAACACGAAATAACTCAAAAACACATCAGAACACTCCACAACACTCCAAAACAGTCCCATATACTACGAACCACTTCAAAACACTTCACAACACTCCAAAACAGTCCAAAACACTCGGTTCAAAACAGTCACTCCCAAACACTCCAATCCACTCCAAAACACTTCAAAACACGACATAACTCAATAACACACCAGAACACTCCACAACACTCCAAAACAGTCCCATATACTACGAACCACTTCAAAACACTTCACAACACTCCAAAACAGTCCAAAACACTCGGTTCAAAACATTCACTCCCAAACACTCCAATCCACTCCAAAACACTTCAAAGCACGACATAACTCAGAAACGCACCAGAAAACTCCACAACACTCCAAATCAGTCCAAAACACACCAAAACACTCCAAAACAATATAAAACACTTCAAAATAATCCCAAACACTCGATAATTCTCGCTTCTAAACACTCAATCCAAAACACTCCAATACACTACAAAACACTCCAATCCACTCCAATCCACTTCAAAACACGAAATAACTCAAAAGCGCAGCAGAACACTCCACAACACTCCAAATCAGTCCATAACACACCAAAACAATATAAATCACTCCAGAATACTCCCAAACACTCGAAAATTCTCGCTTTTAAACACTCAATCCAAAACACTCTAGGACACAACAAAACACTCCAAAACACTCGGTTCAAAACAGTCACTCCCAAACACTCCAATCCACTCCAATCCACTTCAAAACACGAAATAACTCAAAAACTCACCAGAACACTCCACAACACTCCAAAACAGTCCCATATACTACGAACCACTTCAAAACACATCACAACACTCCAAAACAGTCCAAAACACTCGGTTCAAAACAGTCACTCCCAAACACTCCAATCCACTCCAAAACACTTCAAAACACGACTTAACTCAAAAACGCACCAGAACACTTCACAACACTCCAAACCAGTCCAAAACACACCAAAACACTCGGTTCAAAACACTCACTTCCAAAGATGCCAATCCACTCCAAAACACTTCAAAACACGAAATAACTCAAAAACGCACCAGAACACTCCACAACACTCCAAATCAGTCCAAAACACACCAAAACAATATAACACACTCCAAAATAATCCCAAACACTCGAAAATTCTCGCTTCTAAGCTTTCAATCCAAAACACTCCAATCCACTCCAAAACACTTCAAAACACGACATAACTCAGAAACGCACTAGAAAACTCCACAACGCTCCAAATCAGTCCAAAACACACCAAAACATTCCAAAACAATATAAAACACTTCAAAATACTCCCAAACACTCGATAATTTTCGCTTCTAAACAGTCAATCCAAAACACTCCAATACACTACAAAATTCTCCAATCCACTCCAATCCACTTCAAAACACGAAATAACACAAAAACGCAGCAGAACAGTCCACAACACTCCAAATCAGTCCATAACACACCAAAACAATATAAATCACTCCAGAATACTCCCAAACACTCGAAAATTCTCGCTTTTAAACACTCAATCCAAAACACTCCAATACACAACAAAACACTCCAAAACACTCGGTTCAAAACAATCACTCCCAAACAATCCAATCCACTCCAAAACACTTCAAAACACGACTTAACTCAAAACGCACCAGAACACTCCACAACACTCCAAATCAGTCCAAAACACACCAAAACACGGTTCAAAACACTCACTTGCAAAGACGCCAATCCACTCCAATCCACTTCAAAACACGACATAACTCAATAACACACCAGAACACTCCTCAACACTCCAAAACAGTCCCATACACTACGAAACACATCAAAGCACTTCACAACACTCCAAAACACTTCAAAACACGAAATAACTCAAAAACGCACCAGAACACTCCACAACACTCCAAATCAGTCCAAAACACACCAAAACAATATAACACACTCCAAAATAATCCCAAACACTCGAAAATTCTCGCTTCTAAACTTTCAATCCAAAACACTCCAATACACTACAAAACACTCGGTTCAAAACAGACACTCCCAAAATCTCCAATCCACTCCAATCCACTTCAAAACACGAAATAACTCAAAAACACACCAGAGCACTACAAAACACTCCAAAAACACTCGGTTCAAAACAGTCACTCCCAAACACACCAATCCACTCCAACACAACACAAAACACTCCCAAATTCTCGCTTCAAAACAGTCACTCCCAAACACTCCGATCCACTTCAAAACACGACATAACTCAAAAACACACCAGAACACTCCACAACACTCCAAAACAGTCCAAAACACACCAAAACACCACAACACAATATAAAACACTCCAAAACACTCCGAAACAATCGAAAATTCTCACTTCTAAACACTCAATCCAAAACACTCCAATACACTACAAAGCACTGCACAACACTCCAACACACTTCCAAACTCTCCAAAAGAGTCTCATACACTACGAAACACTTCAAAACACTTCACAACAGTCCAAAACAGTCCAAAACACTCGGTTCAAAACAGTCACTCCCAAACACTCCACTCCACTCCAAAACACTTCAAAGCACGACATAACTCAGAAACGCACCAGAAAACTCCAGAACACTCCAAATCAGTCCAAAACACACCAAAACACTCGGTTCAAAACACTCACTTCCAAAGACGCCAATCCACTCCAATCCACTTCAAAACACGACATAACTCAATAACACACCAGAACACTCCTCAACACTCCAAAACAGTCCCATACACTACGAAACACTTCAAAGCACTTCACAACACTCCAAAACAGTCCAAAACACTCGGTTCAAAACAGTCACTCCCAAACACACCAATCCACACCAAAACACGAAATAACTCAAAAACGCACCAGAGCACTCCACAACACTCCAAATCAGTCCAAAACACACCAAAACAATATAACACACTCCAAACTAATCCCAAAGACTCGAAAATTTTCGCTTCTAAACTTTCAATCCAAAACACTCCAATACACTACAAAACACTCCAAAACACTCGGTTCAAAACAATCACTCCCAAAATCTCCAATCCACTCCAATCCACTTCAAAACACGAAATAACTCAAAAACACACCAGAGCACTACAAAACACTCCAAAAACACTCGGTTCAAAACAGTCACTCCCAAACACACCAATCCACTCCAACACAACACAAAACACTCCCAAATTGTCGCTTCAAAACAGTCACTCCCAAACACTCCGATCCACTTCAAAACACGACATAACTCAAAAACACACCAGAACACTCCACAACACTCCAAAACAGTCCAAAACACACCAAAACACCACAACACAATAGAAAACACTCCAAAACACTCCGAAGCAATCGAAAATTCTCACTTCTAAACACTCAATCCAAAACACTCCAATACACTACAAAGCACTGCACAACACTCCAACACACTTCCAAACTCTCCAAAAGAGTCTCATACACTACAAAACACTTCAAAACACTTCACAACACTCCAAAACAGTCCAAAACACTCGGTTCAAAACAGTCACTCCCAAACACTCCACTCCACTCCAAAACACTTCAAAGCACGACATAACTCAGAAACGCACCAGAAAACTCCACAACACTCCAAATCAGTCCAAAACACAACAAAACACTCCAAAACAATATAAAACACTTCAAAATACCCCCAAACACTCGATAATTCTCGCTTCTAAACACTCAATCCAAAACACTCCACTACACTCCCAAACACTCCAATCCACTCCAATCCACTTCAAAACACCAAATAACTCAAAAACGCAGCAGAACACTCCACAACACTCCCAATCAGTCCATAACACACTAAAACAATATAAATCACTCCAGAATACTCCCAAACACTCGAAAATTCTCGCTTTTAAACACTCAATCCAAAACACTCCAATACACAACAAAACACTCCAAAACACTCGGTTCAAAACAGTCACTCCCAAACACACCAATCCACTCCAAAACACTTCAAAACACGACTTAACTCAAAACGCACCAGAACACTCCACAACACTCCAAATCAGTCCAAAACACACCAAAACACGGTTCAAAACACTCACTTGCAAAGACGCCAATCCACTCCAATCCACTTCAAAACACGACATAACTCAATAACACACCAGAACACTCCTCAACACTCCAAAACAGTCCCATACACTACGAAACACTTCAAAGCACTTCACAACACTCCAAAACACGAAATAACTCAAAAACGCACCAGAACACTCCACAACACTCCAAATCAGTCCAAAACACACCAAAACAATATAACACACTCCAAAATAATCCCAAACACTCGAAAATTCTCGCTTCTAAACTTTCAATCCAAAACACTCCAATACACTCCAAAACACTCGGTTCAAAACAGACACTCCCAAAATCTCCAATCCACTCCAATCCACTTCAAAACACGAAATAACTCAAAAACACACCAGAGCACTACAAAACACTCCAAAAACACTCGGTTCAAAACAGTCACTCCCAAACACACCAATCCACTCCAACACAACACAAAACACTCCCAAATTCTCGCTTCAAAACAGTCACTCCCAAACACTCCGATCCACTTCAAAACACGACATAACTCAAAAACACACCAGAACACTTCACAACACTCCAAAACAGTCCAAAACACACCAAAACACCACAACACAATATAAAACACTCCAAAACACTCCGAAACAATCGAAAATTCTCACTTCTAAACACTCAATCCAAAACACTCCAATACACTACAAAGCACTGCACAACACTCCAACACACTTCCAAACTCTCCAAAAGAGTCTCATACACTACGAAACACTTCAAAACACTTCACAACAGTCCAAAACAGTCCAAAACACTCGGTTCAAAACAGTCACTCCCAAACACTCCACTCCACTCCAAAACACTTCAAAGCACGACATAACTCAGAAACGCACCAGAAAACTCCAGAACACTCCAAATCAGTCCAAAACACACCAAAACACTCGGTTCAAAACACTCACTTCCAAAGACGCCAATCCACTCCAATCCACTTCAAAACACGACATAACTCAATAACACACCAGAACACTCCTCAACACTCCAAAACAGTCCCATACACTACGAAACACTTCAAAGCACTTCACAACACTCCAAAACAGTCCAAAACACTCGGTTCAAAACAGTCACTCCCAAACACACCAATCCACACCAAAACACGAAATAACTCAAAAACGCACCAGAGCACTCCACAACACTCCAAATCAGTCCAAAACACACCAAAACAATATAACACACTCCAAAATAATCCCAAACACTCGAAAATTTTCGCTTCTAAACTTTCAATCCAAAACACTCCAATACACTACAAAACACTCCAAAACACTCGGTTCAAAACAATCACTCCCAAAATCTCCAATCCACTCCAATCCACTTCAAAACACGAAATAACTCAAAAACACACCAGAGCACTACAAAACACTCCAAAAACACTCGGTTCAAAACAGTCACTCCCAAACACACCAATCCACTCCAACACAACACAAAACACTCCCAAATTGTCGCTTCAAAACAGTCACTCCCAAACACTCCGATCCACTTCAAAACGCGACATAACTCAAAAACACACCAGAACACTCCACAACACTCCAAAACAGTCCAAAACACACCAAAACACCACAACACAATAGAAAACACTCCAAAACACTCCGAAGCAATCGAAAATTCTCACTTCTAAACACTCAATCCAAAACACTCCAATACACTACAAAGCACTGCACAACACTCCAACACACTTCCAAACTCTCCAAAAGAGTCTCATACACTACAAAACACTTCAAAACACTTCACAACACTCCAAAACAGTCCAAAACACTCGGTTCAAAACAGTCACTCCCAAACACTCCACTCCACTCCAAAACACTTCAAAGCACGACATAACTCAGAAACGCACCAGAAAACTCCACAACACTCCAAATCAGTCCAAAACACACCAAAACACTCCAAAACAATATAAAACACTTCAAAATACCCCCAAACACTCGATAATTCTCGCTTCTAAACACTCAATCCAAAACACTCCACTACACTCCCAAACACTCCAATCCACTCCAATCCACTTCAAAACACCAAATAACTCAAAAACGCAGCAGAACACTCCACAACACTCCCAATCAGTCCATAACACACTAAAACAATATAAATCACTCCAGAATACTCCCAAACACTCGAAAATTCTCGCTTTTAAACACTCAATCCAAAACACTCCAATACACAACAAAACACTCCAAAACACTCGGTTCAAAACAGTCACTCCCAAACACACCAATCCACTCCAAAACACTTCAAAACACGACTTAACTCAAAACGCACCAGAACACTCCACAACACTCCAAATCAGTCCAAAACACACCAAAACACGGTTCAAAACACTCACTTGCAAAGACGCCAATCCACTCCAATCCACTTCAAAACACGACATAACTCAATAACACACCAGAACACTCCTCAACACTCCAAAACAGTCCCATACACTACGAAACACTTCAAAGCACTTCACAACACTCCAAAACACGAAATAACTCAAAAACGCACCAGAACACTCCACAACACTCCAAATCAGTCCAAAACACACCAAAACAATATAACACACTCCAAAATAATCCCAAACACTCGAAAATTCTCGCTTTTAAACACTCAATCCAAAACACTCCAATACACAACAAAACACTCCAAAACACTCGGTTCAAAACAGTCACTCCCAAACACTCCAATCCACTCCAAAACACTTCAAAACACGACTTAACTCAAAAACGCACCAGAACACTCCACAACACTCCAATTCAGTCCAAAACACACCAAAACACTCGGTTCAAAACACTCACTTCCAACGACGCCAATCCACTCCAATCCACTTCAAAACACGACATAACTCAATAACACATCAGAACACTCCTCAACACTCCAAAACAGTCCCATACACTACGAAACACTTCAAAGCACTTCACAACACTCCAAACCAGTCCAAAACACACGGTTCAAAACAGTCACTCCCAAACACTCCAATCCACTCCAAAACACGAAATAACTCAAAAACGCACCAGAACACTCCACAACACTCCAAATCAGTCCAAAACACACCAAAACAATATAACACACTCCAAAATAATCCCAAACACTCGAAAATTCTCGCTTCTAAACTTTCAATCCAAAACACTCCAATACACTCCAAAACACTCGGTTCAAAACAGTCACTCCCAAAATCTCCAATCCACTCCAATCCTCTTCAAAACACGAAATAACTCAAAAACACACCAGAGCACTACAAAACACTCCAAAAACACTCGGTTCAAAACAGTCGCTGCCAAACACACCAATCCACTCCAACACAACACAAAACACTCCCAAATTCTCGCTTCAAAGCAGTCACTCCCAAAAACTCCGATCCACTTCAAAACACGACATAACTCAAAAACACACCAGAACACTCCACAACAATCCAAAACAGTCCAAAACACACCAAAACACCACAACACAATATAAAACACTCCAAAACACTCCGAAACAATCGAAAATTCTCACTTCTAAACACTCAATCCAAAACACTCCAATACACTACAAAGCACTGCACAACACTCCAACACACTTCCAAACTCTCCAAAAGAGTCTCATACACTACGAAACACTTCAAAACACTTCACAACAGTCCAAAACAGTCCAAAACACTCGGTTCAAAACAGTCACTCCCAAACACTCCACTCCACTCCAAAACACTTCAAAGCACGACATAACTCAGAAACGCACCGGAAACTCCAGAACACTCCAAATCAGTCCAAAACACACCAAAACACTCCAAAACAATATAAAACACTTCAAAATACTCCCAAACACTCGATAATTCTCGCTTCTAAACACTCAATCCAAAACACTCCAATACACTCCCAAACA
>NC_141001.1:2580693-2605243 GCF_052327205.1 Somniosus microcephalus | reverse complement strand
GTCCAAAACACATCAAAACACTCCAAAACAATATAAAACACTCGAAAACTCTTCCAAACACTCGCAAATTCTCGCTTCTAAACATTCAATCCAAAACACTCCAATACACTACAAAATACTGCACAACACTCCAACACACTTCGAAACTCTCCAAAACAGTCCCATACACTACGAAACACTTCAAATCACTTCACAACACTCGAAAAGAGTCCAAAACACTCGGTTCCAAACAATCACTCCCAAACACTCCAATCCACTCCAAAACACTTCAAAACACGACATATTTCAAGAACACACCAGAACACTCCACAACATTCCAAAACAGTCCAAAACACACCAGAACACTCCAAAACAATATAAAACACTCCCAAATTCTCGCTTCTAAACATTCTATCCAAAACAGTCCAATACACTACAAAACACACCGACACACTCCCAACCACTGCAAATCAGTCCCATACACTACTAAACACTTCAAAACACTCCATAACACTCCGACACACCCCAACACACTGGCTACTAAGCAGTCACTCCAAAACACTCAACAGCACACCTAAACGATCCAAAACACACTAAGAGAGTCCAAAGCACTCCCAAACACTCCAGAAGAGTCCCATACACTTCGAAACCCTCTAAAACACTCCAAAACACTTCAAAACACGACGTAACTCAAAAACCCACCACAACACTCCACAACACTCCAAAACAGTCCAAAACACACCAAAACACCAAAACACTCCAATACACTACAAAATACTGCACAACACTCCAACACACTTCCAAACTCTCCAAAACAGTCCCATACACTACGAAACACTTCAAATCACTTCACAACACTCCAAAACAGTCCAATACACTCGGTTCCAAACAATCACTCCCAAACACTCCAATCCATTCCAGAACACTTCAAAACATGACATATTTCAAGAACACACCAGAACACTCCACAACACTCCAAAACAGTCCATAACACACAAAAACACCAAAACACTCCAAAACAATATAAAACACTCCAAAACACTCCCAAACACTCGAAAATTCTCGCATCTAAACACTCAATCCAAAACACTCCAATACACTACAAAGCACTGCACAACACTCAACACACTTCCAAACTCGCCAAAACAGTCCCATACACTACGAAACACTTCAAAACACTTCACAACACTCCAAAACACTCGGTTCAAAACAGTCGCTCCCAAACACTCCAATCCATTCCAAAACACTTCAAAACACGACATAAGTCAGAAACACACCAGAACACTCCAGAACACTCCAAAAGAGTCCAAAACACACCAAAACACTCCAAAACAATATAAAGCACTCCAAAATACCCCCAAACACTCGAAAATTCTCGCTTCTAAACACTCCATCCATAACACTCCAATACACTACAAAACACTCCAAAACACTCGGTTCAAAACAATCAATCCCAAACACTCCAATCCACTCCAATCCACTTCAAAACACGACATAACTCAAAAACACACCAGAACACTCCACAACACTCCAAAACAGTCCAACTCACTCCAAAACAATATATGACACTCCAAAATACTCCCAAACACTAAAAATTCTCGCTTCTAAACACTCAATCCAAAACACCCCAATACACTCCAAAACAGTCCAAAACACTCGTTTCAAAACAATCACTCCCAAACACTCCAATCCACTCCAAAACACTTCAAAACACGACGTAACTCAAAAACACATCACAACACTCCACAACACTCCAAAACAGTCCAAAACACACCAAAACACTCCAAAACAATATAAAACACTCCAAAACTCTTCCAAACACTCGCAAATTCTCGCTTCTAAACATTCAATCCAAAACACTCCAATACACTACAAAATACTGCACAACACTCCAACACACTTCGAAACTCTCCAAAACAGTCCCATACACTACGAAACACTTCAAATCACTTCACAACACTCGAAAAGAGTCCAAAACACTCGGTTCCAAACAATCACTCCCAAACACTCCAATCCACTCCAAAACACTTCAAAACACGACATATTTCAAGAACACACCAGAACACTCCACAACATTCCAAAACAGTCCAAAACACACCAGAACACTCCAAAACAATATAAAACACTCCCAAATTCTCGCTTCTAAACATTCTATCCAAAACAGTCCAATACACTACAAAACACTCCGACACACTCCCAACCACTGCAAATCAGTCCCATACACTACTAAACACTTCAAAACACTCCATAACACTCCGACACACTCCAACACACTGGCTACTAAGCAGTCACTCCAAAACACTCAACAGCACACCTAAACGATCCAAAACACACTAAAAGAGTCCAAAGCACTCCCAAACACTCCAGAAGAGTCCCATACACTTCGAAACCCTCTAAAACACTCCAAAACACTTCAAAACACGACGTAACTCAAAAACCCACCACAACACTCCACAACACTCCACAACAGTCCAAAACACACCAAAACACCAAAACACTCCAATACACTACAAAATACTGCACAACACTCCAACACACTTCCAAACTCTCCAAAACAGTCCCATACACTACGAAACACTTCAAATCTCTTCACAACACTCCAAAACAGTCCAATACACTCGGTTCCAAACAATCACTCCCAAACACTCCAATCCATTCCAGAATACTTCAAAACATGACATATTTCAAGAACACACCAGAACACTCCACAACACTCCAAAACAGTCCATAACACACAAAAACACCAAAACACTCCAAAACAATATAAAACACTCCAAAACACTCCCAAACACTCGAAAATTCTCGCATCTAAACACTCAATCCAAAACACTCCAATACACTACAAAGCACTGCACAACACTCAACACACTTCCAAACTCGCCAAAACAGTCCCATACACTACGAAACACTTCAAAACACTTCACAACACTCCAAAACACTCGGTTCAAAACAGTCACTCCCAAACACTCCAATCCATTCCAAAACACTTCAAAACACGACATAAGTCAGAAACACACCAGAACACTCCACAACACTCCAAAACAGTCCAAAACACACCAAAACACTCCAAAACAATATAAAGCACTCCAAAATACACCCAAACACTCGAAAATTCTCGCTTCTAAACACTCCATCCATAACACTCCAATACACTACAAAACACTCCAAAACACTCGGTTCAAAACAATCAATCCCAAACACTCCAATCCACTCTAATCCACTTCAAAACACGACATAACTCAAAAACACACCAGAACACTCCACATCACTCCAAAACAGTCCAACTCACTCCAAAACAATATATGACACTCCAAAATACTCCCAAACACTAAAAATTCTCGCTTCTAAACACTCAATCCAAAACACCCCAATACACTCCAAAACAGTCCAAAATACTCGTTTCAAAACAATCACTCCCAAACACTCCAATCCACTTCAAAACACGACGTTACTCAAAAACACATCACAACACTCCACAACACTCCAAAACAGTCCAAAACACACCAAAACACTCCAAAACAATATAAAACACTCCAAAACTCTTCCAAACACTCGCAAATTCTCGCTTCTAAACATTCAATCCAAAACACTCCAATACACTACAAAATACTGCACAACACTCCAACACACTTCGAAACTCTCCAAAACAGTCCCATACACTACGAAACACTTCAAATCACTTCACAACACTCGAAAAGAGTCCAAAACACTCGGTTCCAAACAATCACTCCCAAACACTCCAATCCACTCCAAAACACTTCAAAACACGACATATTTCAAGAACACACCAGAACACTCCACAACATTCCAAAACAGTCCAAAACACACCAGAACACTCCAAAACAATATAAAACACTCCCAAATTCTCGCTTCTAAACATTCTATCCAAAACAGTCCAATACACTACAAAACACTCCGACACACTCCCAACCACTGCAAATCAGTCCCATACACTACTAAACACTTCAAAACACTCCATAACACTCCGACACACTCCAACACACTGGCTACTAAGCAGTCACTCCAAAACACTCAACAGCACACCTAAACGATCCAAAACACACTAAAAGAGTCCAAAGCACTCCCAAACACTCCAGAAGAGTCCCATACACTTCGAAACCCTCTAAAACACTCCAAAACACTTCAAAACACGACGTAACTCAAAAACCCACCACAACACTCCACAACACTCCAAAACAGTCCAAAACACACCAAAACACCAAAACACTCCAATACACTACAAAATACTGCACAACACTCCAACACACTTCCAAACTCTCCAAAACAGTCCCATACACTACGAAACACTTCAAATCACTTCACAACACTCCAAAACAGTCCAATACACTCGGTTCCAAACAATCACTCCCAAAGACTCCAATCCATTCCAGAACACTTCAAAACATGACATATTTCAAGAACACACCAGAACACTCCACAACACTCCAAAACAGTCCATAACACACAAAAACACCAAAACACTCCAAAACACTCCCAAACACTCGAAAATTCTCGCATCTAAACACTCAATCCAAAACACTCCAATACACTACAAAGCACTGCACAACACTCAACACACTTCCAAACTCGCCAAAACAGTCCCATACACTACGAAACACTTCAAAACACTTCACAACACTCCAAAACACTCGGTTCAAAACAGTCACTCCCAAACACTCCAATCCATTCCAAAACACTTCAAAACACGACATAAGTCAGAAACACACCAGAACACTCCACAACACTCCAAAACAGTCCAAAACACACCAAAACACTCCAAAACAATATAAAGCACTCCAAAATACCCCCAAACACTCGAAAATTCTCGCTTCTAAACACTCCATCCATAACACTCCAATACACTACAAAACACTCCAAAACACTCGGTTCAAAACAATCAATCCCAAACACTCCAATCCACTCCAATCCACTTCAAAACACGACATAACTCAAAAACACACCAGAACACTCCACAACACTCCAAAACAGTCCAACTCACTCCAAAACAATATATGACACTCCAAAATACTCCCAAACACTAAAAATTCTCGCTTCTAAACACTCAATCTAAAACACCCCAATACACTCCAAAACAGTCCAAAACACTCGTTTCAAAACAATCACCCCCAAACACTCCAATCCACTCCAAAACACTTCAAAACACGACGTAACTCAAAAACACATCACAACACTCCACAACACTCCAAAACAGTCCAAAACACACCAAAACACTCCAAAACAATATAAAACTCTTCCAAACACTCGCAAATTCTCGCTTCTAAACATTCAATCCAAAACACTCCAATACACTACAAAATACTGCACAACACTCCAACACACTTCGAAACTCTCCAAAACAGTCCCATACACTACGAAACACTTCAAATCACTTCACAACACTCGAAAAGAGTCCAAAACACTCGGTTCCAAACAATCACTCCCAAACACTCCAATCCACTCCAAAACACTTCAAAACACGACATATTTCAAGAACACACCAGAACACTCCACAACATTCCAAAACAGTCCAAAACACACCAGAACACTCCAAAACAATATAAAACACTCCCAAATTCTCGCTTCTAAACATTCTATCCAAAACAGTCCAATACACTACAAAACACTCCGACACTCTCCCAACCACTGCAAATCAGTCCCATACACTACTAAACACTTCAAAACACTCCATAACACTCCGACACACTCCAACACACTGGCTACTAAGCAGTCACTCCAAAACACTCAACAGCACACCTAAACGATCCAAAACACACTAAAAGAGTCCAAAGCACTCCCAAACACTCCAGAAGAGTCCCATACACTTCGAAACCCTCTAAAACACTCCAAAACACTTCAAAACACGACGTAACTCAAAAACCCACCACAACACTCCACAACACTCCAAAACAGTCCAAAACACACCAAAACACCAAAACACTCCAATACACTACAAAATACTGCACAACACTCCAACACACTTCCAAACTCTCCAAAACAGTCCCATACACTACGAAACACTTCAAATCACTTCACAACACTCCAAAACAGTCCAATACACTCGGTTCCAAACAATCACTCCCAAACACTCCAATCCATTCCAGAACACTTCAAAACATGACATATTTCAAGAACACACCAGAACACTCCACAACACTCCAAAACAGTCCATAACACACAAAAACACCAAAACACTCCAAAACACTCCCAAACACTCGAAAATTCTCGCATCTAAACACTCAATCCAAAACACTCCAATACACTACAAAGCACTGCACAACACTCAACACACTTCCAAACTCGCCAAAACAGTCCCATACACTACGAAACACTTCAAAACACTTCACAACACTCCAAAACACTCGGTTCAAAACAGTCACTCCCAAACACTCCAATCCATTCCAAAACACTTCAAAACACGACATAAGTCAGAAACACACCAGAACACTCCACAACACTCCAAAACAGTCCAAAACACACCAAAACACTCCAAAACAATATAAAGCACTCCAAAATACCCCCAAACACTCGAAAATTCTCGCTTCTAAACACTCCATCCATAACACTCCAATACACTACAAAACACTCCAAAACACTCGGTTCAAAACAATCAATCCCAAACACTCCAATCCACTCCAATCCACTTCAAAACACGACATAACTCAAAAACACACCAGAACACTCCACAACACTCCAAAACAGTCCAACTCACTCCAAAACAATATATGACACTCCAAAATACTCCCAAACACTAAAAATTCTCGCTTCTAAACACTCAATCTAAAACACCCCAATACACTCCAAAACAGTCCAAAACACTCGTTTCAAAACAATCACCCCCAAACACTCCAATCCACTCCAAAACACTTCAAAACACGACGTAACTCAAAAACACATCACAACACTCCACAACACTCCAAAACAGTCCAAAACACACCAAAACACTCCAAAACAATATAAAACTCTTCCAAACACTCGCAAATTCTCGCTTCTAAACATTCAATCCAAAACACTCCAATACACTACAAAATACTGCACAACACTCCAACACACTTCGAAACTCTCCAAAACAGTCCCATACACTACGAAACACTTCAAATCACTTCACAACACTCGAAAAGAGTCCAAAACACTCGGTTCCAAACAATCACTCCCAAACACTCCAATCCACTCCAAAACACTTCAAAACACGACATATTTCAAGAACACACCAGAACACTCCACAACATTCCAAAACAGTCCAAAACACACCAGAACACTCCAAAACAATATAAAACACTCCCAAATTCTCGCTTCTAAACATTCTATCCAAAACAGTCCAATACACTACAAAACACTCCGACACTCTCCCAACCACTGCAAATCAGTCCCATACACTACTAAACACTTCAAAACACTCCATAACACTCCGACACACTCCAACACACTGGCTACTAAGCAGTCACTCCAAAACACTCAACAGCACACCTAAACGATCCAAAACACACTAAAAGAGTCCAAAGCACTCCCAAACACTCCAGAAGAGTCCCATACACTTCGAAACCCTCTAAAACACTCCAAAACACTTCAAAACACGACGTAACTCAAAAACCCACCACAACACTCCACAACACTCCAAAACAGTCCAAAACACACCAAAACACCAAAACACTCCAATACACTACAAAATACTGCACAACACTCCAACACACTTCCAAACTCTCCAAAACAGTCCCATACACTACGAAACACTTCAAATCACTTCACAACACTCCAAAACAGTCCAATACACTCGGTTCCAAACAATCACTCCCAAACACTCCAATCCATTCCAGAACACTTCAAAACATGACATATTTCAAGAACACACCAGAACACTCCACAACACTCCAAAACAGTCCATAACACACAAAAACACCAAAACACTCCAAAACACTCCCAAACACTCGAAAATTCTCGCATCTAAACACTCAATCCAAAACACTCCAATACACTACAAAGCACTGCACAACACTCAACACACTTCCAAACTCGCCAAAACAGTCCCATACACTACGAAACACTTCAAAACACTTCACAACACTCCAAAACACTCGGTTCAAAACAGTCACTCCCAAACACTCCAATCCATTCCAAAACACTTCAAAACACGACATAAGTCAGAAACACACCAGAACACTCCACAACACTCCAAAACAGTCCAAAACACACCAAAACACTCCAAAACAATATAAAGCACTCCAAAATACCCCCAAACACTCGAAAATTCTCGCTTCTAAACACTCCATCCATAACACTCCAATACACTACAAAACACTCCAAAACACTCGGTTCAAAACAATCAATCCCAAACACTCCAATCCACTCCAATCCACTTCAAAACACGACATAACTCAAAAACACACCAGAATACTCCACAACACTCCAAAACAGTCCAACTCACTCCAAAACAATATATGACACTCCAAAATACTCCCAAACACTAAAAATTCTCGCTTCTAAACACTCAATCCAAAACACCCCAATACACTCGAAAACAGTCCAAAACACTCGTTTCAAAACAATCACTCCCAAACACTCCAATCCACTCCAAAACACTTCAAAACACGACGTAACTCAAAAACACATCACAACACTCCACAACACTCCAAAACAGTCCAAAACACACCAAAACACTCCAAAACAATATAAAACTCTTCCAAACACTCGCAAATTCTCGCTTCTAAACATTCAATCCAAAACACTCCAATACACTACAAAATACTGCACAACACTCCAACACACTTCGAAACTCTCCAAAACAGTCCCATACACTACGAAACACTTCAAATCACTTCACAACACTCGAAAAGAGTCCAAAACACTCGGTTCCAAACAATCACTCCCAAACACTCCAATCCACTCCAAAACACTTCAAAACACGACATATTTCAAGAACACACCAGAACACTCCACAACATTCCAAAACAGTCCAAAACACACCAGAACACTCCAAAACAATATAAAACACTCCCAAATTCTCGCTTCTAAACATTCTATCCAAAACAGTCCAATACACTACAAAACACTCCGACACTCTCCCAACCACTGCAAATCAGTCCCATACACTACTAAACACTTCAAAACACTCCATAACACTCCGACACACTCCAACACACTGGCTACTAAGCAGTCACTCCAAAACACTCAACAGCACACCTAAACGATCCAAAACACACTAAAAGAGTCCAAAGCACTCCCAAACACTCCAGAAGAGTCCCATACACTTCGAAACCCTCTAAAACACTCCAAAACACTTCAAAACACGACGTAACTCAAAAACCCACCACAACACTCCACAACACTCCAAAACAGTCCAAAACACACCAAAACACCAAAACACTCCAATACACTACAAAATACTGCACAACACTCCAACACACTTCCAAACTCTCCAAAACAGTCCCATACACTACGAAACACTTCAAATCACTTCACAACACTCCAAAACAGTCCAATACACTCGGTTCCAAACAATCACTTCCAAACACTCCAATCCATTCCAGAACACTTCAAAACATGACATATTTCAAGAACACACAAGAACACTCCACAACACTCCAAAACAGTCCATAACACACAAAAACACCAAAACACTCCAAAACACTCCCAAACACTCGAAAATTCTCGCATCTAAACACTCAATCCAAAACGCTCCAATACACTACAAAGCACTGCACAACACTCAACACACTTCCAAACTCGCCAAAACAGTCCCATACACTACGAAACACTTCAAAACACTTCACAACACTCCAAAACACTCGGTTCAAAACAGTCACTCCCAAACACTCCAATCCATTCCAAAACACTTCAAAACACGACATAAGTCAGAAACACACCAGAACACTCCACAACACTCCAAAACAGTCCAAAACACACCAAAACACTCCAAAACAATATAAAGCACTCCAAAATACCCCCAAACACTCGAAAATTCTCGCTTCTAAACACTCCATCCATAACACTCCAATACACTACAAAACACTCCAAAACACTCGGTTCAAAACAATCAATCCCAAACACTCCAATCCACTCCAATCCACTTCAAAACACGACATAACTCAAAAACACACCAGAACACTCCACAACACTCCAAAACAGTCCAACTCACTCCAAAACAATATATGACACTCCAAAATACTCCCAAACACTAAAAATTCTCGCTTCTAAACACTCAATCTAAAACACCCCAATACACTCCAAAACAGTCCAAAACACTCGTTTCAAAACAATCACTCCCAAACACTCCAATCCACTCCAAAACACTTCAAAACACGACGTAACTCAAAAACACATCACAACACTCCACAACACTCCAAAACAGTCCAAAACACACCAAAACACTCCAAAACAATATAAAACTCTTCCAAACACTCGCAAATTCTCGCTTCTAAACATTCAATCCAAAACACTCCAATACACTACAAAATACTGCACAACACTCCAACACACTTCGAAACTCTCCAAAACAGTCCCATACACTACGAAACACTTCAAATCACTTCACAACACTCGAAAAGAGTCCAAAACACTCGGTTCCAAACAATCACTCCCAAACACTCCAATCCACTCCAAAACACTTCAAAACACGACATATTTCAAGAACACACCAGAACACTCCACAACATTCCAAAACAGTCCAAAACACACCAGAACACTCCAAAACAATATAAAACACTCCCAAATTCTCGCTTCTAAACATTCTATCCAAAACAGTCCAATACACTACAAAACACTCCGACACTCTCCCAACCACTGCAAATCAGTCCCATACACTACTAAACACTTCAAAACACTCCATAACACTCCGACACACTCCAACACACTGGCTACTAAGCAGTCACTCCAAAACACTCAACAGCACACCTAAACGATCCAAAACACACTAAAAGAGTCCAAAGCACTCCCAAACACTCCAGAAGAGTCCCATACACTTCGAAACCCTCTAAAACACTCCAAAACACTTCAAAACACGACGTAACTCAAAAACCCACCACAACACTCCACAACACTCCAAAACAGTCCAAAACACACCAAAACACCAAAACACTCCAATACACTACAAAATACTGCACAACACTCCAACACACTTCCAAACTCTCCAAAACAGTCCCATACACTACGAAACACTTCAAATCACTTCACAACACTCCAAAACAGTCCAATACACTCGGTTCCAAACAATCACTCCCAAACACTCCAATCCATTCCAGAACACTTCAAAACATGACATATTTCAAGAACACACCAGAACACTCCACAACACTCCAAAACAGTCCATAACACACAAAAACACCAAAACACTCCAAAACACTCCCAAACACTCGAAAATTCTCGCATCTAAACACTCAATCCAAAACACTCCAATACACTACAAAGCACTGCACAACACTCAACACACTTCCAAACTCGCCAAAACAGTCCCATACACTACGAAACACTTCAAAACACTTCACAACACTCCAAAACACTCGGTTCAAAACAGTCACTCCCAAACACTCCAATCCATTCCAAAACACTTCAAAACACGACATAAGTCAGAAACACACCAGAACACTCCACAACACTCCAAAACAGTCCAAAACACACCAAAACACTCCAAAACAATATAAAGCACTCCAAAATACCCCCAAACACTCGAAAATTCTCGCTTCTAAACACTCCATCCATAACACTCCAATACACTACAAAACACTCCAAAACACTCGGTTCAAAACAATCAATCCCAAACACTCCAATCCACTCCAATCCACTTCAAAACACGACATAACTCAAAAACACACCAGAATACTCCACAACACTCCAAAACAGTCCAACTCACTCCAAAACAATATATGACACTCCAAAATACTCCCAAACACTAAAAATTCTCGCTTCTAAACACTCAATCCAAAACACCCCAATACACTCCAAAACAGTCCAAAACACTCGTTTCAAAACAATCACTCCCAAACACTCCAATCCACTCCAAAACACTTCAAAACACGACGTAACTCAAAAACACATCACAACACTCCACAACACTCCAAACCAGTCCAAAACACACCAAAACACTCCAAAACAATATAAAACTCTTCCAAACACTCGCAAATTCTCGCTTCTAAACATTCAATCCAAAACACTCCAATACACTACAAAATACTGCACAACACTCAAACACACTTCCAAACTCTCCAAAACAGTCCCATACACTACGAAACACTTCAAATCACTTCACAACACTCCAAAACAGTCCAATACACTCGGTTCCAAACAATCACTTCCAAACACTCCAATCCATTCCAGAACACTTCAAAACATGACATATTTCAAGAACACACAAGAACACTCCACAACACTCCAAAACAGTCCATAACACACAAAAACACCAAAACACTCCAAAACACTCCCAAACACTCGAAAATTCTCGCATCTAAACACTCAATCCAAAACGCTCCAATACACTACAAAGCACTGCACAACACTCAACACACTTCCAAACTCGCCAAAACAGTCCCATACACTACGAAACACTTCAAAACACTTCACAACACTCCAAAACACTCGGTTCAAAACAGTCACTCCCAAACACTCCAATCCATTCCAAAACACTTCAAAACACGACATAAGTCAGAAACACACCAGAACACTCCACAACACTCCAAAACAGTCCAAAACACACCAAAACACTCCAAAACAATACAAAGCACTCCAAAATACCCCCAAACACTCGAAAATTCTCGCTTCTAAACACTCCATCCATAACACTCCAATACACTACAAAACACTCCAAAACACTCGGTTCAAAACAATCAATCCCAAACACTGCAATCCACTCCAATCCACTTCAAAACACGACATAACTCAAAAACACACCAGAACACTCCACAACACTCCAAAACAGTCCAACTCACTCCAAAACAATATATGACACTCCAAAATACTCCCAAACACTAAAAATTCTCGCTTCTAAACACTCAATCTAAAACACCCCAATACACTCCAAAACAGTCCAAAACACTCGTTTCAAAACAATCACTCCCAAACACTCCAATCCACTCCAAAACACTTCAAAACACGACGTAACTCAAAAACACATCACAACACTCCACAACACTCCAAAACAGTCCAAAACACACCAAAACACTCCAAAACAATATAAAACTCTTCCAAACACTCGCAAATTCTCGCTTCTAAACATTCAATCCAAAACACTCCAATACACTACAAAATACTGCACAACACTCCAACACACTTCGAAACTCTCCAAAACAGTCCCATACACTACGAAACACTTCAAATCACTTCACAACACTCGAAAAGAGTCCAAAACACTCGGTTCCAAACAATCACTCCCAAACACTCCAATCCACTCCAAAACACTTCAAAACACGACATATTTCAAGAACACACCAGAACACTCCACAACATTCCAAAACAGTCCAAAACACACCAGAACACTCCAAAACAATATAAAACACTCCCAAATTCTCGCTTCTAAACATTCTATCCAAAACAGTCCAATACACTACAAAACACTCCGACACACTCCCAACCACTGCAAATCAGTCCCATACACTACTAAACACTTCAAAACACTCCATAACACTCCGACACACTCCAACACACTGGCTACTAAGCAGTCACTCCAAAACACTCAACAGCACACCTAAACGATCCAAAACACACTAAAAGAGTCCAAAGCACTCCCAAACACTCCAGAAGAGTCCCATACACTTCGAAACCCTCTAAAACACTCCAAAACACTTCAAAACACGACGTAACTCAAAAACCCACCACAACACTCCACAACACTCCAAAACAGTCCAAAACACACCAAAACACCAAAACACTCCAATACACTACAAAATACTGCACAACACTCCAACACGCTTCCAAACTCTCCAAAACAGTCCCATACACTACGAAACACTTCAAATCACTTCACAACACTCCAAAACAGTCCAATACACTCGGTTCCAAACAATCACTCCCAAAGACTCCAATCCATTCCAGAACACTTCAAAACATGACATATTTCAAGAACACACCAGAACACTCCACAACACTCCAAAACAGTCCATAACACACAAAAACACCAAAACACTCCAAAACACTCCCAAACACTCGAAAATTCTCGCATCTAAACACTCAATCCAAAACACTCCAATACACTACAAAGCACTGCACAACACTCAACACACTTCCAAACTCGCCAAAACAGTCCCATACACTACGAAACACTTCAAAACACTTCACAACACTCCAAAACACTCGGTTCAAAACAGTCACTCCCAAACACTCCAATCCATTCCAAAACACTTCAAAACACGACATAAGTCAGAAACACACCAGAACACTCCACAACACTCCAAAACAGTCCAAAACACACCAAAACACTCCAAAACAATATAAAGCACTCCAAAATACCCCCAAACACTCGAAAATTCTCGCTTCTAAAAACTCCATCCATAACACTCCAATACACTACAAAACACTCCAAAACACTCGGTTCAAAACAATCAATCCCAAACACTCCAATCCACTCCAATCCACTTCAAAACACGACATAACTCAAAAACACACCAGAACACTCCACAACACTCCAAAACAGTCCAACTCACTCCAAAACAATATATGACACTCCAAAATACTCCCAAACACTAAAAATTCTCGCTTCTAAACACTCAATCTAAAACACCCCAATACACTCCAAAACAGTCCAAAACACTCGTTTCAAAACAATCACTCCCAAACACTCCAATCCACTCCAAAACACTTCAAAACACGACGTAACTCAAAAACACATCACAACACTCCACAACACTCCAAAACAGTCCAAAACACACCAAAACACTCCAAAACAATATAAAACTCTTCCAAACACTCGCAAATTCTCGCTTCTAAACATTCAATCCAAAACACTCCAATACACTACAAAATACTGCACAACACTCCAACACACTTCGAAACTCTCCAAAACAGTCCCATACACTACGAAACACTTCAAATCACTTCACAACACTCGAAAAGAGTCCAAAACACTCGGTTCCAAACAATCACTCCCAAACACTCCAATCCACTCCAAAACACTTCAAAACACGACATATTTCAAGAACACACCAGAACACTCCACAACATTCCAAAACAGTCCAAAACACACCAGAACACTCCAAAACAATATAAAACACTCCCAAATTCTCGCTTCTAAACATTCTATCCAAAACAGTCCAATACACTACAAAACACTCCGACACTCTCCCAACCACTGCAAATCAGTCCCATACACTACTAAACACTTCAAAACACTCCATAACACTCCGACACACTCCAACACACTGGCTACTAAGCAGTCACTCCAAAACACTCAACAGCACACCTAAACGATCCAAAACACACTAAAAGAGTCCAAAGCACTCCCAAACACTCCAGAAGAGTCCCATACACTTCGAAACCCTCTAAAACACTCCAAAACACTTCAAAACACGACGTAACTCAAAAACCCACCACAACACTCCACAACACTCCAAAACAGTCCAAAACACACCAAAACACCAAAACACTCCAATACACTACAAAATACTGCACAACACTCAACACACTTCCAAACTCGCCAAAACAGTCCCATACACTACGAAACACTTCAAAACACTTCACAACACTCCAAAACACTCGGTTCAAAACAGTCACTCCCAAACACTCCAATCCATTCCAAAACACTTCAAAACACGACATAAGTCAGAAACACACCAGAACACTCCACAACACTCCAAAACAGTCCAAAACACACCAAAACACTCCAAAACAATATAAAGCACTCCAAAATACCCCCAAACACTCGAAAATTCTCGCTTCTAAACACTCCATCCATAACACTCCAATACACTACAAAACACTCCAAAACACTCGGTTCAAAACAATCAATCCCAAACACTCCAATCCACTCCAATCCACTTCAAAACACGACATAACTCAAAAACACACCAGAATACTCCACAACACTCCAAAACAGTCCAACTCACTCCAAAACAATATATGACACTCCAAAATACTCCCAAACACTAAAAATTCTCGCTTCTAAACACTCAATCCAAAACACCCCAATACACTCCAAAACAGTCCAAAACACTCGTTTCAAAACAATCACTCCCAAACACTCCAATCCACTCCAAAACACTTCAAAACACGACGTAACTCAAAAACACATCACAACACTCCACAACACTCCAAACCAGTCCAAAACACACCAAAACACTCCAAAACAATATAAAACTCTTCCAAACACTCGCAAATTCTCGCTTCTAAACATTCAATCCAAAACACTCCAATACACTACAAAATACTGCACAACACTCCAACACACTTCGAAACTCTCCAAAACAGTCCCATACACTACGAAACACTTCAAATCACTTCACAACACTCGAAAAGAGTCCAAAACACTCGGTTCCAAAGAATCACTCCCAAACACTCCAATCCACTCCAAAACACTTCAAAACACGACATATTTCAAGAACACACCAGAACACTCCACAACATTCCAAAACAGTCCAAAACACACCAGAACACTCCAAAACAATATAAAACACTCCCAAATTCTCGCTTCTAAACATTCTATCCAAAACAGTCCAATACACTACAAAACACTCCGACACTCTCCCAACCACTGCAAATCAGTCCCATACACTACTAAACACTTCAAAACACTCCATAACACTCCGACACACTCCAACACACTGGCTACTAAGCAGTCACTCCAAAACACTCAACAGCACACCTAAACGATCCAAAACACACTAAAAGAGTCCAAAGCACTCCCAAACACTCCAGAAGAGTCCCATACACTTCGAAACCCTCTAAAACACTCCAAAACACTTCAAAACACGACGTAACTCAAAAACCCACCACAACACTCCACAACACTCCAAAACAGTCCAAAACACACCAAAACACCAAAACACTCCAATACACTACAAAATACTGCACAACACTCCAACACACTTCCAAACTCTCCAAAACAGTCCCATACACTACGAAACACTTCAAATCACTTCACAACACTCCAAAACAGTCCAATACACTCGGTTCCAAACAATCACTTCCAAACACTCCAATCCATTCCAGAACACTTCAAAACATGACATATTTCAAGAACACACAAGAACACTCCACAACACTCCAAAACAGTCCATAACACACAAAAACACCAAAACACTCCAAAACACTCCCAAACACTCGAAAATTCTCGCATCTAAACACTCAATCCAAAACGCTCCAATACACTACAAAGCACTGCACAACACTCAACACACTTCCAAACTCGCCAAAACAGTCCCATACACTACGAAACACTTCAAAACACTTCACAACACTCCAAAACACTCGGTTCAAAACAGTCACTCCCAAACACTCCAATCCATTCCAAAACACTTCAAAACACGACATAAGTCAGAAACACACCAGAACACTCCACAACACTCCAAAACAGTCCAAAACACACCAAAACACTCCAAAACAATATAAAGCACTCCAAAATACCCCCAAACACTCGAAAATTCTCGCTTCTAAACACTCCATCCATAACACTCCAATACACTACAAAACACTCCAAAACACTCGGTTCAAAACAATCAATCCCAAACACTCCAATCCACTCCAATCCACTTCAAAACACGACATAACTCAAAAACACACCAGAACACTCCACAACACTCCAAAACAGTCCAACTCACTCCAAAACAATATATGACACTCCAAAATACTCCCAAACACTAAAAATTCTCGCTTCTAAACACTCAATCTAAAACACCCCAATACACTCCAAAACAGTCCAAAACACTCGTTTCAAAACAATCACTCCCAAACACTCCAATCCACTCCAAAACACTTCAAAACACGACGTAACTCAAAAACACATCACAACACTCCACAACACTCCAAAACAGTCCAAAACACACCAAAACACTCCAAAACAATATAAAACTCTTCCAAACACTCGCAAATTCTCGCTTCTAAACATTCAATCCAAAACACTCCAATACACTACAAAATACTGCACAACACTCCAACTCACTTCGAAACTCTCCAAAACAGTCCCATACACTACGAAACACTTCAAATCACTTCACAACACTCGAAAAGAGTCCAAAACACTCGGTTCCAAACAATCACTCCCAAACACTCCAATCCACTCCAAAACACTTCAAAACACGACATATTTCAAGAACACACCAGAACACTCCACAACATTCCAAAACAGTCCAAAACACACCAGAACACTCCAAAACAATATAAAACACTCCCAAATTCTCGCTTCTAAACATTCTATCCAAAACAGTCCAATACACTACAAAACACTCCGACACACTCCCAACCACTGCAAATCAGTCCCATACACTACTAAACACTTCAAAACACTCCATAACACTCCGACACACTCCAACACACTGGCTACTAAGCAGTCACTCCAAAACACTCAACAGCACACCTAAACGATCCAAAACACACTAAAAGAGTCCAAAGCACTCCCAAACACTCCAGAAGAGTCCCATACACTTCGAAACCCTCTAAAACACTCCAAAACACTTCAAAACACGACGTAACTCAAAAACCCACCACAACACTCCACAACACTCCAAAACAGTCCAAAACACACCAAAACACCAAAACACTCCAATACACTACAAAATACTGCACAACACTCCAACACACTTCCAAACTCTCCAAAACAGTCCCATACACTACGAAACACTTCAAATCACTTCACAACACTCCAAAACAGTCCAAAACACACCAGAACACTCCAAAACAATATAAAACACTCCCAAATTCTCGCTTCTAAACATTCTATCCAAAACAGTCCAATACACTACAAAACACTCCGACACACTCCCAACCACTGCAAATCAGTCCCATACACTACTAAACACTTCAAAACACTCCATAACACTCCGACACACTCCAACACACTGGCTACTAAGCAGTCACTCCAAAACACTCAACAGCACACCTAAACGATCCAAAACACACTAAAAGAGTCCAAAGCACTCCCAAACACTCCAGAAGAGTCCCATACACTTCGAAACCCTCTAAAACACTCCAAAACACTTCAAAACACGACGTAACTCAAAAACCCACCACAACACTCCACAACACTCCAAAACAGTCCAAAACACACCAAAACACCAAAACACTCCAATACACTACAAAATACTGCACAACACTCCAACACACTTCCAAACTCTCCAAAACAGTCCCATACACTACGAAACACTTCAAATCACTTCACAACACTCCAAAACAGTCCAATACACTCGGTTCCAAACAATCACTCCCAAACACTCCAATCCATTCCAGAACACTTCAAAACATGACATATTTCAAGAACACACCAGAACACTCCACAACACTCCAAAACAGTCCATAACACACAAAAACACCAAAACACTCCAAAACACTCCCAAACACTCGAAAATTCTCGCATCTAAACACTCAATCCAAAACACTCCAATACACTACAAAGCACTGCACAACACTCAACACACTTCCAAACTCGCCAAAACAGTCCCATACACTACGAAACACTTCAAAACACTTCACAACACTCCAAAACACTCGGTTCAAAACAGTCACTCCCAAACACTCCAATCCGTTCCAAAACACTTCAAAACACGACATAACTCAAAAACACACCAGAACACTCCACAACACTCCAAAACAGTCCAACTCACTCCAAAACAATATATGACACTCCAAAATACTCCCAAACACTAAAAATTCTCGCTTCTAAACACTCAATCCAAAACACCCCAATACACTCCAAAACAGTCCAAAACACTCGTTTCAAAACAATCACTCCCAAACACTCCAATCCACTCCAAAACACTTCAAAACACGACGTAACTCAAAAACACATCACAACACTCCACAACACTCCAAAACAGTCCAAAACACACCGAAACACTCCAAAACAATATAAAACACTCCAAAACTCTTCCAAACACTCGCAAATTCTCGCTTCTAAACATTCAATCCAAAACACTCCAATACACTACAAAATACTGCACAACACTCCAACACACTTCGAAACTCTCCAAAACAGTCCCATACACTACGAAACACTTCAAATCACTTCACAACACTCGAAAAGAGTACAAAACACTCGGTTCCAAACAATCACTCCCAAACACTCCAATCCACTCCAAAACACTTCAAAACACGACATATTTCAAGAACACACCAGAACACTCCACAACATTCCAAAACAGTCCAAAACACACCAGAACACTCCAAAACAATATAAAACACTCCCAAATTCTCACTTCTAAACATTCTATCCAAAACAGTCCAATACACTACAAAACATTCCGACACACTCCCAACCACTGCAAATCAGTCCCATACACTACTAAACACTTCAAAACACTCCATAACACTCCGACACACTCCAGCACACTGGCTACTAAGCAGTCACTCCAAAACACTCAACAGCACACCTAAACGATCCAAAACACACTAAAAGAGACCAAAGCACTCCCAAACACTCCAGAAGAGTCCCATACACTTCGAAACCCTCTAAAACACTCCAAAACTCTTCAAAACACGACGTAACTCAAAAACCCACCACAACACTCCACAACACTCCAAAACAGTCCAAAACACACCAAAACACCAAAACACTCCAATACACTACAAAATACTGCACAACACTCCAACACACTTCCAAACTCTCCAAAACAGTCCCATACACTACGAAACACTTCAAATCACTTCACAACACTCCAAAACAGTCCAATACACTCGGTTCCAAACAATCACCCCCAAACACTCCAATCCATTCCAGAACACTTCAAAACATGACATATTTCAAGAACACACCAGAACACTCCACAACACTCCAAAACAGTCCATAACACACAAAAACACCAAAACACTCCAAAACAATATAAAACACTCCAAAACACTCCCAAACACTTGAAAATTCTCGCATCTAAACACTCAATCCAAAACACTCCAATACACTACAAAAAACTGCACAACACTCCAACACACTTCCAAACTCTCCAAAACAGTCCCATACACTAGGAAACACTTCAAATCACTTCACAACACTCCAAAACAGTCCAATACACTCGGTTCCAAACAATCACTCCCAAACACTCCAATCCATTCCAAAACACTTCAAAACATGACATATTTCAAGAACACACCAATACACTCCAAAACAATATAAAACACACCCAAATTCTCGCTTCTAAACATTCTATCCAAAACACTCCAATACACTACAAGCACCCCGACACACTCCCAACCACTCCAAATCAGTCCCATACACTACTAAACACTTCAAAGCACTCCATAACACTCCGACACACTCCAACACACTGGCTACGAAGCAGTCACTCCAAAACACTCAACAGCACACCAAAACGATCCAAAACACACTAAAAGAGTCCAAAACACTCCCAAACACTCCAGAAGAGTCCCATACACTTCGAAACCCTCTAAAACACTCCAAAACACGTCAAAACACGACATAACTCAAAAACACACCAGAACACTCAGCACCAGTCCAAAACTCACCAAAACACCAAAACACTCCAAAACAATATAAAACACTCCCAAACACTCGCAAATCTCGCTTCTAAACACTCAATCCAAAACAGTCCCATACACTACGAAACACTTCAAATCACTTCACAACACTCCAAAACAGTCCAAAACACTCGTGTCAAAACAGTCACTCACAAACACTCCAATCCATTCCAAAACACTTCAAAACACGACATAACTCAAAAACACACCAGAACACTCCACAACACTCCAAAGCAGTCCAAAACACACCAAAACACCAAAACACTCCAAAACAATATAAAACACTCCAAAACACTCGAAAATTCTCGCATCTAAACACTCAATCCAAAACACACCAATACACTACAAAACACTGCACAACAAACTCGCCAAAACAGTTCCATACACTCCAAAACAGTCCAAAACACACCAAAACACTCAAAAACAATATAAAACACATCCAAACACTCGAAAATTGTCGCTTCTAAACACTCAATCCAAAACACTCCAATACACTACAAAATACTGCACAACTCTCCAACACACTTCCAAACTCTGCAAAACAGTCCCATACACTACGACACACTTCAAATCACTTCACAACACTCCAAAACAGTCCAAAACACTCGTTTCAAAACTGTCACTCACAAACACTCCAATCCATTCCAAAACACATCAAAACACGACATAACTCAAAAACACACCAGACCACTCCACAACACTCCAAAACAGTCCAAAACACACCAAAACACCAAAACAATCCAAAACAATATAAAACACTCCAAAACACTCCCAAACACTCGAAAATTCTCGCATCTAAACACTCAATCCAAAACACTCCAATACACTACAAAGCACTGCACAACACTCAACACACTTCAAAACTCGCCAAAACAGTCCCATACACTACGAAACAGTTCAAAACACTTCACAACACTCCAAAACACTCGGTTCAAAACAGTCACTCCCAAATACTGCAATCCATTCCAAAACACTTCAAAACACGACATAAGTCAGAAACACACCAGAACACTCCACAACACTCCAAAACAGTCCAAAACACACCAAAACACTCCAAAACAATATAAAGCACTCCAAAATACCCCCAAACACTCGAAAATTCTCGCTTCTAAACACTCCATCCATAACACTCCAATACACTACAAAACACTCCAAAACACTCGGTTCAAAACAATCAATCCCAAACACTCCAATCCACTTCAAAACACGACATAACTCAAAAACACACCAGAACACTCCACAACACTCCAAAACAGTCCAACTCACTCCAAAACAATATATGACACTCCAAAATACTCCCAAACACTAAAACTTCTCGCTTCTAAACACTCAATCCAAAACACCCCAATACACTCCGAAACAGTCCAAAACACTCGTTTCAAAACAATCACTCCCAAACACTCCAATCCACTCCAAAACACTTCAAAACACGACGTAACTCAAAAACACATCAAAACACTCCACAACACTCCAAAACAGTCCAAAACACATCAAAACACTCCAAAACAATATAAAACACTCGAAAACTCTTCCAAACACTCGCAAATTCTCGCTTCTAAACATTCAATCCAAAACACTCCAATACACTACAAAATACTGCACAACACTCCAACACACTTCGAAACTCTCCAAAACAGTCCCATACACTACGAAACACTTCAAATCACTTCACAACACTCGAAAAGAGTCCAAAACACTCGGTTCCAAACAATCACTCCCAAACACTCCAATCCACTCCAAAACACTTCAAAACACGACATATTTCAAGAACACACCAGAACACTCCACAACATTCCAAAACAGTCCAAAACACACCAGAACACTCCAAAACAATATAAAACACTCCCAAATTCTCGCTTCTAAACATTCTATCCAAAACAGTCCAATACACTACAAAACACTCCGACACACTCCCAACCACTGCAAATCAGTCCCATACACTACTAAACACTTCAAAACACTCCATAACACTCCGACACACTCCAACACACTGGCTACTAAGCAGTCACTCCAAAACACTCAACAGCACACCTAAACGATCCAAAACACACTAAAAGAGTCCAAAGCACTCCCAAACACTCCAGAAGAGTCCCATACACTTCGAAACCCTCTAAAACACTCCAAAACACTTCAAAACACGACGTAACTCAAAAACCCACCACAACACTCCACAACACTCCAAAACAGTCCAAAACACACCAAAACACCAAAACACTCCAATACACTACAAAATACTGCACAACACTCCAACACACTTCCAAACTCTCCAAAACAGTCCCATACACTACGAAACACTTCAAATCACTTCACAACACTCCAAAACAGTCCAAAACACACCAGAACACTCCAAAACAATATAAAACACTCCCAAATTCTCGCTTCTAAACATTCTATCCAAAACAGTCCAATACACTACAAAACACTCCGACACACTCCCAACCACTGCAAATCAGTCCCATACACTACTAAACACTTCAAAACACTCCATAACACTCCGACACACTCCAACACACTGGCTACTAAGCAGTCACTCCAAAACACTCAACAGCACACCTAAACGATCCAAAACACACTAAAAGAGTCCAAAGCACTCCCAAACACTCCAGAAGAGTCCCATACACTTCGAAACCCTCTAAAACACTCCAAAACACTTCAAAACACGACGTAACTCAAAAACCCACCACAACACTCCACAACACTCCAAAACAGTCCAAAACACACCAAAACACCAAAACACTCCAATACACTACAAAATACTGCACAACACTCCAACACACTTCCAAACTCTCCAAAACAGTCCCATACACTACGAAACACTTCAAATCACTTCACAACACTCCAAAACAGTCCAATACACTCGGTTCCAAACAATCACTCCCAAACACTCCAATCCATTCCAGAACACTTCAAAACATGACATATTTCAAGAACACACCAGAACACTCCACAACACTCCAAAACAGTCCATAACACACAAAAA
>NC_141001.1:2530239-2580193 GCF_052327205.1 Somniosus microcephalus | reverse complement strand
CAAAACGATCCAAAACACACAAAAGAGTCCAAAAAACTCCCAAACACTCCAAAAGCGTCCATACATTTTAAACAGTGCAAAGCACACCAAAACAATCCAAAACACTCCAAAACAGTCCAAAAAACTCCCAAACACTCCAAAAGAGTCCCAAACACTCCGAAACCCTCTTAAACACTCCAAAACACTAGCTTTTAAAAATTGAAAACACTCCAAAACAGCGCAAAGCACTGCACAACACCAAAACACTCCCAAACACGCCAAAACAGTACCAAGCAGTCCGAAACACTACAAAACACTCCACAACACGCGAGCACACTCCCAAAACCGCCAAAACAGTCCCATACACTCCAAAACACTAGAATACGCTCCGAAAACCTCTAAAACACACAAAACACAGTCACTCCCAAACACTCCACACTACTCCAAAACACGACATAACTCAAAAACACACCAGAACACTCCAAAACAGTCCAAAGCACACCAAAACACCACAGCACTCCAATACATTACAAAATACTCCCAAACACTCCAAAACACTACAAAACAGTCCGAAACTACTCCGAAAGACTCGCTCCAAAAATTCAAAGCACGGCACAACACTCCAACACACTACGAAACTCTCCAAAACAGTCCCATTCTCTACGAAACACTGCAAAACACTCCATAACACTCCAAAGCACACCAAAACACTGGCTACTAAGCAGTCACTCTAAAACACTCCATAACTCAACAGCACACAAAAACTATCCAAAACACACCAAAAGAGTCCAAAACACTCTCAAACACTCTAAAACAGTCATATACACTCCGAAACCCTCTAAAACACTCCAAAACACTCGGTTCAAATCAGTCACTCCCAAACACTCCAATCCACTCCAAAAACACTTCAATACACGACATAACTCAAAAACACTCCAGAACACTCCACAACACTCCAAAACAGTCCAAAACACAACATAACACCACAACACTCAAAAAATACAAAACACTCCGAAAAACACTCAATCCAAAACACTTATACACTACAAAACACGCCAGCACACTCCCAAAACCTCCAAAACAGTCCCAACACTCGAAAACACTCGAATACACTCAGAAGCCCTCTATAACACGCTATATCACTCGCATCAAAACAGTCACGCCCAAACACTCCAAACCACTCCAAAACACTCCAAAACACGATATAACTCAAAAACACACTAGAACACTCCACAACACTGCAAAACAGTCCAAAACAGACGAAAACACCATAACACTCCAAAAAATCCAAAACAATCCAAAACACTCCAAAACAGTCACAAACAGATGGAAATTCTACAAAACTGTGGAATACACTCCATAACACTCCAAAACATTCGCTTCTAAGCACTCACTCAAAACACACCAAAACACTCAACACACTCGCAAACCGTCCATAACAGTTCCATACACTCCAAAACCCTCCAAACACTCCAGAACACTCGCTTCTAAACAGTCACTCCCAAACACTCCAGAACACACCAAAAAACTCTCAAGCACTCCGGTACTCTACAAAACAGTCCAAAACACTCGAAATACTACAAAACACTCGCTACAAAAATTCAAAGCACTCAAAACAGTGTAAAACACAGCACAACACTCCAACACACTCCCAAACTCTCCAAAACAGTCACATACACTACGAAACACTTCAAAACACTCCATAACACACAAAACACACCAAAACACTGGCTACTAAGCACTCACTCTAAAGCACTCCATAACTCAACAGCACACCAAAACGATCCAAAACACACCAAAAGAGTCCAAAAAACTCCCAAACACTTCAAAAGAGTCCCATACACTCCGAAACCCTCTTAAACACTCAAAACACTAGCTTTTAAAAATTGAAAACACTCCAAAACAGCGCAAAGCACTGCACAACACCAAAACACTCCCAAACACGCCAAAACAGTACGAAGCAGTCCGAAACTCTACAAAACAGTCCACAACACGCGAGCACACTCCCAAAACCGCCAAAACAGTCCCATACACTCCAAAACACTAGAATACGCTCCGAAAACCTCTAAAACACACCAAAACACAGTCACTCCCAAACACTCCACACTACTCCAAAACACAACATAACTCAAAAACACACCAGAACACTCCAAAACAGTCCAAAACACACCAAAACACCACAGCACTCCAATACATTACAAAATACTCCCAAACACTCCAAAACACTACAAAACAGTCCGAAATACTCCGAAAGACTCGCTCCAAAAATTCAAAGCACGGCACAACACTCCAACACACTCCCAAACTCTCCAAAACAGTCCCATTCTCTACGAAACACTTCAAAACACTCCATAACACTCCAAAGCACACCAAAACACTGGCGACTAAACAGTCACTCGAAAACACTCCATAACTCAACAGCACACAAAAACTATCCAAAACACACCAAAAGAGTCCAAAACACTCTCAAACACTCTAAAACAGTCATATACACTCCGAAACCCTCGAAAACACTCCAAAACACTCGGTTCAATCAGTAACTCCCAAGCACTCCAATCCACTCCAAAAACAGTTCAATACACGACATAACTCAAAAACACTCCAGAACACTCACAACACTCCAAAACAGTCCAAAACACACCATAACACCACAACACTCAAAAAATACAAAACACTCCGAAAAACACACAATCCAAAACACTAATACACTACAAAACACGCCAGCACACTCCAAAACCTCCAAAACAGTCCCATACACTCGAAAACACTCGAATACACTCCGAAGCCCTCTATAACACGCTATATCACTCGCATCAAAACAGTCACGCCCAAACACTCCAAACCACTCCAAACCACTCCAAAACAGGATATAACTCAAAAACACACTAGAACACTCCACAACACTGCAAAACAGTCCAAAACAGACGAAAACACCATAACACTCCAAAACAAACCAAAACAATCCAAAACACTCCAAAACAGTCCCAAACACTCCAAAACAGTCACAAAGAGTTAGAAACTCGACAAACCAGTGGAAAACACTCCATAACACTCCAAAACATTCGCTTCTAAGCACTCACTCAAAACACACCAAAACACTCCAACACACTCCCAAACCCTCCAGAACAGGCCCATACACTCCAAAACAACACCAAAAGACTCCAAACCACTCCATAACACTCCAATACATTCGCTTCTACGCAATTACTCAAAACACTCTAAAACACTCCAACACACTCCCAAACCGTCCACAACAGTTCCATACACTCCAAAACCCTCCAAACACTCCAGAACACTCGCTTCTAAACAGTCACTCCCAAACACTCCAGAACACACCAAAAATCTCTCAAGCACTCCGGTACTCTACAAAACAGTCCAAAACACTCCGAAATACTACAAAACACTCGCTACAAAAATTCAAAGCACTCCAAAACAGTGCAAAACACAGCACAACACTCCAACACACTCCCAAACTCGATATAACTCAAAAACACACTCGAAAACTCCACAACACTGCAAAACAGTGCAAAGCAGACGAAAACACCATAACACTCCAAAAAATCCAAAACAATCAAAACACACCAAAACACCACAGCACTCCAATACATTACAAAATACTCCCAAACACTCCAAAACACTACAAAACAGTCCGAAATACTCCGAAAGACTCGCTCCAAAAATTCAAAGCACGGCACAACACTCCAACACACTCCCAAACTCTCCAAAACAGTCCCATTCTCTACGAAACACTGCAAAACACTCCATAACACTCCAAAGCACACCAAAACACTGGCTACTAAGCAGTCACTCTAAAACACTCCATAACTCAACAGCACACAAAAACTATCCAAAACACACCAAAAGAGTCCAAAACACTCTCAAACACTCTAAAACAGTCATATACACTCCGAAACCCTCTAAAACACTCCAAAACACTCGGTTCAAATCAGTCACTCCCAAACACTCCAATCCACTCCAAAAACACTTCAATACACGACATAACTCAAAAACACTCCAGAACACTCCACAACACTCCAAAACAGTCCAAAACACAACATAACACCACAACACTCAAAAAATACAAAACACTCCGAAAAACACTCAATCCAAAACACTAATACACTACAAAACACGCCAGCACACTCCAAAACCTCCAAAACAGTCCCATACACTCGAAAACACTCGAATACACTCCGAAGCCCTCTATAACACGCTATATCACTCGCATCAAAACAGTCACGCCCAAACACTCCAAAGCACTCCCAAACACTCCAGAAGAGTCCCATACACTTCGAAACCCTCTAAAACACTCCAAAACACTTCAAAACACGACGTAACTCAAAAACCCACCACAACACTCCACAACACTCCAAAACAGTCCAAAACACACCAAAACACCAAAACACTCCAATACACTACAAAATACTGCACAACACTCCAACACACTTCCAAACTCTCCAAAACAGTCCCATACACTACGAAACACTTCAAATCACTTCACAACACTCCAAAACAGTCCAATACACTCGGTTCCAAACAATCACTCCCAAACACTCCAATCCATTCCAGAACACTTCAAAACATGACATATTTCAAGAACACACCAGAACACTCCACAACACTCCAAAACAGTCCATAACACACAAAAACACCAAAACATTCCAAACAATATAAAACACTCCAAAACACTCGAAAATTCTCGCATCTAAACACTCAATCCAAAACACTCCAATACACTACAAAGCACTGCACAACACTCAACACACTTCCAAACTCGCCAAAACAGTCCCATACACTACGAAACACTTCAAAACACTTCACAACACTCCAAAACATTCGGTTCAAAACAGTCACTCCCAAACACTCCAATCCATTCCAAAACACTTCAAAACACGACATAAGTCAGAAACACACCAGAACTCTCCACAACAGTCCAAAACACACCAAAACACTCCAAAACAATATAAAGCACTCCAAAATACCCCCAAACACTCGAAAATTCTCGCTTCTAAACACTCCATCCATAACACTCCAATACACTACAAAACACTCCAAAACACTCGGTTCAAAACAATCAATCCCAAACACTCCAATCCACTCCAATCCACTTCAAAACACGACATAACTCCAAAACACACCAGAACACTCCACAACACTCCAAAACAGTCCAACTCACTCCAAAACAATATATGACACTCCAAAATACTCCCAAACACACGAAAATTCTCGCTTCTAAACACTCAATCCAAAACACTCCAATACACTCCAAAACACTCGTTTCAAAACAATCACTCCCAAACACTCCACTACACTCCAAAACAGTCCAAAACACCAAAACACTCCAAAACAATATATGACACTCCAAAACACTTCCAAACACTCGCAAATTCTCGCTTCTAAACACTCAATCCAAAACACTCCAATACACTACAAAATACTGCACAACACTCCAACACACTTCGAAACTCTCCAAAACAGTCCCATACATTACGAAACACTTCAAATCACTTCACAACACTCGAAAAGAGTCCAAAACACTCGGTTCCAAACAATCACTCCCAAACACTCCAATCCACTCCAAAACACTTCAAAAACACGACGTAACTCAAAAACACATCACAACACTCCACACCACTCCAAACCAGTCCAAAACACACCAAAACACTCCAAAACAATATAAAACACTCCAAAACACTTCCAAACACTCGCAAATTCTCGCTTCTTAACACTCAATCCAAAACACTCCAATACACTACAAAATACTGCACAGACTCCAACACACTTCCAAACTCTCCAAAACAGTCCCATACACTACGAAACACTTCAAATCACTTCACAACACTCGAAAAGAGTCCAAAACACTCGGTTCCAAACAATCACTCCCAAACACTCCAATCCACTCCAAAACACTTCAAAACACGACATATTTCAAGAACACACAGAACACTCCACAACATTCCAAAACAGTCCAAAACACACCAGAACACTCCAAAACATATAAAACACTCCCAAATTCTCGCTTCTAAACATTCTATCCAAAACAGTCCAATACACTACAAAACACTCCGACACACTCCCAACCACTGCAAATCAGTCCCATACACTACTAAACACTTCAAAACACTCCATAACACTCCGACACACTCCAACACACTGGCTACTAAGCAGTCACTCCAAAACACTCAACAGCACACCTAAACGATCCAAAACACACTAAAAGAGTCCAAAGCACTCCCAAACACTCCAGAAGAGTCCCATACACTTCGAACCCTCTAAAACACTCCAAACACTTCAAAACACGACGTAACTCAAAAACCCACCACAACACTCCACAACACTCCAAAACAGTCCAAAACACACCAAAACACCAAAACACTCCAATACACTACAAAATACTGCACAACACTCCAACACACTTCCAAACTCTCCAAAACAGTCCATACACTACGAAACACTTCAAATCACTTCACAACACTCCAAAACAGTCCAATACACTCGGTTCCAAACAATCACTCCCAAACACTCCAATCCATTCCAGAACACTTCAAAACATGACATATTTCAAGAACACACCAGAACACTCCACAACACTCCAAAACAGTCCAAAACACACCAAAACACTCCAAAACAATATAAAGCACTCCAAAATACCCCCAAACACTCGAAAATTCTCGCTTCTAAACACTCCATCCATAACACTCCAATACACTACAAAACACTCCAAAACACTCGGTTCAAAACAATCAATCCAAACACTCCAATCCACTCCAATCCACTTCAAAACACGACATAACTCAAAAACACACCAGAACACTCCACAACACCCCAAAACAGTCCAACTCACTCCAAAACAATATATGACACTCCAAAATACTCCCAAACACTAAAAATTCTCGCTTCTAAACACTCAATCAAAACACCCCAATACACTCCAAAACAGTCCAAAACACTCGTTTCAAAACAATCACTCCCAAACACTCCAATCCACTCCAAAACACTTCAAAACACGACGTAACTCAAAAACACATCACAACACTCCACAACACTCCAAAACAGTCCAAAACACACCAAAACACTCCAAAACAATATAAAACACTCCAAAACTCTTCCAAACACTCGCAAATTCTCGCTTCTAAACATTCAATCCAAAACACTCAATACACTACAAAATACTGCACAACACTCCAACACACTTCGAAACTCTCCAAAACAGTCCCATACACTACGAAACACTTCAAATCACTTCACAACACTCCGAAAAGAGTCCAAAACACTCGGTTCCAAACAATCACTCCCAAACACTCCAATCCACTCCAAAACACTTCAAAACACGACATATTTCAAGAACACACCAGAACACTCCACAACATTCCAAAACAGTCCAAAACACACCAGAACACTCCAAAACAATATAAAACACTCCCAAATTCTCGCTTCTAAACATTCTATCCAAAACAGTCCAATACACTACAAAACACTCCGACACACTCCCAACCACTGCAAATCAGTCCCATACACTACTAAACACTTCAAAACACTCCATAACACTCCGACACACTCCAACACACTGGCTACTAAGCAGTCACTCCAAAACACTCAACAGCACACCTAAACGATCCAAAACACACTAAAAGAGTCCAAAGCACTCCCAAACACTCCAGAAGAGTCCCATACACTTCGAAACCCTCTAAAACACTCCAAAACACTTCAAAACACGACGTAACTCAAAAACCCACCACAACACTCCACAACACTCCAAAACAGTCCAAAACACACCAAAACACCAAAACACTCCAATACACTACAAAATACTGCACAACACTCAACACACTTCCAAACTCTCCAAAACAGTCCCATACACTACGAAACACTTCAAATCACTTCACAACACTCCAAAACAGTCCAATACACTCGGTTCCAAACAATCACTCCAAAGACTCCAATCCATTCCAGAACACTTCAAAACATGACATATTTCAAGAACACACCAGAACACTCACAACACTCCAAAACAGTCCATAACACACAAAAACACCAAAACACTCCAAAACAATATAAAACACTCCAAAACACTCCCAAACACTCGAAAATTCTCGCATCTAAACACTCAATCCAAAACACTCCAATACACTACAAAGCACTGCACAACACTCAACACACTTCCAAACTCGCCAAAACAGTCCCATACACTACGAAACACTTCAAAACACTTCACAACACTCCAAAACACTCGGTTCAAAACAGTCACTCCCAAACACTCCAATCCATTCCAAAACACTTCAAAACACGACATAAGTCAGAAACACACCAGAACACTCCACAACACTCCAAAACAGTCCAAAACACACCAAAACACTCCAAAACAATATAAAGCACTCCAAAATACCCCCAAACACTCGAAAATTCTCGCTTCTAAACACTCCATCCATAACACTCCAATACACTACAAAACACTCCAAAACACTCGGTTCAAAACAATCAATCCCAAACACTCCAATCCACTCCAATCCACTTCAAAACACGACATAACTCAAAAACACACCAGAACACTCCACAACACTCCAAAACAGTCCAACTCACTCCAAAACAATATATGACACTCCAAAATACTCCCAAACACTAAAAATTCTCGCTTCTAAACACTCAATCCAAAACACCCCAATACACTCCAAAACAGTCCAAAACACTCGTTTCAAAACAATCACTCCCAAACACTCCAATCCACTCCAAAACACTTCAAAACACGACGTAACTCAAAAACACATCACAACACTCCACAACACTCCAAAACAGTCCAAAACACACCAAAACACTCCAAAACAATATAAAACACTCCAAAACTCTTCCAAACACTCGCAAATTCTCGCTTCTAAACATTCAATCCAAACGACTCCAATACACTACAAAATACTGCACAACACTCCAACACACTTCGAAACTCTCCAAAACAGTCCCATACACTACGAAACACTTCAAATCACTTCACAACACTCGAAAAGAGTCCAAAACACTCGGTTCCAAACAATCACTCCCAAACACTCCAATCCACTCAAAACACTTCAAAACACGACATATTTCAAGAACACACCAGAACACTCCACAACATTCCAAAACAGTCCAAAACACACCAGAACACTCCAAAACAATATAAAACACTCCCAAATTCTCGCTGCTAAACATTCTATCCAAAACAGTCCAATACACTACAAAACACTCCGACACACTCCAACCACTGCAAATCAGTCCCATACACTACTAAACACTTCAAAACACTCCATAACACTCCGACACACTCCAACACACTGGCTACTAAGCAGTCACTCCAAAACACTCAACAGCACACCTAAACGATCCAAACACACTAAAAGAGTCCAAAGCACTCCCAAACACTCCAGAAGAGTCCCATACACTTCGAAACCCTCTAAAACACTCCAAAACACTTCAAAACACGACGTAACTCAAAAACCCACCACAACACTCCACAACACTCCAAAACAGTCCAACAACACACCAAAACACCAAAACACTCCAATACACTACAAAATACTGCACAACACTCAACACACTTCCAAACTCGCCAAAACAGTCCCATACACTACGAAACACTTCAAAACACTTCACAACACTCCAAAAACACTCGGTTCAAAACAGTCACTCCCAAACACTCCAATCCATTCCAAAACACTTCAAAACACGACATAAGTCAGAAACACACCAGAACACTCCACAACACTCCAAAACAGTCCAAAACACACCAAAACACTCCAAAACAATATAAAGCACTCCAAAATACCCTCCAAACACTCGAAAATTCTCGCTTCTAAACACTCCATCCATAACACTCCAATACACTCCAAAACACTCCAAAACACTCGGTTCAAACAATCAATCCCAAACACTCCAATCCACTCCAATCCACTTCAAAACACGACATAACTCAAAAACACACCAGAACACTCCACAACACCCAAAACAGTCCAACTCACTCCAAACAATATATGACACTCCAAAATACTCCCAAACACTAAAAATTCTCGCTTCTAAACACTCAATCCAAAACACCCCAATACACTCCAAAACAGTCCAAAACACTCGTTTCAAAACAATCACTCCCAAACACTCCAATCCACTCCAAAACACTTCAAAACACGACGTAACTCAAAAACACATCACAACTCTCCACAACACTCCAAAACAGTCCAAAACACACCAAAACACTCCAAAACAATATAAAACACTCCAAAACTCTTCCAAACACTCGCAAATTCTCGCTTCTAACATTCAATCCAAAACACTCCAATACACTACAAAATACTGCACAACACTCCAACACACTTCGAAACTCTCCAAAAACAGTCCCATACACTACGAAACACTTCAATCACTTCACAACACACTCGAAAAGAGTCCAAAACACTCGGTTCCAAACAATCACTCCCAAACACTCCAATCCACTCCAAAACACTTCAAAAACACGACATATTTCAAGAACACACCAGAACACTCCACAACATTCCAAAACAGTCCAAAACACACCAGAACACTCCAAAACAATATAAAACACTCCCAAATTCTCGCTTCTAAACATTCTATCCAAAACAGTCCAATACACTACAAAACACTCCGACACACTCCCAACCACTGCAAATCAGTCCCATACACTACTAAACACTTCAAAACACTCCATAACACTCCGACACACTCCAACACACTGGCTACTAAGCAGTCACTCCAAAACACTCAACAGCACACCTAAACGATCCAAAACACACTAAAAGAGTCCAAAGCACTCCCAAACACTCCAGAAGAGTCCCATACACTTCGAAACCCTCTAAAACACTCCAAAACACTTCAAAACACGACGTAACTCAAAAACCCACGCACACACTCCACAAACACTCCAAAACAGTCCAAAACACACCAAAACACCAAAACACTCCAATACACTACAAAATACTGCACAACACTCCAACACACTTCCAAACTCTCCAAAACAGTCCCATACACTACGAAACACTTCAAATCACTTCACAACACTCCAAAACAGTCAATACACTCAGTTCCAAACAATCACTCCCAAAGACTCCAATCCATTCCAGAACACTTCAAACACATGACATATTTCAAGAACACACCAGAACACTCCACAACACTCCAAAACAGTCCATAACACACAAAAACACCAAAACACTCCAAAACAATATAAAACACTCCAAAACACTCCCCAAACACTCGAGAATTCTCGCATCTAAACACTCAATCCAAAACACTCCAATACACTACAAAGCACTGCACAACACTCAACACACTTCCAAACTCGCCAAAACAGTCCCATACACTACGAAACACTTCAAATCACTTCACAACACTCCAAAACAGTCCAATACACTCGGTTCCAAACAATCACTCCCAAACACTCCAATCCATTCCAGAACACTTCAAAACATGACATATTTCAAGAACACACCAGAACACTCCACAACACTCCAAAACAGTCCATAACACACAAAAACACCAAAACACTCCAAAACAATATAAAACACTCCAAAACACTCCCAAACACTCGAAAATTCTCGCATCTAAACAATCAATCCAAAACACTCCAATACACTACAAAGCACTGCACAACACTCAACACACTTCCAAACTCGCCAAAACAGTCCCATACACTACGAAACACTTCAAACCACTTCACAACACTCCAAAACACTCGGTTCAAAACAGTCACTCCCAAACACTCCAATCCATTCAAAACACTTCAAAACACGACATAAGTCAGAAACACACCAGAACACTCCACAACACTCCAAAACAGTCCAAAACACACCAAAACACTCCAAAACAATATAAAGCACTCCAAAATACCCCCAAACACTCGAAAATTCTCGCTTCTAAACACTCCATCCATAACACTCCAATACACTACAAAACACTCCAAAACACTCGGTTCAAAACAATCAATCCCAAACACTCCAATCCACTCCAATCCACTTCAAAACACGACATAACTCAAAAACACACCAGAACACTCCACAACACTCCAAAACAGTCCAACTCACTCCAAAACAATATATGACACTCCAAAATACTCCCAAACACTAAAATTCTCGCTTCTAAACACTCAATCCAAAACACCCAATACACTCCAAAACAGTCCAAAACACTCGTTTCAAAAACATCACTCCCAACACTCAGCAATCCACTCCAAAACACTTCAAAACACGACGTAACTCAAAAACACATCACAACACTCCCAACACTCCAAAACAGTCCAAAACACACCAAAACACTCCAAAACAATATAAAACACTCCAAAACTCTTCCAAACACTCGCAAATTCTCGCTTCTAAACATTCAATCCAAAACACTCCAATACACTACAAAATACTGCACAACACTCCAACACACTTCGAAACTCTCCAAAACAGTCCCATACACTACGAAACACTTCAAATCACTTTCACAACACTCGAAAAGAGTCCAAAACACTCGGTTCCAAACAATCACTCCCAAACACTCCAATCCACTCCAAAACACTTCAAAACACGACATATTTCAAGAACACACCAGAACACTCCACAACATTCCAAAACAGTCCAAAACACACCAGAACACTCCTAAAACAATATAAAACACTCCCAAATTCTCGCTGCTAAACATTCTATCCAAAACAGTCCAATACACTACAAAACACTCCGACACACTCCCAACCTCTGCAATCAGTCCCATACACTACTAAACACTTCAAAACACTCCATAACACTCGACACACTCCAACACACTGGCTACTAAGCAGTCACTCCAAAACACTCAACAGCACACCTAAACGATCCAAAACACACTAAAAGAGTCCAAAGCACTCCCAAACACTCCAGAAGAGGTCCCATACACTTCGAAACCCTCTAAAACACTCCAAAACACTTCAAAACACGACGTAACTCAAAAACCCACCACAACACTCCACAACACTCCAAACAGTCCAAAACACACCAAAACACCAAAACACCACTCCAATACACTACAAAATACTGCACAACATTCAACACACTTCCAAACTCGCCAAAACAGTCCCATACACTACGAAACACTTCAAAACACTTCACAACACTCCAAAACACTCGGTTCAAAACAGTCACTCCCAAACACTCCAATCCATTCCAAAACACTTCAAAACACGACATAAGTCAGAAACACACCAGAACACTCCACAACACTCCAAAACAGTCCAAAACACACCAAAACACTCCAAAACAATATAAAACACTCCAAAACTCTTCCAAACACTCGCAAATTCTCGCTTCTAAACATTCAATCCAAAACACTCCAATACACTACAAAATACTGCACAACACTCCAACACACTTCGAAACTCTCCAAAACAGTCCCATACACTACGAAACACTTCAAATCACTTCACAACACTCGAAAAGAGTCCAAAACACTCGGTTCCAAACAATCACTCCCAAACACTCCAATCCACTCCAAAACACTTCAAAACACGACATATTTCAAGAACACACCAGAACACTCCACAACATTCCAAAACAGTCCAAAACACACCAGAACACTCCAAAACAATATAAAACACTCCCAAATTCTCGCTTCTAAACATTCTATCCAAAACAGTCCAATACACTACAAAACACTCCGACACACTCCCAACCACTGCAAATCAGTCCCATACACTACTAAACACTTCAAAACACTCCATAACACTCCGACACACTCCAACACACTGGCTACTAAGCAGTCACTCCAAAACACTCAACAGCACACCTAAACGATCCAAAACACACTAAAAGAGTCCAAAGCACTCCCAAACACTCCAGAAGAGTCCCATACACTTCGAAACCCTCTAAAACACTCCAAAACACTTCAAAACACGACGTAACTCAAAAACCCATCACAACACTCCACAACACTCCAAAACAGTCCATAACACACAAAAACACCAAAACACTCCAAAACAATATAAAACACTCCAAAACACTCCCAAACACTCGAAAATTCTCGCATCTAAACACTCAATCCAAAACACTCCAATACACTACAAAGCACTGCACAACACTCAACACACTTCCAAACTCGCCAAAACAGTCCCATACACTACGAAACACTTCAAATCACTTCACAACACTCCAAAACAGTCCAATACACTCGGTTCCAAACAATCACTCCCAAACACTCCAATCCATTCCAGAACACTTCAAAACATGACATATTTCAAGAACACACCAGAACACTCCACAACACTCCAAAACAGTCCATAACACACAAAAACACCAAAACACTCCAAAACAATATAAAACACTCCAAAACACTCCCAAACACTCGAAAATTCTCGCATCTAAACAATCAATCCAAAACACTCCAATACACTACAAAGCACTGCACAACACTCAACACACTTCCAAACTCGCCAAAACAGTCCCATACACTACGAAACACTTCAAACCACTTCACAACACTCCAAAACACTCGGTTCAAAACAGTCACTCCCAAACACTCCAATCCATTCCAAAACACTTCAAAACACGACATAAGTCAGAAACACACCAGAACACTCCACAACACTCCAAAACAGTCCAAAACACACCAAAACACTCCAAAACAATATAAAGCACTCCAAAATACCCCCAAACACTCGAAAATTCTCGCTTCTAAACACTCCATCCATAACACTCCAATACACTACAAAACACTCCAAAACACTCGGTTCAAAACAATCAATCCCAAACACTCCAATCCACTCCAATCCACTTCAAAACACGACATAACTCAAAAACACACCAGAACACTCCACAACACCCCAAAACAGTCCAACTCACTCCAAAACAATATATGACACTCCAAAATACTCCCAAACACTAAAAATTCTCGCTTCTAAACACTCAATCCAAAACACCCCAATACACTCCAAAACAGTCCAAAACACTCGTTTCAAAACAATCACTCCCAAACACTCCAATCCACTCCAAAACACTTCAAAACACGACGTAACTCAAAAACACATCACAACACTCCACAACACTCCAAAACAGTCCAAAACACACCAAAACACTCCAAAACAATATAAAACACTCCAAAACTCTTCCAAACACTCGCAAATTCTCGCTTCTAAACATTCAATCCAAACCACTCCAATACACTACAAAATACTGCACAACACTCCAACACACTTCGAAACTCTCCAAAACAGTCCCATACACTACGAAACACTTCAAATCACTTCACAACACTCGAAAAGAGTCCAAAACACTCGGTTCCAAACAATCACTCCCAAACACTCCAATCCACTCCAAAACACTTCAAAACACGACATATTTCAAGAACACACCAGAACACTCCACAACATTCCAGAACAGTCCAAAACACACCAGAACATTCCAAAACAATATAAAACACTCCCAAATTCTCGCTTCTAAACATTCTATCCAAAACAGTCCAATACACTACAAAACACTCCGACACACTCCCAACCACTGCAAATCAGTCCCATACACTACTAAACACTTCAAAACACTCCATAACACTCCGACACACTCCAACACACTGGCTACTAAGCAGTCACTCCAAAACACTCAACAGCACACCTAAACGATCCAAAACACACTAAAAGAGTCCAAAGCACTCCCAAACACTCCAGAAGAGTCCCATACACTTCGAAACCCTCTAAAACACTCCAAAACACTTCAAAACACGACGTAACTCAAAAACCCACCACAACACTCCACAACACTCCAAAACAGTCCAAAACACACCAAAACACCAAAACACTCCAATACACTACAAAATACTGCACAACACTCCAACACACTTCCAAACTCTCCAAAACAGTCCCATACACTACGAAACACTTCAAATCACTTCACAACACTCCAAAACAGTCCAATACACTCGGTTCCAAACAATCACTCCCAAAGACTCCAATCCATTCCAGAACACTTCAAAGCATGACATATTTCAAGAACACACCAGAACACTCACAACATTCCAAAACAGTCCATAACACACAAAAACACCAAAACACTCCAAAACAATATAAAACACTCCAAAACACTCCCAAACACTCGAAAATTCTCGCATCTAAACACTCAATCCAAAACACTCCAATACACTACAAAGCACTGCACAACACTCAACACACTTCCAAACTCGCCAAAACAGTCCCATACACTACGAAACACTTCAAAACACTTCACAACACTCCAAAACACTCGGTTCAAAACAGTCACTCCCAAACACTCCAATCCATTCCAAAACACTTCAAAACACGACATAAGTCAGAAACACACCAGAACACTCCACAACACTCCAAAACAGTCCAAAACACACCAAAACACTCCAAAACAATATAAAGCACTCCAAAATACCCCCAAACACTCGCAAATTCTCGCTTCTAAACATTCAATCCAAAACACTCCAATACACTACAAAATACTGCACAACACTCCAACACACTTCGAAACTCTCCAAAACAGTCCCATACACTACGAAACACTTCAAATCACTTCACAACACTCGAAAAGAGTCCAAAACACTCGGTTCCAAACAATCACTCCCAAACACTCCAATCCACTCCAAAACACTTCAAAACACGACATATTTCAAGAACACACCAGAACACTCCACAACATTCCAAAACAGTCCAAAACACACCAGAACACTCCAAAACAATATAAAACACTCCCAAATTCTCGCTTCTAAACATTCTATCCAAAACAGTCCAATACACTACAAAACACTCCGACACACTCCCAACCACTGCAAATCAGTCCCATACACTACTAAACACTTCAAAACACTCCATAACACTCCGACACACTCCAACACAGTGGCTACTAAGCAGTCACTCCAAAACACTCAACAGCACACCTAAACGATCCAAAACACACTAAAAGAGTCCAAAGCACTCCCAAACACTCCAGAAGAGTACCATACACTTCGAAACCCTCTAAAACACTCCAAAACACTTCAAAACACGACGTAACTCAAAAACCCACCACAACACTCCACAACACTCCAAAACAGTCCAAAACACACCAAAACACCAAAACACTCCAATACACTACAAAATGCTGCACAACACTCCAACACACTTCCAAACTCTCCAAAACTGTCCCATACACTACGAAACACTTCAAAACACTTCACAACACTCCAAAACACTCGGTTCAAAACAGTCACTCCCAAATACTCCAATCCATTCCAAAACACTTCAAAACACGATATAAGTCAGAAACACACCAGAACACTCCACAACACTCCAAAACAGTCCAAAACACACCAAAACACTCCAAAACAATATAAAGCACTCCAAAATACCCCCAAACACTCGAAAATTCTCGCTTCTAAACACTCCATCCAGAACACTCCAATACACTACAAAACACTCCAAAACACTCGGTTCAAAACAATCAATCCCAAACACTCCAATCCACTTCAAAACACGACATAACTCAAAAACACACCAGAACACTCCACAACACTCCAAAACAGTCCAACTCACTGCAAAACAATATATGACACTCCAAAATACTCCCAAACACTAAAAATTCTCGCTTCTAAACACTCAATCCAAAACACCCCAATACACTCCAAAACAGTCCAAAACACTCGTTTCAAAACAATCACTCCCAAACACTCCAATCCACTCCAAAACACTTCAAAACACGACGTAACTCAAAAACACATCACAACACTCCACAACACTCCAAAACAGTCCAAAACACACCAAAACACTCCAAAACAATATAAAACACTCCAAAACTCTTCCAAACACTCGCAAATTCTCGCTTCTAAACATTCAATCCAAAACATTCCAATACACTACAAAATACTGCACAACACTCCAACACACTTCGAAACTCTCCAAAACAGTCCCATACACTACGAAACACTTCAAATCACTTCACAACACTCGAAAAGAGTCCAAAACACTCGGTTCCAAACAATCACTCCCAAACACTCCAATCCACTCCAAAACACTTCAAAACACGACATATTTCAAGAACACACCAGAACACTCCACAACACTCCAAAACAGTCCATAACACACAAAAACACCAAAACACTCCAAAACAATATAAAACACTCCAAAACACTCCCAAACACTCGAAAATTCTCGGATCTAAACACTCAATCCAAAACACTCCAATACACTACAAAGCACTGCACAACACTCAACACACTTCCAAACTCGCCAAAACAGTCCCATACACTACGAAACACTTCAAAACACTTCACAACACTCCAAAACACTCGGTTCAAAACAGTCACTCCCAAACACTCCAATCCATTCCAAAACACTTCAAAACACGACATAAGTCAGAAACACACCAGAACACTCCACAACACTCCAAAACAGTCCAAAACACACCAAAACACTCCAAAACAATATAAAACACTCCAAAACTCTTCCAAACACTCGCAAATTCTCGCTTCTAAACATTCAATCCAAAACACTCCAATACACTACAAAATACTGCACAACACTCCAACACACTTCGAAACTCTCCAAAACAGTCCCATACACTACGAAACACTTCAAATCACTTCACAACACTCGAAAAGAGTCCAAAACACTCGGTTCCAAACAATCACTCCCAAACACTCCAATCCACTCCAAAACACTTCAAAACACGACATATTTCAAGAACACACCAGAACACTCCACAACATTCCAAAACAGTCCAAAACACACCAGAACACTCCAAAACAATATAAAACACTCCCAAATTCTCGCTTCTAAACATTCTATCCAAAACAGTCCAATACACTACAAAACACACCGACACACTCCCAACCACTGCAAATCAGTCCCATACACTACTAAACACTTCAAAACACTCCATAACACTCCGACACACTCCAACACACTGGCTACTAAGCAGTCACTCCAAAACACTCAACAGCACACCTAAACGATCCAAAACACACTAAAAGAGTCCAAAGCACTCCCAAACACTCCAGAAGAGTCCCATACACTTCGAAACCCTCTAAAACACTCCAAAACACTTCAAAACACGACGTAACTCAAAAACCCACCACAACACTCCACAACACTCCAAAACAGTCCAAAACACACCAAAACACCAAAACACTCCAATACACTACAAAATACTGCACAACACTCCAACACACTTCCAAACTCTCCAAAACAGTCCCATACACTACGAAACACTTCAAATCACTTCACAACACTCCAAAACAGTCCAATACACTCAGTTCCAAACAATCACTCCCAAAGACTCCAATCCATTCCAGAACACTTCAAAACATGACATATTTCAAGAACACACCAGAACACTCCACAACACTCCAAAACAGTCCATAACACACAAAAACACCAAAACACTCCAAAACAATATAAAACACTCCAAAACACTCCCAAACACTCGAAAATTCTCGGATCTAAACACTCAATCCAAAACACTCCAATACACTACAAAGCACTGCACAACACTCAACACACTTCCAAACTCGCCAAAACAGTCCCATACACTACGAAACACTTCAAAACACTTCACAACACTCCAAAACACTCGGTTCAAAACAGTCACTCCCAAACACTCCAATCCATTCCAAAACACTTCAAAACACGACATAAGTCAGAAACACACCAGAACACTCCACAACACTCCAAAACAGTCCAAAACACACCAAAACACTCCAAAACAATATAAAACACTCCAAAACTCTTCCAAACACTCGCAAATTCTCGCTTCTAAACATTCAATCCAAAACACTCCAATACACTACAAAATACTGCACAACACTCCAACACACTTCGAAACTCTCCAAAACAGTCCCATACACTACGAAACACTTCAAATCACTTCACAACACTCGAAAAGAGTCCAAAACACTCGGTTCCAAACAATCACTCCCAAACACTCCAATCCACTCCAAAACACTTCAAAACACGACATATTTCAAGAACACACCAGAACACTCCACAACATTCCAAAACAGTCCAAAACACACCAGAACACTCCAAAACAATATAAAACACTCCCAAATTCTCGCTTCTAAACATTCTATCCAAAACAGTCCAATACACTACAAAACACTCCGACACACTCCCAACCACTGCAAATCAGTCCCATACACTACTAAACACTTCAAAACACTCCATAACACTCCGACACACTCCAACACACTGGCTACTAAGCAGTCACTCCAAAACACTCAACAGCACACCTAAACGATCCAAAACACACTAAAAGAGTCCAAAGCACTCCCAAACACTCCAGAAGAGTACCATACACTTCGAAACCCTCTAAAACACTCCAAAACACTTCAAAACACGACGTAACTCAAAAACCCACCACAACACTCCACAACACTCCAAAACAGTCCAAAACACACCAAAACACCAAAACACTCCAATACACTACAAAATGCTGCACAACACTCCAAAACACTTCCAAACTCTCCAAAACTGTCCCATACACTACGAAACACTTCAAAACACTTCACAACACTCCAAAACACTCGGTTCAAAACAGTCACTCCCAAATACTCCAATCCATTGCAAAACACTTCAAAACACGATATAAGTCAGAAACACACCAGAACACTCCACAACACTCCAAAACAGTCCAAAACACACCAAAACACTCCAAAACAATATAAAGCACTCCAAAATACCCCCAAACACTCGAAAATTCTCGCTTCTAAACACTCCATCCATAACACTCCAATACACTACAAAACACTCCAAAACACTCGGTTCAAAACAATCAATCCCAAACACTCCAATCCACTTCAAAACACGACATAACTCAAAAACACACCAGAACACTCCACAACACTCCAAAACAGTCCAACTCACTGCAAAACAATATATGACACTCCAAAATACTCCCAAACACTAAAAATTCTCGCTTCTAAACACTCAATCCAAAACACCCCAATACACTCCAAAACAGTCCAAAACACTCGTTTCAAAACAATCACTCCCAAACACTCCAATCCACTCCAAAACACTTCAAAACACGACGTAACTCAAAAACACATCACAACACTCCACAACACTCCAAAACAGTCCAAAACACACCAAAACACTCCAAAACAATATAAAACACTCCAAAACTCTTCCAAACACTCGCAAATTCTCGCTTCTAAACATTCAATCCAAAACATTCCAATACACTACAAAATACTGCACAACACTCCAACACACTTCGAAACTCTCCAAAACAGTCCCATACACTACGAAACACTTCAAATCACTTCACAACACTCGAAAAGAGTCCAAAACACTCGGTTCCAAACAATCACTCCCAAACACTCCAATCCACTCCAAAACACTTCAAAACACGACATATTTCAAGAACACACCAGAACACTCCACAACATTCCAAAACAGTCCAAAACACACCAAAACAATATAAAACACTCCCAAATTCTCGCTTCTAAACATTCTATCCAAAACAGTCCAATACACTACAAAACACTCCGACACACTCCCAACCACTGCAAATCAGTCTCATATACTACTAAACACTTCAAAACACTCCATAACACTCCGACACACCCCAACACACTGGCTACTAAGCAGTCACTCCAAAACACTCAACAGCACACCTAAACGATCCAAAACACACTAAAAGAGTCCAAAGCACTCCCAAACACTCCAGAAGAGTCCCATACACTTCGAAACCCTCTAAAACACTCCAAAACACTTCAAAACACGACGTAACTCAAAAACCCACCACAACACTCCACAACACTCCAAAACAGTCCAAAACACACCAAAACACCAAAACACTCCAATACACTACAAAATACTGCACAACACTCCAACACACTTCCAAACTCTCCAAAACAGTCCCATACACTACGAAACACTTCAAATCACTTCACAACACTCCAAAACAGTCCAATACACTCGGTTCCAAACAATCACTCCCAAAGACTCCAATCCATTCCAGAACACTTCAAAACATGACATATTTCAAGAACACACCAGAACACTCCACAACACTCCAAAACAGTCCATAACACACAAAAACACCAAAACACTCCAAAACAATATAAAACACTCCAAAACACTCCCAAACACTCGAAAATTCTCGCATCTAAACACTCAATCCAAAACACTCCAATACACTACAAAGCACTGCACAACACTCAACACACTTCCAAACTCGCCAAAACAGTCCCATACACTACGAAACACTTCAAAACACTTCACAACACTCCAAAACACTCGGTTCAAAACAGTCACTCCCAAACACTCCAATCCATTCCAAAACACTTCAAAGCACGACATAAGTCAGAAACACACCAGAACACTCCACAACACTCCAAAACAGTCCAAAACACACCAAAACACTCCAAAACAATATAAAACACTCCAAAACTCTTCCAAACACTCGCAAATTCTCGCTTCTAAACATTCAATCCAAAACACTCCAATACACTACAAAATACTGCACAACACTCCAACACACTTCGAAACTCTCCAAAACAGTCCCATACACTACGAAACACTTCAAATCACTTCACAACACTCGAAAAGAGTCCAAAACACTCGGTTCCAAACAATCACTCCCAAACACTCCAATCCACTCCAAAACACTTCAAAACACGACATATTTCAAGAACACACCAGAACACTCCACAACATTCCAAAACAGTCCAAAACACACCAGAACACTCCAAAACAATATAAAACACTCCCAAATTCTCGCTTCTAAACATTCTATCCAAAACAGTCCAATACACTACAAAACACTCCGACACACTCCCAACCACTGCAAATCAGTCCCATACACTACTAAACACTTCAAAACACTCCATAACACTCCGACACACTCCAACACACTGGCTACTAAGCAGTCACTCCAAAACACTCAACAGCACACCTAAACGATCCAAAACACACTAAAAGAGTCCAAAGCACTCCCAAACACTCCAGAAGAGTCCCATACACTTCGAAACCCTCTAAAACACTCCAAAACACTTCAAAACACGACGTAACTCAAAAACCCACCACAACACTCCACAACACTCCAAAACAGTCCAAAACACACCAAAACACCAAAACACTCCAATACACTACAAAATGCTGCACAACACTCCAACACACTTCCAAACTCTCCAAAACTGTCCCATACAATACGAAACACTTCAAAACACTTCACAACACTCCAAAACACTCGGTTCAAAACAGTCACTCCCAAATACTCCAATCCATTCCAAAACACTTCAAAACACGATATAAGTCAGAAACACACCAGAACACTCCACAACACTCCAAAACAGTCCAAAACACACCAAAACACCACAAAACAATATAAAGCACTCCAAAATACCCCCAAACACTCGAAAATTCTCGCTTCTAAACACTCCATCCATAACACTCCAATACACTACAAAACACTCCAAAACACTCGGTTCAAAACAATCAATCCCAAACACTCCAATCCACTTCAAAACACGACATAACTCAAAAACACACCAGAACACTCCACAACACTCCAAAACAGTCCAACTCACTGCAAAACAATATATGACACTCCAAAATACTCCCAAACACTAAAAATTCTCGCTTCTAAACACTCAATCCAAAACACCCCAATACACTCCAAAACAGTCCAAAACACTCGTTTCAAAACAATCACTCCCAAACACTCCAATCCACTCCAAAACACTTCAAAACACGACATATTTCAAGAACACACCAGAACACTCCACAACATTCCAAAACAGTCCAAAACACACCAGAACACTCCAAAACAATATAAAACACTCCCAAATTCTCGCTTCTAAACATTCTATCCAAAACAGTCCAATACACTACAAAACACTCCGAACCACTCCCAACCACTGCAAATCAGTCCCATACACTACTAAACACTTCAAAACACTCCATAACACTCCGACACACTCCAACACACTGGCTACTAAGCAGTCACTCCAAAACACTCAACAGCACACCTAAACGATCCAAAACACACTAAAAGAGTCCAAAGCACTCCCAAACACTCCAGAAGAGTCCCATACACTTCGAAACCCTCTAAAACACTCCAAAACACTTCAAAACACGACGTAACTCAAAAACCCACCACAACACTCCATAACACTCCAAAACAGTCCAAAACACACCAAAACACCAAAACACTCCAATACACTACAAAATGCTGCACAACACTCCAAAACACTTCCAAACTCTCCAAAACTGTCCCATACACTACGAAACACTTCAAAACACTTCACAACACTCCAAAACACTCGGTTCAAAACAGTCACTCCCAAATACTCCAATCCATTCCAAAACACTTCAAAACACGATATAAGTCAGAAACACACCAGAACACTCCACAACACTCCAAAACAGTCCAAAACACACCAAAACACTCCAAAACAATATAAAGCACTCCAAAATACCCCCAAACACTCGAAAATTCTCGCTTCTAAACACTCCATCCATAACACTCCAATACACTACAAAACACTCCAAAACACTCGGTTCAAAACAATCAATCCCAAACACTCCAATCCACTTCAAAACACGACATAACTCAAAAACACACCAGAACACTCCACAACACTCCAAAACAGTCCAACTCACTGCAAAACAATATATGACACTCCAAAATACTCCCAAACACTAAAAATTCTCGCTTCTAAACACTCAATCCAAAACACCCCAATACACTCCAAAACAGTCCAAAACACTCGTTTCAAAACAATCACTCCCAAACACTCCAATCCACTCCAAAACACTTCAAAACACGACATATTTCAAGAACACACCGGAACACTCCACAACATTCCAAAACAGTCCAAAACACACCAGAACACTCCAAAACAATATAAACACTCCAAATTCTCGCTTCTAAACATTCTATCCAAAACAGTCCAATACACTACAAAACACTCCGACACACTCCCAACCACTGCAAATCAGTCCCATACACTACTAAACACTTCAAAACACTCCATAACACTCCGACACACTCCAAACACACTGGCTACTAAGCAGTCACTCCAAAACACTCAACAGCACACCTAAACGATCAAAACACACTAAAAGAGTCCAAAGCACTCCCAAACACTCCAGAAGAGTCCCATACACTTCGAAACCCTCTAAAACACTCCAAAACACTTCAAAACACGACGTAACTCAAAAACCCACCACAACACTCCACAACACTCCAAAACAGTCCAAAACACACCAAAACGCCAAAACACTCCAATACACTACAAATGCTGCACAACACTCCAACACACTTCCAAACTCTCCAAAACTGTCCCATACACTACGAAACACTTCAAACACTTCACAACACTCCAAAACACTCGGTTCAAAACAGTCACTCCCAAATACTCCAATCCATTCCAAAACACTTCAAAACACGATATAAGTCAGAAACACACCAGAACACTCCACAACACTCCAAAACAGTCCAAAACACACCAAACACTCCAAAACAATATAAAGCACTCCAAAATACCCCCAAACACTCGAAAATTCTCGCTTCTAACACTCCATCCATAACACTCCAATACACTACAAAACACTCCAAAACACTCGGTTCAAAACAATCAATCCAAACACTCCAATCCACTTCAAAGCACGACATAACTCAAAAACACACCAGAACACTCCACAACACTCCAAAACAGTCCAACTCACTGCAAAACAATATATGACACTCCAAAATACTCCCAAACACTAAAAATTCTCGCTTCTAAACACTCAATCCAAAACACCCCAATACACTCCAAAACAGTCCAAAAACACTCGTTTCAAAACAATCACTCCCAAACACTCCAATCCACTCCAAAACACTTCAAAACACGACGTAACTCAAAAACACATCACAACACTCCACAACACTCCAAACCAGTCCAAAACACACCAAAACACTCCAAAACAATATAAAACACTCCAAAACTCTTCCAAACACTCGCAAATTCTCGCTTCTAAACATTCAATCCAAACCACTCCAATACACTACAAAATACTGCACAACACTCCAACACACTTCGAAACTCTCCAAAACAGTCCCATACACTACGAAACACTTCAAATCACTTCACAACACTCGAAAAGAGTCCAAAACACTCGGTTCCAAACAATCACTCCCAAACACTCCAATCCACTCCAAAACACTTCAAAACACGACATATTTCAAGAACACACCAGAACACTCCACAACATTCCAAAACAGTCCAAAACACACCAAAACAATATAAAAGACTCCCAAATTCGCGCTTCTAAACATTCTATCCAAAACAGTCCAATACACTACAAAACACTCCGACACACTCCCAACCACTGCAAATCAGTCCCATATACTACTAAACACTTCAAAACACTCCATAACACTCCGACACACCCCAACAAACTGGCTACTAAGCAGTCACTCCAAAACACTCAACAGCACACCTAAACGATCCAAAACACACTAAAAGAGTCCAAAGCACTCCCAAACACTCCAGAAGAGTCCCATACACTTGAAAACCCTCTAAAACACTCCAAAACACTTCAAAACACGACGTAACTCAAAAACCCACCACAACACTCCACAACACTCCAAAACAGTCCAAAACACACCAAAACACCAAAACACTCCAATACACTACAAAATACTCCACAACACTCCAACACACTTCCAAACTCTCCAAAACAGTCCCATACACTACGAAACACTTCAAATCACTTCACAACACTCCAAAACAGTCCAATACACTCGGTTCCAAACAATCACTCCCAAAGACTCCAATCCATTCCAGAACACTTCAAAACATGACATATTTCAAGAACACACCAGAACACTCCACAACACTCCAAAACAGTCCATAACACACAAAAACACCAAAACACTCCAAAACAATATAAAACACTCCAAAACACTCCCAAACACTCGAAAATTCTCGCATCTAAACACTCAATCCAAAACACTCCAATACACTACAAAGCACTGCACAACACTCAACACACTTCCAAACTCGCCAAAACAGTCCCATACACTACGAAACACTTCAAAACACTTCACAACACTCCAAAACACTCGGTTCAAAACAGTCACTCCCAAACACTCCAATCCATTCCAAAACACTTCAAAACACGACATAAGTCAGAAACACACCAGAACACTCCACAACACTCCAAAACAGTCCAAAACACACCAAAACACTCCAAAACAATATAAAACACTCCAAAACTCTTCCAAACACTCGCAAATTCTCGCTTCTAAACATTCAATCCAAAACACTCCAATACACTACAAAATACTGCACAACACTCCAACACACTTCGAAACTCTCCAAAACAGTCCCATACACTACGAAACACTTCAAATCACTTCACAACACTCGAAAAGAGTCCAAAACACTCGGTTCCAAACAATCACTCCCAAACACTCCAATCCACTCCAAAACACTTCAAAACACGACATATTTCAAGAACACACCAGAACACTCCACAACATTCCAAAACAGTCCAAAACACACCAGAACACTCCAAAACAATATAAAACACTCCCAAATTCTCGCTTCTAAACATTCTATCCAAAACAGTCCAATACACTACAAAACACTCCGACACACTCCCAACCACTGCAAATCAGTCCCATACACTACTAAACACTTCAAAACACTCCATAACACTCCGACACACTCCAACACACTGGCTACTAAGCAGTCACTCCAAAACACTCAACAGCACACCTAAACGATCCAAAACACACTAAAAGAGTCCAAAGCACTCCCAAACACTCCAGAAGAGTCCCATACACTTCGAAACCCTCTAAAACACTCCAAAACACTTCAAAACACGACGTAACTCAAAAACCCACCACAACACTCCACAACACTCCAAAACAGTCCAAAACACACCAAAACACCAAAACACTCCAATACACTACAAAATGCTGCACAACACTCCAACACACTTCCAAACTCTCCAAAACTGTCCCATACAATACGAAACACTTCAAAACACTTCACAACACTCCAAAACACTCGGTTCAAAACAGTCACTCCCAAATACTCCAATCCATTCCAAAACACTTCAAAACACGATATAAGTCAGAAACACACCAGAACACTCCACAACACTCCAAAACAGTCCAAAACACACCAAAACACCACAAAACAATATAAAGCACTCCAAAATACCCCCAAACACTCGAAAATTCTCGCTTCTAAACACTCCATCCATAACACTCCAATACACTACAAAACACTCCAAAACACTCGGTTCAAAACAATCAATCCCAAACACTCCAATCCACTTCAAAACACGACATAACTCAAAAACACACCAGAACACTCCACAACACTCCAAAACAGTCCAACTCACTGCAAAACAATATATGACACTCCAAAATACTCCCAAACACTAAAAATTCTCGCTTCTAAACACTCAATCCAAAACACCCCAATACACTCCAAAACAGTCCAAAACACTCGTTTCAAAACAATCACTCCCAAACACTCCAATCCACTCCAAAACACTTCAAAACACGACATATTTCAAGAACACACCAGAACACTCCACAACATTCCAAAACAGTCCAAAACACACCAGAACACTCCAAAACAATATAAAACACTCCCAAATTCTCGCTTCTAAACATTCTATCCAAAACAGTCCAATACACTACAAAACACTCCGAACCACTCCCAACCACTGCAAATCAGTCCCATACACTACTAAACACTTCAAAACACTCCATAACACTCCGACACACTCCAACACACTGGCTACTAAGCAGTCACTCCAAAACACTCAACAGCACACCTAAACGATCCAAAACACACTAAAAGAGTCCAAAGCACTCCCAAACACTCCAGAAGAGTCCCATACACTTCGAAACCCTCTAAAACACTCCAAAACACTTCAAAACACGACGTAACTCAAAAACCCACCACAACACTCCATAACACTCCAAAACAGTCCAAAACACACCAAAACACCAAAACACTCCAATACACTACAAAATGCTGCACAACACTCCAAAACACTTCCAAACTCTCCAAAACTGTCCCATACACTACGAAACACTTCAAAACACTTCACAACACTCCAAAACACTCGGTTCAAAACAGTCACTCCCAAATACTCCAATCCATTCCAAAACACTTCAAAACACGATATAAGTCAGAAACACACCAGAACACTCCACAACACTCCAAAACAGTCCAAAACACACCAAAACACTCCAAAACAATATAAAGCACTCCAAAATACCCCCAAACACTCGAAAATTCTCGCTTCTAAACACTCCATCCATAACACTCCAATACACTACAAAACACTCCAAAACACTCGGTTCAAAACAATCAATCCCAAACACTCCAATCCACTTCAAAACACGACATAACTCAAAAACACACCAGAACACTCCACAACACTCCAAAACAGTCCAACTCACTGCAAAACAATATATGACACTCCAAAATACTCCCAAACACTAAAAATTCTCGCTTCTAAACACTCAATCCAAAACACCCCAATACACTCCAAAACAGTCCAAAACACTCGTTTCAAAACAATCACTCCCAAACACTCCAATCCACTCCAAAACACTTCAAAACACGACATATTTCAAGAACACACCGGAACACTCCACAACATTCCAAAACAGTCCAAAACACACCAGAACACTCCAAAACAATATAAAACACTCCCAAATTCTCGCTTCTAAACATTCTATCCAAAACAGTCCAATACACTACAAAACACTCCGACACACTCCCAACCACTGCAAATCAGTCCCATACACTACTAAACACTTCAAAACACTCCATAACACTCCGACACACTCCAACACACTGGCTACTAAGCAGTCACTCCAAAACACTCAACAGCACACCTAAACGATCCAAAACACACTAAAAGAGTCCAAAGCACTCCCAAACACTCCAGAAGAGTCCCATACACTTCGAAACCCTCTAAAACACTCCAAAACACTTCAAAACACGACGTAACTCAAAAACCCACCACAACACTCCACAACACTCCAAAACAGTCCAAAACACACCAAAACGCCAAAACACTCCAATACACTACAAAATGCTGCACAACACTCCAACACACTTCCAAACTCTCCAAAACTGTCCCATACACTACGAAACACTTCAAAACACTTCACAACACTCCAAAACACTCGGTTCAAAACAGTCACTCCCAAATACTCCAATCCATTCCAAAACACTTCAAAACACGATATAAGTCAGAAACACACCAGAACACTCCACAACACTCCAAAACAGTCCAAAACACACCAAAACACTCCAAAACAATATAAAGCACTCCAAAATACCCCCAAACAATCGAAAATTCTCGCTTCTAAACACTCCATCCATAACACTCCAATACACTACAAAACACTCCAAAACACTCGGTTCAAAACAATCAATCCCAAACACTCCAATCCACTTCAAAGCACGACATAACTCAAAAACACACCAGAACACTCCACAACACTCCAAAACAGTCCAACTCACTGCAAAACAATATATGACACTCCAAAATACTCCCAAACACTAAAAATTCTCGCTTCTAAACACTCAATCCAAAACACCCCAATACACTCCAAAACAGTCCAAAACACTCGTTTCAAAACAATCACTCCCAAACACTCCAATCCACTCCAAAACACTTCAAAACACGACGTAACTCAAAAACACATCACAACACTCCACAACACTCCAAACCAGTCCAAAACACACCAAAACACTCCAAAACAATATAAAACACTCCAAAACTCTTCCAAACACTCGCAAATTCTCGCTTCTAAACATTCAATCCAAACCACTCCAATACACTACAAAATACTGCACAACACTCCAACACACTTCGAAACTCTCCAAAACAGTCCCATACACTACGAAACACTTCAAATCACTTCACAACACTCGAAAAGAGTCCAAAACACTCGGTTCCAAACAATCACTCCCAAACACTCCAATCCACTCCAAAACACTTCAAAACACGACATATTTCAAGAACACACCAGAACACTCCACAACATTCCAAAACAGTCCAAAACACACCAAAACAATATAAAAGACTCCCAAATTCGCGCTTCTAAACATTCTATCCAAAACAGTCCAATACACTACAAAACACTCCGACACACTCCCAACCACTGCAAATCAGTCCCATATACTACTAAACACTTCAAAACACTCCATAACACTCCGACACACCCCAACAAACTGGCTACTAAGCAGTCACTCCAAAACACTCAACAGCACACCTAAACGATCCAAAACACACTAAAAGAGTCCAAAGCACTCCCAAACACTCCAGAAGAGTCCCATACACTTCGAAACCCTCTAAAACACTCCAAAACACTTCAAAACACGACGTAACTCAAAAACCCACCACAACACTCCACAACACTCCAAAACAGTCCAAAACACACCAAAACACCAAAACACTCCAATACACTACAAAATACTCCACAACACTCCAACACACTTCCAAACTCTCCAAAACAGTCCCATACACTACGAAACACTTCAAATCACTTCACAACACTCCAAAACAGTCCAATACACTCGGTTCCAAACAATCACTCCCAAAGACTCCAATCCATTCCAGAACACTTCAAAACATGACATATTTCAAGAACACACCAGAACACTCCACAACACTCCAAAACAGTCCATAACACACAAAAACACCAAAACACTCCAAAACAATATAAAACACTCCAAAACACTCCCAAACACTCGAAAATTCTCGCATCTAAACACTCAATCCAAAACACTCCAATACACTACAAAGCACTGCACAACACTCAACACACTTCCAAACTCGCCAAAACAGTCCCATACACTACGAAACACTTCAAAACACTTCACAACACTCCAAAACACTCGGTTCAAAACAGTCACTCCCAAACACTCCAATCCATTCCAAAACACTTCAAAACACGACATAAGTCAGAAACACACCAGAACACTCCACAACACTCCAAAACAGTCCAAAACACACCAAAACACTCCAAAACAATATAAAACACTCCAAAACTCTTCCAAACACTCGCAAATTCTCGCTTCTAAACATTCAATCCAAAACACTCCAATACACTACAAAATACTGCACAACACTCCAACACACTTCGAAACTCTCCAAAACAGTCCCATACACTACGAAACACTTCAAATCACTTCACAACACTCGAAAAGAGTCCAAAACACTCGGTTCCAAACAATCACTCCCAAACACTCCAATCCACTCCAAAACACTTCAAAACACGACATATTTCAAGAACACACCAGAACACTCCACAACATTCCAAAACAGTCCAAAACACACCAGAACACTCCAAAACAATATAAAACACTCCCAAATTCTCGCTTCTAAACATTCTATCCAAAACAGTCCAATACACTACAAAACACTCCGAACCACTCCCAACCACTGCAAATCAGTCCCATACACTACTAAACACTTCAAAACACTCCATAACACTCCGACACACTCCAACACACTGGCTACTAAGCAGTCACTCCAAAACACTCAACAGCACACCTAAACGATCCAAAACACACTAAAAGAGTCCAAAGCACTCCCAAACACTCCAGAAGAGTCCCATACACTTCGAAACCCTCTAAAACACTCCAAAACACTTCAAAACACGACGTAACTCAAAAACCCACCACAACACTCCATAACACTCCAAAACAGTCCAAAACACACCAAAACACCAAAACACTCCAATACACTACAAAATGCTGCACAACACTCCAACACACTTCCAAACTCTCCAAAACTGTCCCATACACTACGAAACACTTCAAAACACTTCACAACACTCCAAAACACTCGGTTCAAAACAGTCACTCCCAAATACTCCAATCCATTCCAAAACACTTCAAAACACGATATAAGTCAGAAACACACCAGAACACTCCACAACACTCCAAAACAGTCCAAAACACACCAAAACAATATAAAGCACTCCAAAATACCCCCAAACACTCGAAAATTCTCGCTTCTAAACACTCCATCCATAACACTCCAATACACTACAAAACACTCCAAAACACTCGGTTCAAAACAATCAATCCCAAACACTCCAATCCACTTCAAAACACGACATAACTCAAAAACACACCAGAACACTCCACAACACTCCAAAACAGTCCAACTCACTGCAAAACAATATATGACACTCCAAAATACTCCCAAACACTAAAAATTCTCGCTTCTAAACACTCAATCCAAAACACCCCAATACACTCCAAAACAGTCCAAAACACTCGTTTCAAAACAATCACTCCCAAACACTCCAATCCACTCCAAAACACTTCAAAACACGACATATTTCAAGAACACACCGGAACACTCCACAACATTCCAAAACAGTCCAAAACACACCAGAACACTCCAAAACAATATAAAACACTCCCAAATTCTCGCTTCTAAACATTCTATCCAAAACAGTCCAATACACTACAAAACACTCCGACACACTCCCAACCACTGCAAATCAGTCCCATACACTACTAAACACTTCAAAACACTCATAACACTCCGACACACTCCAACACACTGGCTACTAAGCAGTCACTCCAAAACACTCAACAGCACACCTAAACGATCCAAAACACACTAAAAGAGTCCAAAGCACTCCCAAACACTCCAGAAGAGTCCCATACACTTCGAAACCCTCTAAAACACTCCAAAACACTTCAAAACACGACGTAACTCAAAACCCACCACAACACTCCACAAACACTCCAAAACAGTCCAAAAAAAAACCAAAACGCCAAAACACTCCAATACACTACAAAATGCTGCACAACACTCCAACACACTTCCAAACTCTCCAAAACTGTCCCATACACTACGAAACACTTCAAAACACTTCACAACACTCCAAAACACTCGGTTCAAAACAGTCACTCCCAAATACTCCAATCCATTCCAAAACACTTCAAAACACGATATAAGTCAGAAACACACCAGAACACTCCACAACACTCCAAACAGTCCAAAACACACCAAAACACTCCAAAACAATATAAAGCACTCCAAAATACCCCCAAACACTCGAAAATTCTCGCTCTAAACACTCCATCCATAACACTCCAATACACTACAAAACACTCCAAAACACTCGGTTCAAAACAATCAATCCCAAACACTCCAATCCACTTCAAAGCACGACATAACTCAAAAACACACCAGAACACTCCACAACACTCCAAAACAGTCCAACTCACTGCAAAACAATATATGACACTCCAAAATACTCCCAAACACTAAAAATTCTCGCTTCTAAACACTCAATCCAAAACACCCCAATACACTCCAAAACAGTCCAAAACACTCGTTTCAAAACAATCACTCCCAAACACTCCAATCCACTCCAAAACACTTCAAAACACGACGTAACTCAAAAACACATCACAACACTCCACAACACTCCAAACCAGTCCAAAACACACCAAAACACTCCAAAACAATATAAAACACTCCAAAACTCTTCCAAACACTCGCAAATTCTCGCTTCTAAACATTCAATCCAAACCACTCCAATACACTACAAAATACTGCACAACACTCCAACACACTTCGAAACTCTCCAAAACAGTCCCATACACTACGAAACACTTCAAATCACTTCACAACACTCGAAAAGAGTCCAAAACACTCGGTTCCAAACAATCACTCCCAAACACTCCAATCCACTCCAAAACACTTCAAAACACGACATATTTCAAGAACACACCAGAACACTCCCAGAACACTCCTCAACATTCCAAAACAGTCCAAAACACACCAAAACAATATAAAAGACTCCCAAATTCGCGCTTCTAAACATTCTATCCAAAACAGTCCAATACACTACAAAACACTCCGACACACTCCCAACCACTGCAAATCAGTCCCATATACTACTAAACACTTCAAAACACTCCATAACACTCCGACACACCCCAACACACTGGCTACTAAGCAGTCACTCCAAAACACTCAACAGCACACCTAAACGATCCAAAACACACTAAAAGAGTCCAAAGCACTCCCAAACACTCCAGAAGAGTCCCATACACTTCGAAACCCTCTAAAACACTCCAAAACACTTCAAAACACGACGTAACTCAAAAACCCACCACAACACTCCACAACACTCCAAAACAGTCCAAAACACACCAAAACACCAAAACACTCCAATACACTACAAAATACTCCACAACACTCCAACACACTTCCAAACTCTCCAAAACAGTCCCATACACTACGAAACACTTCAAATCACTTCACAACACTCCAAAACAGTCCAATACACTCGGTTCCAAACAATCACTCCCAAAGACTCCAATCCATTCCAGAACACTTCAAAACATGACATATTTCAAGAACACACCAGAACACTCCACAACACTCCAAAGCAGTCCATAACACACAAAAACACCAAAACACTCCAAAACAATATAAAACACTCCAAAACACTCCCAAACACTCGAAAATTCTCGCATCTAAACACTCAATCCAAAACACTCCAATACACTACAAAGCACTGCACAACACTCAACACACTTCCAAACTCGCCAAAACAGTCCCATACACTACGAAACACTTCAAAACACTTCACAACACTCCAAAACACTCGGTTCAAAACAGTCACTCCCAAACACTCCAATCCATTCCAAAACACTTCAAAACACGACATAAGTCAGAAACACACCAGAACACTCCACAACACTCCAAAACAGTCCAAAACACACCAAAACACTCCAAAACAATATAAAACACTCCAAAACTCTTCCAAACACTCGCAAATTCTCGCTTCTAAACATTCAATCCAAAACACTCCAATACACTACAAAATACTGCACAACACTCCAACACACTTCGAAACTCTCCAAAACAGTCCCATACACTACGAAACACTTCAAATCACTTCACAACACTCGAAAAGAGTCCAAAACACTCGGTTCCAAACAATCACTCCCAAACACTCCAATCCACTCCAAAACACTTCAAAACACGACATATTTCAAGAACACACCAGAACACTCCACAACATTCCAAAACAGTCCAAAACACACCAGAACACTCCAAAACAATATAAAACACTCCCAAATTCTCGCTTCTAAACATTCTATCCAAAACAGTCCAATACACTACAAAACACTCCGACACACTCCCAACCACTGCAAATCAGTCCCATACACTACTAAACACTTCAAAACACTCCATAACACTCCGACACACTCCAACACACTGGCTACTAAGCAGTCACTCCAAAACACTCAACAGCACACCTAAACGATCCAAAACACACTAAAAGAGTCCAAAGCACTCCCAAACACTCCAGAAGAGTCCCATACACTTCGAAACCCTCTAAAACACTCCAAAACACTTCAAAACACGACGTAACTCAAAAACCCACCACAACACTCCACAACACTCCAAAACAGTCCAAAACACACCAAAACACCAAAACACTCCAATACACTACAAAATACTGCACAACACTCCAACACACTTCCAAACTCTCCAAAACAGTCCCATACACTACGAAACACTTCAAATCACTTCACAACACTCCAAAACAGTCCCATACACTACGAAACACTTCAAATCACTCCCAAAGACTCCAATCCATTCCAGAACACTTCAAAACATGACATATTTCAAGAACACACCAGAACACTCCACAACACTCCAAAACAGTCCATAACACACAAAAACACCAAAACACTCCAAAACAATATAAAACACTCCAAAACACTCCCAAACACTCGAAAATTCTCGGATCTAAACACTCAATCCAAAACACTCCAATACACTACAAAGCACTGCACAACACTCAACACACTTCCAAACTCGCCAAAACAGTCCCATACACTACGAAACACTTCAAAACACTTCACAACACTCCAAAACACTCGGTTCAAAACAGTCACTCCCAAACACTCCAATCCATTCCAAAACACTTCAAAACACGACATAAGTCAGAAACACACCAGAACACTCCACAACACTCCAAAACAGTCCAAAACACACCAAAACACTCCAAAACAATATAAAACACTCCAAAATACCCCCAAACACTCGAAAATTCTCGCTTCTAAACACTCCATCCATAACACTCCAATACACTACAAAACACTCCAAAACACTCGGTTCAAAACAATCAATCCCAAACACTCCAATCCACTCCAATCCACTTCAAAACACGACATAACTCAAAAACACACCAGAACACTCCACAACACTCCAAAACAGTCCAACTCACTCCAAAACAATATATGACACTCCAAAATACTCCCAAACACTAAAAACACTCGTTTCAAAACAATCACTCCCAAACACTCCAATCCACTCCAAAACACTTCAAAACACGACGTAACTCAAAAACACATCACAACACTCCACAACACTCCAAAACAGTCCAAAACACACCAAAACACTCCAAAACAATATAAAACACTCCAAAACTCTTCCAAACACTCGCAAATTCTCGCTTCTAAACATTCAATCCAAAACACTCCAATACACTACAAAATACTGCACAACACTCCAACACACTTCGAAACTCTCCAAAACAGTCCCATACACTACGAAACACTTCAAATCACTTCACAACACTCGAAAAGAGTCCAAAACACTCGGTTCCAAACAATCACTCCCAAACACTCCAATCCACTCCAAAACACTTCAAAACACGACATATTTCAAGAACACACCAGAACACGCCACAACATTCCAAAACAGTCCAAAACACACCAGAACACTCCAAAACAATATAAAACACTCCCAAATTCTCGCTTCTAAACATTCTATCCAAAACAGTCCAATACACTACAAAACACTCCGACACACACCCAACCACTGCAAATCAGTCCCATACACTACTAAACACTTCAAAACACTCCATAACACTCCGACACACTCCAACACACTGGCTACTAAGCAGTCACTCCAAAACACTCAACAGCACACCTAAACGATCCAAAACACACTAAAAGAGTCCAAAGCACTCCCAAACACTCCAGAAGAGTCCCATACACTTCGAAACCCTCTAAAACACTCCAAAACACTTCAAAACACGACGTAACTCAAAAACCCACCACAACACTCCACAACACTCCAAAACAGTCCAAAACACACCAAAACACCAAAACACTCCAATACACTACAAAATACTGCACAACACTCCAACACACTTCCAAACTCTCCAAAACAGTCCCATACACTACGAAACACTTCAAATCACTTCACAACACTCCAAAACAGTCCAATACACTCGGCTCCAAACAATCACTCCCAAACACTCCAATCCGTTCCAGAACACTTCAAAACATGACATATTTCAAGAACACACCAGAACACTCCACAACACTCCAAAACAGTCCATAACACACAAAAACACCAAAACACTCCAAAACAATATAAAACACTCCAAAACACTCCCAAACACTCGAAAATTCTCGCATCTAAACACTCAATCCAAAACACTCCAATACACTACAAAGCACTGCACAACACTCAACACACTTCCAAACTCGCCAAAACAGTCCCATACAGTACGAAACACTTCAAAACACTTCACAACACTCCGAAACACTCGGTTCAAAACAGTCACTCCCAAACACTCCAATCCATTCCAAAACACTTCAAAACACGACATAAGTCAGAAACACACCAGAACACTCCACAACACTCCAAAACAGTCCAAAACACACCAAAACACTCCAAAAGAATATAACGCACTCCAAAATACCCCCAAACACTCGAAAATTCTCGCTTCTAAACACTCCATCCATAACACTCCAATACACTACAAAACACTCCAAAACACTCGGTTCAAAACAATCAATCCCAAACACTCCAATCCACTCCAATCCACTTCAAAACACGACATAACTCAAAAACACACCAGAACACTCCACAACACTCCAAAACAGTCCAACTCACTCCAAAACAATATATGACACTCCAAAATACTCCCAAACACTAAAAATTCTCGCTTCTAAACACTCAATCCAAAACACCCCAATACACTCCAAAACAGTCCAAAACACTCGTTTCAAAACAATCACTCCCAAACACTCCAATCCACTCCAAAACACTTCAAAACACGACGTAACTCAAAAACACATCACAACACTCCACAACACTCCAAAACAGTCCAAAACACACCAAAACACTCCAAAACAATATAAAACACTCCAAAACTCTTCCAAACACTCGCAAATTCTCGCTTCTAAACATTCAATCCAAAACACTCCAATACACTACAAAATACTGCACAACACTCCAACACACTTCGAAACTCTCCAAAACAGTCCCATACACTACGAAACACTTCAAATCACTTCACAACACTCGAAAAGAGTCCAAAACACTCGGTTCCAAACAATCACTCCCAAACACTCCAATCCACTCCAAAACACTTGAAAACACGACATATTTCAAGAACACACCAGAACACTCCACAACATTCCAAAACAGTCCAAAACACACCAGAACACTCCAAAACAATATAAAACACTCCCAAATTCTCGCTTCTAAACATTCTATCCAAAACAGTCCAATACACTACAAAACACTCCGACACACTCCCAACCACTGCAAATCAGTCCCATACACTACTAAACACTTCAAAACACTCCATAACACTCCGACACACTCCAACACACTGGCTACTAAGCAGTCACTCCAAACACTCAACAGCACACCTAACGCTCCAAAACACACTAAAAGAGTCCAAAGCACTCCCAAACACTCCAGAAGAGTCCCATACACTTCGAAACCCTCTAAAACACTCCAAAACACTTCAAAACACGACGTAACTCAAAAACCCACCACAACACTCCACAACACTCCAAAACAGTCCAAAACACACCAAAACACCAAAACACTCCAATACACTACAAAATACTGCACAACACTCCAACACACTTCCAAACTCTCCAAAACAGTCCCATACACTACGAAACACTTCAAATCACTTCACAACACTCCAAAACAGTCCAATACACTCGGTTCCAAACAATCACTCCAAACACGCCAATCCATTCCAGAACACTTCAAAACATGACATATTTCAAGAACACACCAGAACACTCCACAACACTCCAAAACAGTCCATAACACACAAAAACACCAAAACACTCCAAAACAATATAAAACACTCCAAAACACTCCCAAACACTCGAAAATTCTCGCATCTAAACACTCAATCCAAAACACTCCAATGCACTACAAAGCACTGCACAACACTCAACACACTTCCAAACTCGCCAAAACAGTCCCATACACTACGAAACACTTCAAAACACTTCACAACACTCCAAAACACTCGGTTCAAAACAGTCACTCCCAAACACTCCAATCCATTCCAAAACACTTCAAAACACGACATAAGTCAGAAACACACCAGAACACTCCACAACACTCCAAAACAGTCCAAAACACACCAAAACACTCCAAAACAATATAAAGCACTCCAAAATACCCCCAAACACCTCGAAAATTCTCGCTTCTAAACACTCCATCCATAACACTCCAATACACTACAAAACACTCCAAAACACTCGGTTCAAACAATCAATCCCAAACACTCTAATCCACTCAATCCACTTCAAAACACGACATAACTCAAAAACACACCAGAACACTCCACAACACTCCAAAACAGTCCACTCACTCCAAAACAATATATGACACTCCAAAATACTCCCAAACACTAAAAATTCTCGCTTCTAAACACTCAATCCAAAACACCCCAATACACTCCAAAACAGTCCAAAACACTCGTTTCAAAACAATCACTCCCAAACACTCCAATCCACTCCAAAACACTTCAAACACGACGTAACCAAAACACATCACAACACTCCACAACATTCCAAAACAGTCCAAAACACACCAAAACACTCCAAAACAATATAAAACACTCCCAAATTCTCGCTTCTAAACATTCTATCCAAAACAGTCCAATACACTACAAAACACTCCGACACACTCCCAACCACTGCAAATCAGTCCCATACACTACTAAACACTTCAAAACACTCCATAACACTCCGACACACTCCAACACACTGGCTACTAAGCAGTCACTCCAAAACACTCAACAGCACACCTAAACGATCCAAAACACACTAAAAGAGTCCAAAGCACTCCCAAACACTCCAGAAGAGTCCCATACACTTCGAAACCCTCTAAAACACTCCAAAACACTTCAAAACACGACGTAACTCAAAAACCCACCACAACACTCCACAACACTCCAAAACAGTCCAAAACACACCAAAACACCAAAACACTCCAATACACTACAAAATACTGCACAACACTCCAACACACTCCAAACTCTCCAAAACAGTCCCATAAACTACGAAACACTTCAAATCACTTCACAACACTCCAAAACAGTCCAATACACTCGGTTCCAAACAATCACTCCCAAACAGTCCAATCCATTCCAGAACACTTCAAAACATGACATATTTCAAGAACACACCAGAACACTCCACAACACTCCAAAACAGTCCATAACACACAAAAACACCAAAACACTCCAAAACAATATAAAACACTCCAAAACACTCCCAAACACTCGAAAATTCTCGCATCTAAACACTCAATCCAAAACACTCCAATACACTACAAAGCACTGCACAACACTCAACACACTTCCAAACTCGCCAAAACAGTCCCATACACTACGAAACACTTCAAAACGACTTCACAACACTCCAAAACACTCGGTTCAAAACAGTCACTCCCAAACACTCCAATCCATTCCAAAACACTTCAAAACACGACATAAGTCAGAAACACACCAGAACACTCCACAACACTCCAAAACAGTCCAAAACACACCAAAACACTCCAAAACAATATAAAGCACTCCAAAATACCCCCAAACACTCGAAAATTCTCGGCTTCTAAACACTCCATCCATAACACTCCAATACACTACAAAACACTCCAAAACACTCGGTTCAAAACAATCAATCCCAAACACTCCAATCCACTCCAATCCACTTCAAAACACGACATAACTCAAAAACACACCAGAACACTCCACAACACTCCAAAACAGTCCAACTCACTCCAAAACAATATATGACACTCCAAAATACTCCCAAACACTAAAAATTCTCGCTTCTAAACACTCAATCCAAAACACCCCAATACACTCCAAAACAGTCCAAAATACTCGTTTCAAAACAATCACTCCCAAACACTCCAATCCACTCCAAACACTTCAAAACACGACGTAACTCAAAAACACATCACAACACTCCACAACACTCCAAAACAGTCCAAAACACACCAAAACACTCCAAAACAATATAAAACACTCCAAAACTCTTCCAAACACTCGCAAATTCTCGCTTCTAAACATTCAATCCAAAACACTCCAATACACTACAAAATACTGCACAACACTCCAACACACTTCGAAACTCTCCAAAACAGTCCCATACACTACGAAACACTTCAAATCACTTCACAACACTCGAAAAGAGTCCAAAACACTCGGTTCCAAACAATCACTCCCAAACACTCCAATCCACTCCAAAACACTTCAAAACACGACATATTTCAAGAACACACCAGAACACTCCACAACATTCCAAAACAGTCCAAAACACACCAGAACACTCCAAAACAATATAAAACACTCCCAAATTCTCGCTTCTAAACATTCTATCCAAAACAGTCCAATACACTACAAAACACTCCGACACACTCCCAACCACTGCAAATCAGTCCCATACACTACTAAACACTTCAAAACACTCCATAACACTCCGACACACTCCAACACACTGGCTACTAAGCAGTCACTCCAAAACACTCAACAGCACACCTAAACGATCCAAAACACACTAAAAGAGTCCAAAGCACTCCCAAACACTCCAGAAGAGTCCCATACACTTCGAAACCCTCTAAAACACTCCAAAACACTTCAAAACACGACGTAACTCAAAAACCCACCACAACACTCCACAACACTCCAAAACAGTCCAAAACACACCAAACACAAAACACTCCAATACACTACAAAATACTGCACAACACTCCAACACACTTCCAAACTCTCCAAAACAGTCCCATACACTACGAAACACTTCAAATCACTTCACAACACTCCAAAACAGTCCAATACACTTGGTTCCAAACAATCACTCCCAAACACTCCAATCCATTCCAGAACACTTCAAAACATGACATATTTCAAGAACACACCAGAACACTCCACAACACTCCAAAACAGTCCATAACACACAAAAACACCAAAACACTCCAAAACAATATAAAACACTCCAAAACACTCCCAAACACTCGAAAATTCTCGCATCTAAACACTCAATCCAAAACACTCCAATACACTACAAAGCACTGCACAACACTCAACACACTTCCAAACTCGCCAAAACAGTCCCATACACTACGAAACACTTCAAAACACTTCACAACACTCCAAAACACTCGGTTCAAAACAGTCACTCCCAAACACTCCAATCCATTCCAAAACACTTCAAAACACGACATAAGTCAGAAACACACCAGAACACTCCACAACACTCCAAAACAGTCCAAAACACACCAAAACACTCCAAAACAATATAAAGCACTCCAAAATACCCCCAAACACTCGAAAATTCTCGCTTCTAAACACTCCATCCATAACACTCCAATACACTACAAAACACTCCAAAACACTCGGTTCAAAACAATCAATCCCAAACACTCCAATCCACTCCAATCCACTTCAAAACACGACATAACTCAAAAACACACCAGAACACTCCACAACACTCCAAAACAGTCCAACTCACTCCAAAACAATATATGACACTCCAAAATACTCCCAAACACTAAAAATTCTCGCTTCTAAACACTCAATCCAAAACACCCCAATACACTCCAAAACAGTCCAAAATACTCGTTTCAAAACAATCACTCCCAAACACTCCAATCCACTCCAAAACACTTCAAAACACGACGTAACTCAAAAACACATCACAACACTCCACAACACTCCAAAACAGTCCAAAACACACCAAAACACTCCAAAACAATATAAAACACTCCAAAACTCTTCCAAACACTCGCAAATTCTCGCTTCTAAACATTCAATCCAAAACACTCCAATACACTACAAAATACTGCACAACACTCCAACATACTTCGAAACTCTCCAAAACAGTCCCATACACTACGAAACACTTCAAATCACTTCACAACACTCGAAAAGAGTCCAAAACACTCGGTTCCAAACAATCACTCCCAAACACTCCAATCCACTCCAAAACACTTCAAAACACGACATATTTCAAGAACACACCAGAACACTCCACAACATTCCAAAACAGTCCAAAACACACCAGAACACTCCAAAACAATATAAAACACTCCCAAATTCTCGCTTCTAAACATTCTATCCAAAACAGTCCAATACACTACAAAACACTCCGACACACTCCCAACCACTGCAAATCAGTCCCATACACTACTAAACACTTCAAAACACTCCATAACACTCCGACACACTCCAACACACTGGCTACTAAGCAGTCACTCCAAAACACTCAACAGCACACCTAAACGATCCAAAACACACTAAAAGAGTCCAAAGCACTCCCAAACACTCCAGAAGAGTCCCATACACTTCGAAACCCTCTAAAACACTCCAAAACACTTCAAAACACGACGTAACTCAAAAACCCACCACAACACTCCACAACACTCCAAAACAGTCCAAAACACACCAAAACACCAAAACACTCCAATACACTACAAAATACTGCACAACACTCCAACACACTTCCAAACTCTCCAAAACAGTCCCATACACTACGAAACACTTCAAATCACTTCACAACACTCCAAAACAGTCCAATACACTCGGTTCCAAACAATCACTCCCAAACACGCCAATCCATTCCAGAACACTTCAAAACATGACATATTTCAAGAACACACCAGAACACTCCACAACACTTCAAAACAGTCCATAACACACAAAAACACCAAAACACTCCAAAACAATATAAAACACTCCAAAACACTCCCAAACACTCGAAAATTCTCGCATCTAAACACTCAATCCAAAACACTCCAATACTCTACAAAGCACTGCACAACACTCAACACACTTCCAAACTCGCCAAAACAGTCCCATACACTACGAAACACACCAGAACACTCCACAACACTCCAAAACAGTCCAAAACACAACAAAACACTCCAAAACAATATAAAGCACTCCAAAATACCCCCAAACACTCGAAAATTCTCGCTTCTAAACACTCCATCCATAACACTCCAATACACTACAAAACACTCCAAAACACTCGGTTCAAAACAATCAATCCCAAACACTCCAATCCACTCCAATCCACTTCAAAACACGACATAACTCAAAAACACACCAGAACACTCCACAACACTCCAAAACAGTCCAACTCACTCCAAAACAATATATGACACTCCAAAATACTCCCAAACACTAAAAATTCTCGCTTCTAAACACTCAATCCAAAACACCCCAATACACTCCAAAACAGTCCAAAACACTCGTTTCAAAACAATCACTCCCAAACACTCCAATCCACTCCAAAACACTTCAAAACACGACGTAACTCAAAAACACATCACAACACTCCACAACACTCCAAAACAGTCCAAAACACACCAAAACACTCCAAAACAACATAAAACACTCCAAAACTCTTCCAAACACTCGCAAATTCTCGCTTCTAAACATTCAATCCAAAACACTCCAATACACTACAAAATACTGCACAACACTCCAACACACTTCCAAACTCTCCAAAACTGTCCCATACACTACGAAACACTTCAAATCACTTCACAACACTCGAAAAGAGTCCAAAACACTCGGTTCCAAACAATCACTCCCAAACACTCCAATCCACTCCAAAACACTTCAAAACACGACATATTTCAAGAACACACCAGAACACTCCACAACATTCCAAAACAGTCCAAAACACACCAGAACACTCCAAAACAATATAAAACACTTCCAAATTCTCGCTTCTAAACATTCTATCCAAAACAGTCCAATACACTACAAAACACTCCGACACACTCCCAACCACTGCAAATCAGTCCCATACACTACTAAACACTTCAAAACACTCCATAACACTCCGACACACTCCAACACACTGGCTACTAAGCAGTCACTCCAAAACACTCAACAGCACACCTAAACGATCCAAAACACACTAAAAGAGTCCAAAGCACTCCCAAACACTCCAGAAGAGTCCCATACACTTCGAAACCCTCTAAAACACTCCAAAACACTTCAAAACACGACGTAACTCAAAAACCCACCACAACACTCCACAACACTCCAAAACAGTCCAAAACACACCAAAACACCAAAACACTCCAATACACTACAAAATACTGCACAACACTCCAACACACTTCCAAACTCTCCAAAACAGTCCCATACACTACGAAACACTTCAAATCACTTCACAACACTCCAAAACAGTCCAATACACTCGGTTCCAAACAATCACTCCCAAAGACGCCAATCCATTCCAGAACACTTCAAAACATGACATATTTCAAGAACACACCAGAACACTCCACAACACTCCAAAACAGTCCATAACACACAAAAACACCAAAACACTCCAAAACAATATAAAACACTCCAAAACACTCCCAAACACTCGAAAATTCTCGCATCTAAACACTCAATCCAAAACACTCCAATACACTACAAAGCACTGCACAACACTCAACACACTTCCAAACTCGCCAAAACAGTCCCATACACTACGAAACACTTCAAAACACTTCACAACACTCCAAAACACTCGGTTCAAAACAGTCACTCCCAAACACTCCAATCCATTCCAAAACACTTCAAAACACGACATAAGTCAGAAACACACCAGAACACTCCACAACACTCCAAAACAGTCCAAAACACACCAAAACACTCCAAAACAATATAAAGCACTCCAAAATACCCCCAAACACTCGAAAATTCTCGCTTCTAAACACTCCATCCATAACACTCCAATACACTACAAAACACTCCAAAACACTCGGTTCAAAACAATCAATCCCAAACACTCCAATCCACTCCAATCCACTTCAAAACACGACATAACTCAAAAACACACCAGAACACTCCACAACACTCCAAAACAGTCCAACTCACTCCAAAACAATATATGACACTCCAAAATACTCCCAAACACTAAAAATTCTCGCTTCTAAACACTCAATCCAAAACACCCCAATACACTCCAAAACAGTCCAAAACACTCGTTTCAAAACAATCACTCCCAAACACTCCAATCCACTCCAAAACACTTCAAAACACGACGTAACTCAAAAACACATCACAACACTCCACAACACTCCAAAACAGTCCAAAACACACCAAAACACTCCAAAACAATATAAAACACTCCAAAACTCTTCCAAACACTCGCAAATTCTCGCTTCTAAACATTCAATCCAAAACACTCCAATACACTACAAAATACTGCACAACACTCCAACACACTTCCAAACTCTCCAAAACAGTCCCATACACTACGAAACACTTCAAATCACTCACAACACTCGAAAAGAGTCCAAAACACTCGGTTCCAAACAATCACTCCCAAACACTCCAATCCACTCCAAAACACTTCAAAATACGACATATTTCAAGAACACACCAGAACACTCCACAACACTCCAAAACAGTCCATAACACACAAAAACACCAAAACACTCCAAAACAATATAAAACACTCCAAAACACTCCCAAACACTCGAAAATTCTCGCATCTAAACACTCAATCCAAAACACTCAATACACTACAAAGCACTGCACAACACTCAACACACTTCCAAACTCGCCAAAACAGTCCCATACACTACGAAACACTTCAAAACACTTCACAACACTCCAAAACACTCGGTTCAAAACAGTCACTCCCAAACACTCCAATCCATTCCAAAACACTTCAAAACACGACATAAGTCAGAAACACACCAGAACACTCCACAACACTCCAAAACAGTCCAAAACACACCAAAACACTCCAAAACAATATAAAGCACTCCAAAATACCCCCAAACACTCGAAAATTCTCGCTTCTAAACACTCCATCCATAACACTCCAATACACTACAAAACACTCCAAAACACTCGGTTCAAAACAATCAATCCCAAACACTCCAATCCACTCCAATCCACTTCAAAACACGACATAACTCAAAAACACACCAGAACACTCCACAACACTCCAAAACAGTCCAACTCACTCCAAAACAATATATGACACTCCAAATACTCCCAAACACTAAAAATTCTCGCTTCTAAACACTCAATCCAAAACACCCCAATACACTCCAAAACAGTCCAAAATACTCGTTTCAAAACAATCACTCCCAAACACTCCAATCCACTCCAAAACACTTCAAAACACGACGTAACTCAAAAACACATCACAACGCTCCACAACACTCCAAAACAGTCCAAAACACACCAAAACAGTCCAAAACAATATAAAACACTCCAAAACTCTTCCAAACACTCGCAAATTCTCGCTTCTAAACATTCAATCCAAAACACTCCAATACACTACAAAATACTGCACAACACTCCAACACACTTCGAAACTCTCCAAACAGTCCCATACACTACGAAACACTTCAAATCACTTCACAACACTCGAAAAGAGTCCAAAACACTCGGTTCCAAACATTCACTCCCAAACACTCCAATCCACTCCAAAACACTTCAAAACACGACATATTTCAAGAACACACCAGAACACTCCACAACATTCCAAAACAGTCCAAAACACACCAGAACACTCCAAAACAATATAAAACACTCCCAAATTCTCGCTTCTAAACATTCTATCCAAAACAGTCCAATACACTACAAAACACTCCGACACACTCCCAACCACTGCAAATCAGTCCCATACACTACTAAACACTTCAAAACACTCCATAACACTCCGACACTCCAACACACTGGCTACTAAGCAGTCACTCCAAAACACTCAACAGCACACCTAAACGATCCAAAACACACTAAAAGAGTCCAAAGCACTCCCAAACACTCCAGAAGAGTCCCATACACTTCGAAACCCTCTAAAACACTCCAAAACACTCAAAACACGACGTAACTCAAAAACCCACCACAACACTCCACAACACTCCAAAACAGTCCAAAACACACCAAAACACCAAAACACTCCAATACACTACAAAATACTGCACAACACTCCAACACACTTCCAAACTCTCCAAAACAGTCCCATACACTACGAAACACTTCAAATCACTTCACAACACTCCAAAACAGTCCAATACACTCGGTTCCAAACAATCACTCCCAAACACTCCAATCCATTCCAGAACACTTCAAAACATGACATATTTCAAGAACACACCAGAACACTCCACAACACTCCAAAACAGTCCATAACACACAAAAACACCAAAACACTCCAAAACAATATAAAACACTCCAAAACACTCCCAAACACTCGAAAATTCTCGCATCTAAACACTCAATCCAAAACACTCCAATACACTACAAAGCACTGCACAACACTCAACACACTTCCAAACTCGCCAAAACAGTCCCATACACTACGAAACACTTCAAAACACTTCACAACACTCCAAAACACTCGGTTCAAAACAGTCACTCCCAAACACTCCAATCCATTCCAAAACACTTCAAAACACGACATAAGTCAGAAACACACCAGAACACTCCACAACACTCCAAAACAGTCCAAAACACACCAAAACACTCCAAACAATATAAAGCACTCCAAAATACCCCAAACACTCGAAAATTCTCGCTTCTAAACACTCCATCCATAACACTCCAATACACTACAAAACACTCCAAAACACTCGGTTCAAAACAATCAATCCCAAACACTCCAATCCACTCCAATCCACTTCAAAACACGACATAACTCAAAAACACACCAG